>NC_047107.1:11473789-12073789 GCF_902500255.1 Thalassophryne amazonica | reverse complement strand
ATGATGTCATTAGTGGATTGTGATTTTTTTCTCTCTCTCTCTCTGTCTGAATTACTGAGCTAAATTAGTTATAAAAATGATTTATAAAATTGGATCTAAAATATGTCCTTTCAGGAACTGTCTAAAAGGCTAAACAAAACCATTTAACTGAAGTTTTACTGACGTCTTTACCAAGTAGAACTTATGTCATTTTGCTGTTGCTCTGCATGTGGATATTTGATCTGGTTTGGACTTAAATCTGTATGACAAAATAGAACATCATTCCACATTTGAATCTGTTGTCCAAATAAAAATATCTCAGTGTAATGTCTTTGTAATTTTAGCAATAAGTAATCCCAATACTAAAATCAAACATTCTTCAGCCTCGCTCTGAGTGCTTACCGACTTTGTCACTTACTCTAATTTGACAGATTTTTTTGTTTGTTGTTTTTTCCAGCAAAGGAAAGCTTTGTTTTTACATATGGTACAGTTCCGGGTACCATAATGCCGTAATGTTCCGTTGGGTGTTGTGGTAGCCGTGGCCCACCCGGCTGGTGTGATCTTTCATTCGGACTCTCCAGCACGTCTGTGCTTGAAGTGTCTCTGTAGTGTCTCATGTTTTCTGGAGGCCACACTGATGCTGTGTCTTCTTCCTGCAGGTCAATGCGGTTGTATTGTGTCGGGTTGTCATGGTGACTGTTTCCAGCGCTCGTCGTCGTGCTAAGATGCTCAGTCCAAGCGCAGCTCCACAGATGCAGACCTTTGACCTCACCTGGTAAGATACGTAGATTTTCTCCCTCAGAAGGAAGAAGGGGCTCCCTCTCTTCCTCCACTGTCATTAATTCTTTCTTGTGCACTCCCTCCCCCCTCACTGACTCTCTTAATGTCTTTCTGTATGCATCTCTCCATCTCCCCTTTTTTTCGAGCCAACATTTGTCAACAGCAACAGTGTAAGAGACTGGGAAGGTCTGGTTCCTAAGTCTGCTGCGGGAGCTGTGTGGTCTTATCATAAAAACACATGGGGTGTGTGTGCGTGTGTGTGTCTGTGTATGTATGTGTGGGTGGGTGTGTTGCTTTGTGGTCTTAGCAAAGTTGGGGGAGGTATTTGTTTGTTTGTTTGTCTGTCTGTCTGTCTGACTGTCACGGGGCCGCATATAGGCAGACAAACACATTCACACCCACACACACTTATGGTCAATTTTAGTTTCCAATTCACCTAACCTGCATGTCTTTGGATGTGGGAGGAAGCTGGAGCACCTAGAGGGAGCCCACGCAAACACAGGGAGAACATGGAAACTCCACACAGAAAGGCCGCAGGTGGGAATCGATCCCACCACCTTCTTGTTGTGTGAAGCAACAGTGCTAACCACTAAGCTACCGTAATAATGGCACACATCAGAATTAGGACAAAACATATACATTTTACAGTGTTTATGTGCACTAAACTTGAAACCCCAAATGAGGCAATGTGAGTGTGTTTGTTGCCGCTGCAACTGTCAAGTCGCGCCGCCAGGCCAGCTTGAGAGGACAAGGCCTACCGCAGGGAGGGAGGGGCAGGAAGAGTGATAAGAGGAGAGGCTGGAGCATGCTTCGGTCCATGTGTAAGTCTGTCAGTTTATTGTCCTTGTGGGTTGAGATAAGAATGGAGCCAAATAATCTCACCAGAGCCTGGATAAATTCCTCTGGAGGAAAAACAGTGGGCAATTGACCTTGATGCCTGTAGTGTTGCAGCCGAGCAGTGAAAAACAGTTTTTACAGTTCCACTCACTCAGCCAAATCCCAATTATGAATTAAGAATATTCCTAACTTTGAATTAAGAATATTCACCGGCCATGAAACCTTCAGCTTCAACTGCAAGGCACGCATCAGCTCCAAGGTGTCATCCAATTTGCATCTGAGTTCAAGAGTCAACGCAGTCTGAGAATGCACTGCCTTGCCGACCTCGTTAATCATAACGGACAAGCGAGGGCCCGTGGTTCTTGATGCCGCCGTCTTGCCAATTTTCCGGTAGATTAGGGCAGCACATAAGCCAAAAAGTACCAGCCCTGCTACCATAAGACCAAAAATGAATAGGTCCTTGACATCCTCCACAGAGAAGGGCACCAAGCATGCCACACACCAGGAACTCCAGGAGTCGAGAACATAGCCCGCAGGATACATTCCATCTGGGCAGGCAGGATCCCCCGGTCCTGACCTTCTTGTAGAAAAAATGGTGTCAATAGCGTTCAGAGACCAGCTGATCAATTCCATGGTTAATCCAATAGTAGTCCAATGGATCCAGAATCCAATATAGTTTTGAGGAATTCACAAGTCTGCTGAAGTAGGGACGTGAAGGTTAAAAGCAGAGAGATAAGGGAGAGTGGAGGAGATGCGACCACCCTCGTCGGAGTCCCATGCTGAAATGATGCCACCCCAGTCCTATCATCTTACGTCCCACTCGTGGGACGTAAGTGTATGCCGACCGTATTAAAAATGCTGTTATGCCCAGGCGTACTTCTAATAAGTTATGCAGCTGTCACACCTTGATGATTTAGCCAGCATGTGCTGACATCCCCATTTCCATGGAGTGGTTTGGGTTGGTATACTGCACGGTGTGATACATGTTGGAACCATTAAGTCTGGCATGGGTTACATTTCCACCACCCGCAGAACCCTTTTGTTTGGCAGGTGGAACTCTTAAATATTCACAAGCACATCATCAAGCACACATACACTCCATATGGAGGCCAAACAGAGTAATTTAACATTTTATTTTATTTTATTTTATTTTTGTTTTGGTGGATCATGGGATTTATTTTTGTTGCGTGCAGACTACTGAAGAGTCAGCTTATGTTTGCGGTAAACACTGATATCAATGAATGAGGCGCTGTGACTCTTTCAACTTTTAAAATAAGGTAATTGTTTTGTTATGACGCAAAGAGCTGGTATTCTCTGGTTAAGGTTGAGAACTGCATAAAATACAAAACGCGACGTTTCTTCAGCCATGACAAGGAATTAAAGTATTTTCAGATGTTATTTTCCAAAATCAGGAGGCTTTATGTGGATAGGTTTCATCAGGCTGTGATGATGAATCTGACTGAAAGAAACAGAAACAAGATTAAGATTTTATATTTAGAACGTGTGTGAATGGTTTTAACATTTGAAACAGTCTGAACTGTTCAAGTGAGAACTGCAGCTTTCAGTTGCTGAGCCAATCAATGGACAGCATCAATGGACATATTTTGACTTATGAGTAACTTACAAGAAACGTGAGTCAACAATTGCATAACTTGCCTACAACTTATGTCCCACATATGAAAGCATGAGACATACGTTGAAAATATTGTGCATGCCCAAAACCTTTGAGGTACTCGTGTATTATTATCAGGGTTGGGTAGGATTACTTTGAAATGTAATCCAAAAGTAATCAGATTACAAGTAATCCAAATGTATTTACATACATACATGTAATCCACATGTATTCTTTCAAAGTAATCCTACCCCACCTTAATTATTATGTATATGAGCGTGTTTCAATCTGCTTTTAACTTACACAAAGTTTACTCATAACGTATTAGACGTATGACAACATTTTTAATACTCTCGGCATACGCTGGCTAAATCGTCCACGTGTGACAGGGGTGTTAGTTCCTGAAATACTTTTTTTATATTTTATTTTTAAACAGGTGTGAAGGATTTATCAATTACAAATACTCCAAACAACTCTACTGCATGAATATGGAATGTGTTAGATGTTTTGGATAAGAACTACACATGACATTAATTAACATTAGATCCTGATTGATCCTGTCAATGATTTAAGAGATTTATAAAATCTACATGTTTACAGCTGCTGTGCAAACAGCTTCTCTTTTGTGAGATACACCACACACAGTCAGAATATTAATTTTTATGGCTCAGATATTAGTGGATAAAGTATTAAGGTTTGCTTTAATTCTCACAGCAAGTAAAAAAACAACCCTCACCTTCCACCAGTCTTCACAGACAAGTGAACTCCAACTGACACGTTTGAGTTAATTTATCCTTTCAAAAGGCAGTAATCCTTTCACTTGAATCTGCTTCATCAATACCAAAGCTCTGTGTGTCTGCCACATTCCAGTTAAAGGGAAGCACAGGTGCCATTCTGATTGGTTGATATCATAATCATAAATTCAGTCACTTATTTTAGAAAGTGAAAATGACTCGTTCCATACAGACTGAAATGTTTCAAGCATTTTAATATACATTTTAATAAAGCCTACAGCTCCAAAAACTTTAAAAAAAATGAATTGTCAAGCATGAGAAAATTTAATGATGTCAAAAGAGGCATTATAATACAGACATGTAGAAACTCTGAAAAGTATTTTCAGTTGTGGACACAATACTTGGCTGAGGCTGCTTTTGCACAAATTGCTGCTTCAAACAAAGTATGGTGTGGCATGGTGGTGATCAGCCTGTACCATCGCTGCTAGTATTCTTTTTAAATTCTTTTTATTTTTTTACTTTTTTATTGTGCTTTTTTTTAACCCATTTTGAACTGTTTTGAATTGCTTTGTGTAAGGCGCCATGGGACGACGTTGTCGTGAGTTGGCGCCCTATAAATTGAATAAATTGAAAATTGAACTGAGGCATTCTGGAAGGCCAGCTTGCTTTGATAGTGGCCTTCAGCTTGTCTGTATTATTAGGTCTGATGTGTCTGATCTTCCTCTTGACAATACCCCACAGATACTCTATGGGGTATTTTAATACCATCGCCAACAAGGCAGTTTCTAGTAGTTTTTGCACTGTGAGTAGGTACCAGCTCCTACTGGAAAAGGAAATCAGCATCTTCATAAAGCTGGTCAACACATGGAAGAACGCATTGCTCAAAAATCTCCTGGTAGATGGTTACACTGACTTTCAATTTTATAAAACACACTGGAGAAACGCCAGCAGATGACATAGGGCCCCAAATCATCACTGACTGTGGAAACTTCACACTGGACTTCAAGCAGCTTGGATTCTGTGCCTCTCCACCCTTCCTCCAGACTCTAGGGGCTTGATTTCAAAATAAAATGCAAAATTTACTTTCATATGAAAAGAGGACTTTGGACCTCTGTGCAACAGACCAGGGCCCGTATCCACGAAGCAGCCTAAAGCCTTGGTCCCACCGAATAATAAGCCATGAATAATGAGCCATGCATGGGTGTGTCAGTGATTAGTTGAAGAATGATCCATGTTTTAAGCCGTCACTTATCCGCTACTACCTCTGTGTGTCTCTCTGTACCTCACATGTGCCTCTAGTGAGCCATGACTGACCTGTCATTTGAGCCCCGTCCAGTCTCGAGTGGCTCGTGTCGCCACATATGATCCACGTCAAGCCACATATGATCCATGTAGCACCATGGTAATGCGATGTTGGTGCACGTTTAGGCTTGGGTTTGGTTCAAATCCCCAGCCGTCCCACATCACCTAGTCCCTTTAAAGTGTGGGTTTTCAATTCACAGCATCAATTCAAAATGTTGTCACATTTTTTAAATTCAGTCCAAAATAGTGCACGCTCCCGGATACAAATTCTGATGGGCATCAATACTTTGGCACGACACTGCCAGTCTGCGCCAGGCTGCGGTTCACTTGTGTTCCAGAGTCATTAAATGCAGTCATTCACCGTGATACAACTTTTAACTTTGTGTTATGACTGCAAAATCGCTCTTATGCGTGCTCTCATTCTGTGTTGCAGTTGTGCGCTCCTTCTTCACCAGCGTTATTTCTTCCACGGCTTTAAACACACAGCCACTTTTACACGGTAATCCAACTTTTAACTTTATGTTCATCCGTTAATGACTGCAAAATCACTCTTTTGCAAGCTCACGTTTTGCATAAATGCTCGTCTTGGGTGCCAGTCATTCCATCAGTGCGCACACACAGTGGAGCTCATCTAATCCATGTAACAAGATATTAAATCTATCATAGACATACTTTTACAGTGAGGAATGAACATGCAACTGTTTTACCAAGCTATAAAAACATTAAAAATAGTTACCTTAAGCTGTTACAAAATATATTCCTCATGGAGCAGGAAAGAGGAAGAAAAGCATCCAGATGATCCAGTCTTCTGTGATTCCAGAAGTGATTAGAGGTGTTTTCAACATCCAAGGTTTGACAGAAAATGATTAATCTGCTGCTAAATATTTTTTTTTTTTATAAACAGCGTCTGGTGCACAAAACAGGTGGAATTATCTGCACAAGAGGGTAGCCGCTACAAAAATAGCCTGTCAGGTACCGCATAGCTGCCAGATGCTCAGATAATGGGCTTTTAGCAGCCTCGTCAGCAACACACACATGCCTTTAAAATCCTCATTAGTCGTTGTACAACCCCAATTCCAATGAAGTTGGGACATTGTGTAAAATGTAAATAAAAAGAGAATACAATGATTTGCAAATCCTCTTCAACCTATATTGAATTGAATCCACCACAAAGATAAGATATTTAATGTTCAAACGTTATTGCTTTTGTGCAAATATTTGCTCATTTTGAAATGGATGCCTGCAACACGTTTCAAGAAAGCTGGGACAGTGGTATGTTTACCACTGTGTTACATCACCTTTCCTTCTAACAACACTCAATAAGCATTTGGGAACTGAGGATTGTTACCAGCACAAAGTTCAAAAGCCAGCATCTGTGATGGTATGGGGGTGTGTTAGTGCTCATGGTATGGACAACTTACACATCTGTGATGGCACCATCAATACTGAAAGGTACATCCAAGTTTTGGAGCAACACATGCTGCCATCCAAGCAACATCTTTTTCAGGGATGTCCCTCTTATTTCAGCAAGACATTGCCAAGCCCATTCTGCACATTACAACAGCATGGCTTCATAGTAAAGGAGTGCGGGTACTAGACTGCCCTGCCTGCAGTCCAGACCTATCGCCCATTGAAAATGTGTGGTGCATTATGAAGCGCAAAATACGACAACGGAGACCCCAGACTGTTGAACAACTGAAGTCGTAGTCAAGCAAGAATGGGAAAGAATTCCACCTTCAAAGCTTTGACAATTAGTGTCCTCAGTTCCCAAACGCTTATTGAGTGTTGTTAGAAGGAAAGGTGATGTAACACAGTGGTAACCATACCACTGTCCCAGCTTTTTTGAAATGTCTCGCAGGCATCCATTTCAAAATGAGCAAATATTTGCACAAAAACAATAAAGTTTATCAGTTTGAATATTGAATATCTTATCTTTGTGGTGTAGTCAGTTGAATATAGGTTGAAGAGGAGTTGCAAATCATTGCGTTCTGTTTTTTTTTTTTTACATTTTACACAATGTCCCAACTTCATTATCTAAATTAAAATAAAAAATGTAAAATTTATATCTAATGCATCTAGATGACGTCATATTTTCACTTTCTGAAATACCTGACAAAAATATTAAAGTTTTTCACAATATTCTCATTTTTAAAATGTGCCTTATTACAAGTTGAATGTCTATAAATTAAAATCAAAAATGTAACGTTTATATGTAATGCATCTAGATTACATAATTTTTTCACTTTCTGAAATATCTGACAAAAAAATTTAACTTTTTCACAATATTCTTGTTTTTAACATGTGCCTTATTACAATTTGAATGTCTCTAAATTAAAATAAAAAAATGTAAAGTTTATATGCAATGTATCTAGATTACATAATATTTTCACTTTCTGAAATACCTGACAAAAATATTGAACTTTTTTCACAATATTCTCATTTTTACAATGCACCTTATTACAAGTTGAATGACTCTAAATTAAAATACAAAATGTAAAGTTTATATTTAATGTATCTAGATTACATAATATTTTCACTTTCTGAAATACCTGACAAAAATATTGAACTTTTTCACAATATTCTTGTTTTTAAGATGTACCTTATTACAATTTGAATGTCTCTAAATTAAAATAAAAAATGTAAAGTTTATATGCAGTGTATCTAGATTACATAATATTTTCACTTTCTGAAATACCTGACAAAAATATTGAACTTTTTTCACAATATTCTCATTTTTACAATGCACCTTATTACAAGTTGAATGACTCTAAATTAAAATACAAAATGTAAAGTTTATATTTAATGTATCTAGATTACATAATATTTTCACTTTCTGAAATACCTGACAAAAATATTGAACTTTTTCACAATATTCTTGTTTTTAAGATGTACCTTATTACAAGTTGAATGTCTCTAAATTAAAATAAAAAAATGTAAAGTTTATATGTAATGTATATAGATTATATAATATTTTCACTTTCTGAAATACCTGACAAAAATATTGAACTTTTTTCACAATATTCTCATTTTTACAATGCACCTTATTACAAGTTGAATGACTCTAAATTAAAATACAAAATGTAAAGTTTATATTTAATGTATCTAGATTACATAATATTTTCACTTTCTGAAATACCTGACAAAAATATTGAACTTTTTCACAATATTCTTGTTTTTAAGATGCACCTTATTACAAGTTGAGTGACTCTAAATTAAAATAAAAAACGTAAAGTTTATATTTAATGTATTTAGATTACATAATATTTTCACGTTTTGAAATACCTGACAAAAATATTGAACTTTTTCACAATATTCTTGTTTTTAAGATGCACCTTATTACAAGTTGAGTGACTCTAAATTAAAATAAAAAACGTAAAGTTTATATTTAATGTATTTAGATTACATAATATTTTCACGTTTTGAAATACCTGACAAAAATATTGAACTTTTTCACAATATTCTTGTTTTTAAGATGTACCTTATTACAAGTTGAATGTCTCTTTAAATAGCTTGGAAGATTCCAGAAGATTTGAGAAACTGATAGAATTACTTGTAAAAGCTTCTGACCTGTTGGCCTCATCTATACCATAAAAACCTTACGTGTGTGGTTGTGTGTGTGTGTGTGTGTGTGTGTGTGTGTGTGTGTGTGTGTGTGTGTGTGTGTGTGTGTGTGGGTGTGGGTGTGGGTGTGTGTGTGTGTCCACTGTAATGGTGACACTCTCTGTGTCATGGCTTTCTGTGTGTGTTAGCTGCCACCTCACTCGATTAAAAAAAGTGCAGCACACGGCTCTTCAATGGTCTGTTAGCCCAGTTAACTGTGCAACAAAGCCACAAGAAATGTGACCATTTTTAAAACACGGACCGCTTATGTACAGTTGAGTAAGTTTCGTGAGATGTACTGAGGGTTAAAAGAGCAATCAGTCACCACGGCCTGAAAGTATGTCAGCCATGTAGTTTTTTTTGTTTGTTTGTTTTTTTTTACTTAACATTAATCCCAAGCTGATATTTTTCCCAATGGTCAACTCTAATGTTGATGCTAAAGTTTTTAGTTGATCACCAATCACACTCTCAGTGGAGATAAACACACAGAAAACGTGAAGTTGTGTCGATGGGCAGCATGTAGTCAGGCCTTCTTTGTTTGGCTACTGTAAATATTAATGTGCATAAATATTTTGGAGATGTTAATGAAGAGGTTATCAGGTTTGACTAATACGTCCTATTTCTGGGAACACTATTCAAACCCATGTCCTTCAACCCAACATACTTGCATCCACTTTCTATGAGAACATTTGTCTTAGTCCGACACAAATCACCGCTATGGCTGCTCCCCTCTGATGCGTCACTTCATTCCCTCACAAACACAATGAAAACATAAAGTAGTCTGTCCCACCAAAGCGTTATGTGATTTCAAGAGATGAGACGGAAAAGAACTTTCAAAAATAAAAGAGAAGAGAGCGCCTGGGTTGTCCTTGCAGAGACAGTGCAGTCTGAAAACTCAATCTGTATACCCAGGTGCAGCACAGCCACAACAATAGTGGTTTGAACAATGGCAACCTTTCTGCCTTGATCCATAAAATGAGTATTGGTCGTATAAGCACTATGATCATTGAAAATGCTGTTGCAGAGGAAAACATAAATGTGAAGTCTGTCTGTGAGTGTGTAAAGATGACTGATGAAGAAATATTGGAGTGAAAATGTCACGGAAATCAATTCAGCTCAACTTGGCCTGTCATTATGTTTGAACTCAAGAATCTAAATTGAGTTTCTAAACGTGAAGCATGTACAGAAATTCAAGATGAATCCAAAGAGACCATGAAAGTGGAATATCTTGTGGCCTATATGATGTACTCCAAAAACACAGCAAATTAAAAAAATATATAACATGTAATAAAACTTTATTGTTCAATTTAGCCAATAAGTGGTTGAAGACGAGTGAGTGAGTGTTCAAGTTATTATTTCTTTTCCATGCATCACTGGCATATGTCTAGTATTTGCTTTTTGTTTGTTTGTTTTTTGCACATTGATGTTTTCAAAGTAGAGTTGAAGTGCTTCTTTGGTTAATCAGTTAGTTCACTAATTGATTAATCATGATGTTCATTCATTTCACTAACCGATTAATCTAAATGGCAGTCACTAGTCCAAAATGTACTGTTTTCTGGAGTTCCATCTTTGAGAACATTCGTATTTTGGGCACAGTCTGACAAAGGCAGATATTTGAAGATGCCACTGTGCAATTTTATTGGCTAAATAGATTGTTGGTCAAAATAACTGAGAGATTAGATCATGAATTTATTGGTAACAATACTGTTTCATTCAAATTCAATTTGGGCTAATCTGGTCTTCACACCCATCTTCTGGAGCTCAAGAACCATGGCAGTAAGCATAATTTTATCATAGTTTGGAGGTGGTTGTGTGCAAATGTGTGTGTGTGTGTGTGTGTGTGTGTGTGTGTGTGTGTGTGTGTGTGTGTGTGTGTGTGTGTGTGTGTGTGTGTGTGTGTGTGTGTGTGTGTGTGTGTGTGTTGGGGGGGGGGGGGGGGCATCTAGTCCTTTTTTCCAGTCCATGGGGATGTTACCCATCTTCTAGATTGAAACAATGATCGTTTGCAATGTCAGGAATAAAGCATCTCCATTTACCTGGAAGAGCTGAGCTTCAGTGTCACAGATCCCTGGAGCTGTCCATGGTCTAAGCTGTTTCTCACTTGTTGGCTTTCAATTGTCTGGAAAATCAGCAGTGAGAACACTGACACTGAAGATGTCTAACAGCCCACAAAGAGGATCAACCATAAATGACTGCTTAAAGCAGTCCAACAGAGGCATCTGGCAATCCCCATAACATTGGCTGTAAAAGATGTAGGTTTGAATATTAACAGGTCAAGGGTCACTACACCACAGATGGTGATCATAGATTCCTCTTATGGACGACTCATTGTATACTCACAGGGCCATCACAGCCCACTTTGTCATCTTCTTTTGCAGCCTGGAATTTCTGTCAAGCCATATGTTACAACTGATCTGGACATTCAGATTGGCCTTGGATATGAAACACCTTCTCTTATGGACACTGGATACTACCAATGCTATGACCAGAAGCTTTAAGTCCCACACTCAACTTTGGTCATCTGTTGAATCAGTGTCTGTAGGTTATCCAGCTAAATTGCTTGCAAAGTGCTGAAAAACATTCTGAACTTTATGTCAGGCCAGAGTTAATCTTGGAAAATGAACAGACAGCAGTCTACAACTGAATCCTTAAGTAAGCCACAAGAGGTCTGTGGTCAGAATTCAGGAGTCTACAGCATTTTACCACAACACTGTCAATCTCCTGGGGTGTTGATGCTGAAACCAGCATCTAATAACTTGCAGTCTGTGACTCTTTTGCAAATTCAAACATTTTCACTGTAGTTCATGAAAACAATGCCAATGATGCCAACAATCAATGACATGAGGTCCACCCATTGACATATGGCCATTTCCAGATCTTTACACCTTACTTCACCCACTGCAACTTGGCATTTTTGAAGCTTTCTCAGCAGCAGTGGAGGATGGTCCTCCTTGCTCAGGAAAAGCATGGACCTGTACACCACTATGCAGGAGATGATTCCTTAGCACAACACCTGTCACCACCCTTCAAAGACAAGTCCCCTGGTAACCTCCTGTGATAACATATTTTCCAAATTGCTTTATCCCATCTCCTTATAACAGACTACCCTCCACAGGCAGGCCACTGAAGAGTTACTCCTATGGTGTGCAGAAACAAAACCCTGTAATTTTCCTCCTGATCGCCGCATCTTTCATTGCGCCATTTGCTTCAAAAGTGACCTTGTCAGAGGGCCTGTTTCAAGTTTTCAGTTTTTCACATGACCATTGAGATCATGCTGCACAGGGAATACACAACAGATTTTGCACAGCTAGTGTGGTGGAACAGACATGCTGAAGCAGTGGCGCTCCCGTACATACCGAAGACCAATGACACAATGTGAAATGTCCTTCAGCTGCTTCATAGGAGGTGGAAATGTCTGGAAAGATAATCCTTTTGAGAATACTAATAAATCAATAGAATTGTGCAGTGTTCTGAGGATGTTTCTTGTTGAGTGGTCACATAATTTGGTGTAGTGTGAAGAGACTTAAGGAAAACATGTTGGGAGCATCCACCACAAGCCTGTAATGTTAACAGCTATTGTTGTTGGTGTACTTCTTCATAAACAACAAATCTGTTGGTCAAAAAAAAAAAAAAAAAAGACAAAATCCTGTACTAAATGTGCAATGAAAAACTGTTCTGGTGTCATATGATATTTTTGGTTTTAGACAGGGGCAGAGTACTGTCTCTATGAAGTAGGGTGCACCTTGTGTTTGCCACAGTGGCTGGATGGGCTTTGCTGTTTGTCCATATACTGTAGCTAGATGTGTGCTGTAGTCACCCCCAGAAACCAATCACATGGAAGCATATGGTGTTTTTGTGTCTTTTTCACCTCATTTACAGGTAATATGCAGCAGATTTGTCTGGAGGTGTATAAATGTGTTTGCAATGACTAATACCTGTGTTGGGTATCCTGTGTTTGTTTTCAGGGCAGTGACCAGGCCAGTTCTCATCCTGCTTCCAGTGTTGGGTCTGACCTGGTTATGTGGTGTGTTGGTCCATCTGTCCGTAACAGTCGCCTATGTTTTCATCGCACTCAATGCTTTCCAGGTAGACAAAATCTATGTGAAGGCACCTGAAGGCAGCAGGGACACAGCTATTATAGTTTGAGTATTACAAAGCTCTTAAAAGTAATTCTTCAATGGACTGAATCTTCAAAGATGTTTTGAACCCTTCGTCTCATATTATTTGACAACCAGCAAAGGGGCAATTGACAGAGTTATGGGCTGGGGTTAGGGTTCCGAAATCAACATCAGGAAAGGCATAAAGCCACCTTGACACTTCAATCAATCAATCAATCAGTTTTTTTATATAGCGCCAAATCACAACAAACAGTTGCCCCAAGGCGCTTTATATTGTAAGGCAAGGCCATACAATAATTATGTAAAACCCCAACGGTCAAAACGACCCCCTGTGAGCAAGCACTTGGCTACAGTGGGAAGGAAAAACTCCCTTTTAACAGGAAGAAACCTCCAGCAGAACCAGGCTCAGGGAGGGGCAGTCTTCTGCTGGGACTGGTTGGGGCTGAGGGAGAGAACCAAGAAAAAGACATGCTGTGGAGGGGAGCAGAGATCGATCACTAATGATTAAATGCAGAGTGGTGCATACAGAGCAAAAAGAGAAAGAAACAGTGCATCATGGGAACCCCCCAGCAGTCTACATCTATAGCAGCATAACTAAGGGATGGTTCAGGGTCACCTGATCCAGCCCTAACTATAAGCTTTAGCAAAAAGGAAAGTTTTAAGCCTAATCTTAAAAGTAGAGAGGGTGTCTGTCTCCCTGATCTGAATTGGGAGCTGGTTCCACAGGAGAGGAGCCTGAAAGCTGAAGGCTCTGCCTCCCATTCTACTCTTACAAACCCTAGGAACTACAAGTAAGCCTGCAGTCTGAGAGCGAAGCGCTCTATTGGGGTGATATGGTACTACGAGGTCCCTAAGATAAGATGGGACCTGATTATTCAAAACCTTATAAGTAAGAAGAAGAATTTTAAATTCTATTCTAGAATTAACAGGAAGCCAATGAAGAGAGGCCAATATGGGTGAGATATGCTCTCTCCTTCTAGTCCCCGTCAGTACTCTAGCTGCAGCATTTTGAATTAACTGAAGGCTTTTTAGGGAACTTTTAGGACAACCTGATAATAATGAATTACAATAGTCCAGCCTAGAGGAAATAAATGCATGAATTAGTTTCTCAGCATCACTCTGAGACAAGACCTTTCTGATTTTAGAGATATTGCATAAATGCAAAAAAGCAGTCCTACATATTTGTTTAATATGCGCTTTGAATGACATATCCTGATCAAAAATGACTCCAAGATTTCTCACAGTATTACTAGAGGTCAGGGTAATGCCATCCAGAGTAAGGATCTGGTTAGACACCATGTTTCTAAGATTTGTGGGGCCAAGTACAATAACTTCAGTTTTATCTGAGTTTAAAAGCAGGAAATTAGAGGTCATCCATGTCTTTATGTCTGTAAGACAATCCTGCAGTTTAGCTAATTGGTGTGTGTCCTCTGGCTTCATGGATAGATAAAGCTGGGTATCATCTGCGTAACAATGAAAATTTAAGCAATACCGTCTAATAATACTGCCTAAGGGAAGCATGTATAAAGTAAATAAAATTGGTCCTAGCACAGAACCTTGTGGAACTCCATAATTAACTTTAGTCTGTGAAGAAGATTCCCCATTTACATGAACAAATTGTAATCTATTAGACAAATATGATTCAAACCACCGCAGCGCAGTGCCTTTAATACCTATGGCATGCTCTAATCTCTGTAATAAAATTTTATGGTCAACAGTATCAAAAGCAGCACTGAGGTCTAACAGAACAAGCACAGAGATGAGTCCACTGTCCGAGGCCATAAGAAGATCATTTGTAACCTTCACTAATGCTGTTTCTGTACTATGATGAATTCTAAAACCTGACTGAAACTCTTCAAATAGACCATTCCTCTGCAGATGATCAGTTAGCTGTTTTACAACTACCCTTTCAGTAGTCCCTTTTCACGAACACGAACACTTGCACGAATTTGATCCCTGCGCTGCTGCACAATTCGCCGTGCCAATGCGACCCCCTTTGTCGCACTGGACGCTGTCCTTTGTCCTGTTTGACGCCATGTTATATAAAATAATCATTTCGTAGACGATGATGCATTTCCTGTCAGAACTTGGCTGATGAACACATCTCTCATCGCTCCCAGAATCACAGAGAAATCATTTGCAACTTCTCTTGTGCGCGTTGTGTGGTGGAGAATGCATTTGGAATCGTCTCAAAGGTAATTATTTATAATATTTATATTGTAATGGATTGGTAATACAGTTGCATTTTCATTCCTTCTCATGAGTTAGATAATGTATCTGTAAAATTATGTTTATTATCGATGTAACATCGTTCAGATGCACTGCGTTCCGGCAATGAGACGCACTGACTTGTAGTAACACACAGTGTTTTTGAATAGTCTAGTTCACAAAATTAATGCGTGTCAGATGTTTTGAACATTTCAGAATTTTCTTTGCACACTTGCACGCAGCTGTGCACAGCTCACCCACAGTTTACAACAAATTTACACACTGGTGCACCAGATTGCGTGCCATTGCAGGGATCAAATTTGTGCAAGTGTCAAGGCCCCTTTAAGAGATGTTCCCCATACAACCAGGAAAGTTGATGTGCAGTTCTGTACACTTTACACACAGGGCCATATCTTATAGCTGTGCAAAGACACTGTAGTGCAAGTGTCGCTGCAGGTCGCCACCTGAGGCAGATGTCATCTTTTTTCACATCCGCCCCTGTGTTCTTTAAATAGCAGGTTCACTTACAGGCATTGAAGCACTCATGGTCTTAAAATAGTTGTTCTTAATGGTTGGTTTTAAAAGGAGGTGTGGTCTCTCATCCAGGTGCTAATGGATTTCTATTGCAACAAAAAGCGACTGCACCATAGACCACCAAAAACCTGGGACCTCATTTATCAACTGTTTGTATGCAGACATTTCTGCTTAAACAGTGCACATTAATATTTCTACACAAAGTATGGCATTTATCAACTTGTACTCATTCACTCACTCACCGCTTGGACCTTGTGTACACATAACGTCTGGTGGTTAAACAGAGTAACTGTAACTAGAAAGAATTTCTCCCGTTGCAACGTTTCCTTATCCACATACATTATTTATGTCCTTGAATTAGTAATTAGTAATTATGCCAACTTAGAAACAGCCATGCATTGTCTTTAGGGCCCTGTCCCACTGGAGAGAGGATTAACTGCGCATGAATTGAGTACACAAATTACAGGCATTTGTTGTCATCCGCAACAAAAGTGTCCAAAAATGACAAATGTCCCAGTATGAATTATGGATATATTAATAATGTACGTATAGAGAATATATGATGAACAATCATGGTTGCATAACATTACGGGCGTATTATGAATGCACCGAGCACGTGTTTACGCATGCATGGCATCTGCATTGTGGTCATAAAAGAAGTGCACTCGCGCCTTTTGGCATCACTATTCACACCAACAATACAGCCTCTGGAGCATTTGCTGGACTTGGACAAGTTGATTGGAGTAAAGAAGCAGTGAGCAGGGTGAGTGGTGACGTCAGCGGAACGCATCAGAGTGCAGCTCGTCTGAACAATTATAACAAGAAGTTAAATCTGTTATAAACAGGAATAAATACTGTAACAGCTGCAGACAAGATGGAAAAAACACGCAACTGTGTTATCAAGTCTTGACAATGTAAACAAGTCAAATAATTACCTTTTTAGACAGCTCAAAATGCTTTCTGCAGCTTGTTAGCCTTCCTGTGATTCAGGAGGTGATTAGAGCCATTTTCAACAGCCAATTTGCACAATAAAATGATTAATCCGCCACAAAATAATTATTTTATATTGGCAGCATCCAGCACAGAGCGCGTGGCAGCCGGTAGAACAAAGAACAGCGTCCAGCTGTGAACACCGTGCATCTGATTTGCATCCGCCGCAAATCAGATGCAAAGCAGATGTAATAAAAATGCTTTGTTCATGGCCAGTCTTTATGCAGTCACGACAACTTATTTTAGTCCATGATGTGGACATGACGGACACGCAAACTATTCGTTTTACACACTGTCCCAGTCCTCTGCCAAGCCGCAAATCCCTGTCAGTTGCGGATATCAGCAGATGACAGCGAATATACAGCGCTTAGATTGAGTATGTATATGTACAGTAGTGTTCAGAATAATAGTAGTGCTATGTAACTAAAAAGATTAATCCAGGTTTTGAGTATATTTCTTATTGTTAGATGGGAAACAAGGTACCAGTAAATTCAGTAAATTCTCACAAGTCCAACAAGACCAAGCATTCATGATATGCACACTCTTAAGGCTATGAAATTGGGCTAATAGTAAAAAAAAAAGTAGAAAAGGGGGTGTTCACAATAATAGTAGTGTGGCATTCAGTCAGTGAGTTCATCAGTTTTGTGGAACAAACAGGTGTGAATCAAGTGTCCCCTATTTAAGGATGAAGCCAGCACCTGTTGAACATGCTTTTCTCTTTGAAAGCCTGAGGAAAATGGGATGTTCAAGACATTGTTCAGAAGAACAGCGTAGTTTGATTAAAAAGTTGCTTGGAGAGGGGAAAACTTATACGCAGGTGCAAAAAATTATAGGCTGTTCATCTACAATGATCTCCAATGCTCTAAAATGGACAAAAAAAAAAAAACAGAGATGCGTGGAAGAAAACAGAAAACAACCATCAAAATGGATAGAAGAATAACCAGAATGGCAAAGGCTCACCCATTGATCAGCTCCAGGATGATCAAAGACAGTCTGGAGTTACCTGTAAGTGCTGTGACAGTTAGAAGATGCCTGTGTGAAGCTAATTTATTTGCAAGAATCCCTCGCAAAGTCCCTATGTTAAATAAAAGACGTGCAGAAGAGGTTACAATTTGCCAAAGAACACATCAACTGGCCTAAAGAGAAATGGAGGAATATTTTGTGAGAGTAAAATTTCTTTTTGGGTCCAAGGGCCGCAGACAGTTTGTGAGACGACCCCCAAACTCTGAATTCAAGCCACAGTTCACATTGAAGACAGTGAAGCATGGTGGTGCAAGCATCATGATATGGGCATGTTTCTCCTACTATGGTCTTAGGCCTATATATCACATACCAGGTATCATGGATCAGTTTGGATATGTCAAAATACTTGAGGAGGTCATGTTGCCTTATGCTGAAGACATGCTCTTGAAATGGGTGTTTCAACAAGACAATGACCCCAAGTACACTAGTAAACAAGCAAAATCTTGGTTCCAAACCAACAAAATTAATGCCTCACAGATGTGGAGAAATCATGAAAAACTGTGGTTATACAACTAAATACTAGTTTAGTGATTCACAGGATTGCTAAAAAAGCAGTTTGAACATAATAGTTTTGAGTTTGTAGCGTCAACAGCAGATGCTACTATTATTGTGAACACCCTCTTTTCTACTTTTTCGCCAGCTGAGTGTACACATGATGAGATGGTTCTTTTATCATGGTACAGCCTATTGATGTGCACGCTGACGTGTTCGCTCCTGCTGTTGCAAAGGCGATATGTTTTTATGTATTTCCATGTGAGGACAGCATCCCCACGCATGTGCTTGATGGTGGAGTGTTGTAAGATGATTTCCTTCATCACACAGCTGTGACTCGCAGGTCCACAGATCCCAACAGCAGTGGCTGGCATTGACACGCCCACCTTACTGAACAAACTCAGCTCAAAGAAAAAGTTCTCACTCTCTGTTCCTTTATGTGATTATGACCTCTGCCAAGGAGGTTATGTTTTCGGTCGCATCCGTTTGTTTGTTGGTTGGTTGGTTTGTTAGCAGGATTACTCAAAAAATCCTCTACGGAGTTCAATGACTTTTTACCAGGGGTGTATCTTGGCCTAACTTACAAGTCATTAAATTTTGGTAATGATCTGGAACACGATCCAGATCCAGAAATTTTTTTAAGGATTCTTTATCAATGCAGGATAGGGCCAATTTCAACATTTTTGCATCTAACGTCATGAAGACGGGTCACAAAGGCTGAACAAAAATTAAGTTATGACACAACAAAAAATTTGCATTGGTTTCTTCTCACTCAATAAACTTGTTATTAGAAAATAAAAAAAAACATGTAGTTCATGCAGTTTCTCTTTATAAATACATTTGCTGAAGATCTAAGGGTTTAACCCTCTGGGGCTGATGCTGTCGTATACGATGGCTGAGACCAAGCTTTACTAAATTATAAATAACTTTTTAATGATATGAGATAGAAACTTACTTTTTTGTTGCTGAAAAGTTAACTCCATGGACTTTTGAGCCACCGTCCACCATCGTTATACTCCTCATAGAAGCTGTGTGATGACATGAGCAATGTGAGTGTCCATTCAGAATTGGTTCACCGTCACATGGTTTTCCAAAATCCAATTGTAGGGCAGATTCACCTCATGTGACACATCAAAGATTGTTTTTAGGAGTGATATGTTACTGGTGTACGGGATGGGTGTTTATAAGCTTTTGCTTCAGCCCATGCCCTTTTGGCCACACCCAATTTGGGAAATCGTTTGAGTTATTGTTGTATTTTTTTTTTATGTTAGTAAGAGATTTTTATGTTGGTATTTTGTTCATGTGTGTGCTGAATAAACATTCATTCATTCATTCATTCATTCATTCATTCATGTTTCAGATTCAGTGGTTAACCCTCTGGGGTCCGAGGGCATTTTTTGGACAGTTCACTCGCCTGGCATAAATGTTTTATTATTGCTGATAACAGCTCTCCCTGCATCCCACAATCAAGTTTAATGTCTCCTTTTTTTCAGGACAACCTGTACTTTCAGAATATATATATGCCATAGTTGTTTTTTAGAAGTGTAATAAAGGTTTACAATCAAAAATAAGAAAGTAAAAGTAAAGCAGAAAATAATTTTCCACACACATTTATTCAAAACACACAGTAAACTATAATAAACAACTGTGTTGACACTTTATAAAGGTAATTTGGGCTCTTGTGGGAAAGACTGTACAACAAAAAGGTTCAAACAATAAACACAAATGCACATTTTGAACAATATATACAAAATGTTCTATGCGTTTTGTTTGTCTTCATCTCAAAGCAATTTCTGTCTACTATTACCAGTGGTGGGCACAGTTCCACTAATCTGCTAACCGCTAATTATCGAAGATAATTTTTTCATTATCGGATTAGCTTTTCAGATAACTTTGAAAACCATCATCAGACCAATTATCTTCCGATAAGTTTTGGTCCGATAATTTTTAGACCGCTAACATTTTTGCAGACATAGTTTTTTGTAGTAGATGTGCAGTTCTATCATCTACAAACAGAGAAAAGCTGGTTCCAGAATAAACTGCTCTATCCTCTGCAGGCAAAGGAGAACTGGTCATAGAAAAGAAAAAAAAAGCTAATTTCTTTTGACCCCATACTAATACGCTGGCAATATCACCCAAGTCATCCAGAGGCATAGAGTTTTAACTTATGGTTAGTATTTTAACCAAACTAATTTCGGACAAGTTATTTAAATTAATGTCATATCTGAAGTTTTATGAAAGTGAAAATGTCTGATATATGTTTCAGTTTTAAAGTAATGCACTAATTTTAAAGGTTTTAGTGTGGACATGGTGTGTGCGCAGTGCATTATGGGTAAAACTTCAAGACAAGAGAAATGCATTTGAGACGCTCTGATGAGGCTCCACATGGACAACAGCATTAAACTCTTTGTATATTGTGCCTAAAACTCTCGTGAATACAGTCTCTAGGTTTGTAGATGTTATTGTGTTTGTTTTATGAAAAAATGCCAGACGTAGCCCAGATTGCTTTTCCAAAAACCAAAATTGTGATTCAGGCCATGTGATATAACCGGCGTCAAAATGCATAGAACACTGCCATCTACTGGCATATCATAGTGTTTTCGACTACAGGATTTTAAAATTATCTGTAGGGTTCCAAAACCTGAGAGACCCCACACGTGGAGATAAAAACAAATCATAGATCTGACAGGTTTAGATCTCACACACGAACATTCCCAGGTCAAACACCTCGCTTTCTGATTGGCTGCATGTCACATTTAGCTCCTCACATCCTTCTTAACACACCACACATGGCAGGAATATCTGATAAGATTATATTTAGTGTCATCAGGATTGTCGGGCCCGCCTCAAGATTGTTGGAAGGGGAAGATCGGATCCGATATCGGCCTAATTATCTTCCCATGTGAACCAGGCTTGATGTTATGACGCCTCACGGAGTGACTGATTGATCTGTTATAACACTGCACCGAGCCACTAACCAATCGGATGTTATGACGCCTCACAGAGCGACTGATTGATGCTTTATGACACCGCACCAAACATGTTTTCACTATTATTTGATTTCTTTGTGCGTCTGACATCATTATTCAAGCATTCAAGAGGCGATTCCTACCACCACACAAGTCCAACACATGAGAAAGTTTTTTGACAGTTCTTGTTATTGAAAGAAACCTCATCTCCCTAACCGCATACAGTTGTGATGTCATCACGTGTGTGCTTAGGCGCTGTCTAGCGGGATCTTGAAAATTTCTTTTTTTATAGAAATGAAAAAAATGACATATTTTACAAAAGCACATTTATTTGTAAACACCAACACGTTACATTTATTCACTTACGTTGGTTTTTACATAGAATGAATGAATCAACCAATCAGTATGAGCGGAGGCTTAGTTACCCATAATCCCCTCTGGGCATATGTGTGTTAATGTTCAAATCTTCAGAATTAGTGCATTATTTTAAAATTAACAGATATGTGTTATATATCACTTTGTACACTTTAAGAGTTTACATTAATGTAGTTATTCTATCCCTAATAATTTTATTTTTAAAGCAAAAAACTCAAACCTGATTTCCATTTCAAGACCTCTGCCTCATCGCAGGACCACTGTATCCTGTTAGGGTAAATGATGTTCTCCTGCAGCAGGGGGCAGAGCGCACAAACATAAATGCTGGCTCATTGGCAGTTTGGGTTTGTGATTGTCATTGGTTCTGTCAGAAGCTTCGGTGGTGTTTAAACTCAAAATCAGCTTCTTAGTAGCTGAGAGTGTATGGGAGGCAAAATTTTAAGTTATTCGTTATCTGTAGCTTCCAATAAATTTTTAGGCAGTTTATCGGTTTAGCGTTAAAAAAGATAATTTTTCAGTTAGCTGATTACCAGTTATCGAAGCTAACTTTTTGGTTAGCTGTGCCCACCACTGGCTATTACACAAAGGTCACATCACAAACTTCTACTTCTACTCTGTTTTGGAGTGTTCTGTCCTGCTGTGAAAGCAGCTTTCACATTTTGGCCCATTTAAACTCTGAGAAGTGCGCCCCCCCACACACACTCCATTGATATGGTAAACAGTGGTTTACGTCAGAGTGAAAGAGCTTACCACAGACTTTTTCAATAACATTCACAGGTAATGAGGAGTGGAGCATATCTAAAACTCCCACAGTCTGTGTTTGAGCACGTGAGATTGTCATCAGAGGTTCTCTGTCTGCTCACTTTCACTGATCGCTGTGTGTAATGGCGCAGGGCGCATTGGAGCAAACTGATGACTATTCAAATGGGACAACTAGTAACACATCACTGCTAAAAAATGATCTTTGGTTTATCACGTGAGGTAAATCTGCCCTATGATTGGATTTTGGAAAACCATGTGACGGTGAACCAATTCCGATTGGACACTCACATCGTGCACGTCATCACACAGCTTTTGTGAGGAGTACAAAGATGGCCAATGGCTGGCTCGAAAGTCCACAGAGTTAACTTTTCAGCAAAAAAAAAGTACATTTCTATCTCACATCATTGAAAAGTTATTTATAATTTAGTAAAGCTTGGTCTCAGCCATCGTATTCAATGGCGTCGGCCCCAGAGGGTTAATTGTCCTGTTCTCTGTGTTTTTATTTTAACACATCATGTGCACTGAGCCGCTGTCAGCTGGAACTGACTAGAGCATGAGAGGCCACTGAGTGTTGTTCATGTTGTATGTTGATGGCATGAGATATGTTCTCCAGCTGAGTTGCAAGTACACAGCTATTCCAGCTAGAGCACTCAGAAATTGTGCTGCCGTTCACATAGCCAGGTCAAAAGTGGTCAGCTGCTCTCTACTCTCGTGCTGGCAGTGCAAATGTCTCCACCTTTTCTAAGTAACCTGCAAGTGGTGTTGAATGTTCGCGGGTGGCACCTGGACTCCAGCAGACTCTGGCTGAGAGTGGGTCAAATGGTCATTTCACCGGCATTCCATGACTATCGGCCGCTGGTGTGAAGGCTGCCTCGATCATGTCATTCAGCCACAGTTCGACATGGACGATGATTTCGTGCAGCTGCACAGCCGCAGCACGATATGTCTGACCTGTGTACAACATGCTGTTCAAATGCTGCAAACACGATCAGATGGCAGTGCAACCTCATAATAACTGCCATTCAAAGGGGTTTCCGGTGTGAGCGGCATGCAAATATAAAGTGCATGTGCCATGCCCGAATGAATGTGGCAGCATTCGAGTGCAGCTCTGATTTCCCACGAGTGCCATTTGACTCCTCCTTCATGTGCCATTCTGCCTCAATCGTGTTATGCATGAAGTGGCCCTTGTTAAAATTATGCCCAGAAGTGATTTTACATGCTTAAATCTGGAAGAACATGACTCCATGAGTGAAAGGTCATTGCAGATGATGGAGTTTAAAATGACTGGTGGATGAGATGTTACCACAAAGTTGTTTTGTGGTAACATCTAATTGCGGTAACGGTTAATTGTTGTGTTTATTACCCATGTGTTTTGTCTCCCTGCTGTGAACACATGCAAACACTTTGATCTCTATTTGATGAAAGTTGATCCATCCACACACCATGATCCAACATTGTCAAGTGTGGCTGAGGTTCCCAGAGTGCGATCGCTGTCCAGCGCAGTGTGCAGCTGGAACAGCTGACTGCTATGTACTCGCAACTCAGCTGGAGGAGAGATGTCATGCCATCAACAACATGAACAACACTCCAGCAATGCACATGTGTGTGCAGCTTTCATGCTTTTGTCTGTTCCAGCTGACAGCGTGGCTCAGTGCACATGATGTACAGGATTACATTAAAAACAAGAGAACGGGGCAATTAAATAAATACATACAACAATAGCTACATACATAATTACATAAGAAATACTTAACATAAATAGTCACATAACAAAGGAACAGGGAGTGAGACTTTTGTCTTTGATCTGAGTTCATTCGGTAAGGCGGGCATGTCTGCTCGACCTGCTGCTGTTGAGATCTGTGGACCCGCATATCACAGCTGGAGAACACATGGCATCTTATGATGGACATCACCTTACCACACTCCACCATCAGGTGCATGTGTGGGCATGCTGTCCACACGTGAAAATAGATTGAAAACACATCGCCTTTGCAATTGGCAGGAGTGGCCATGTCAGCCCTCAACTCGATCTGAGTGTCACGTCACCTACATTAGCTATGGTTCACATGACGCGGTGTCCTTCGGCGCACCACTTGCTGGACACGCGGGACCGGCGCCAGCAGATGTGGACATGATAAGAGCACACTGCTTCATTCATGTCATTTCATGACTGTACATCTATGACCATGAGTCATATACAGAGGAACAGAAGAATCATACATGTATTGTTCACTCGATAAGAGGGATTAAATATTAGAAAATGCAGTGGGAGGGTTTTTTTTGTGTGGTGGTCCCCCCCCAACAGCAGCGGCACGATGTGGTGACACATGTTCCAGGTGCTTTCATTGTGTACCGCGGTGATGCTTTTGTGCACAATCGTGAACTTCTGTCGGATCGTGTGTCCCTCCCGTCAGCAGGTGGAATGCTTCGTGTTTCCCCATTTCGTTTTTTGTTTGTGGTTTTTCAGCCCGTTTCTGCTTTGTTTGCCCAATTTAGTGTTATGTGTGAAGGGGACCTAAGGCACTGCAGCAACACTGGGAAAACTTTTCAGTCACCATTCGTATCATTGTATATCGGTTTGTCAAGCCACAGCCAAAATTTAACAATAATATTAATAAAAATATATTGCTTGATGATATCCTAGTTCGCCACACTATGGTAAATGGACTGCAATCACAGTATATTGCGCTTTTCCACCTGAATCAGAAGCTCAAAGCACTTTGCAATGATGCCTCACATTCACCCAGTCATACACCAATTTCAGGGTGCTGCCATGCAAGGCGCTCACTATACGCCAAGGGCAATTCTGGGATTAAGGACATTACAGAAGGGCCCTTCGGAATTTTCTGGAGTGGTCAGGGTTTGAACTGAGGATCTGCTGGTCTCAAGCTGAACCATTAAACGATCACCTCTCATCTATTTTTTCCAGACAGAAGAAACAGATGCTTAGTTTATTTACTGCAGGGTAACTTAAACAAATAAAATCCAAATCATCTTTGTTCATGTGAGCGGGTGCTTTGCATGGCAGCAGTGCTGAACTGAGTTTTTTTATTATTTTTTTTACCTCACATCTTCTTTGAAAGAGCAAACAAATTGGTTTCCAATCACTTTCATTTTGGATTTGTTTAATGAATGCCACTTTCAGATTATATATGTGGTTGTCTTACTGTACACATACGTGCAACTGGCTGAATTTCATTTTGCACTTACAGTCGTAAACACATGCAAAATCCTCATTTACATCAATCAATCAATCAATCAATTTTTTTATATAGCGCCAAATCACAACAAACAGTTGCCCCAAGGCGCTTTATATTGTAAGGCAAGGCCATACAATAATTATGTAAAACCCCAACGGTCAAAACGACCCCCTGTGAGCAAGCACTTGGCTACAGTGGGAAGGAAAAACTCCCTTTTAACAGGAAGAAACCTCCAGCAGAACCAGGCTCAGGGAGGGGCAGTCTTCTGCTGGGACTGGTTGGGGCTGAGGGAGAGAACCAGGAAAAAGACATGCTGTGGAGGGGAGCAGAGATCGATCACTAATGATTAAATGCAGAGTGGTGCATACAGAGCAAAAAGAGAAAGAAACAGTGCATCATGGGAACCCCCCAGCAGTCTACGTCTATAGCAGCATAACTAAGAGATGGTTCAGGGTCACCTGATCCAGCCCTAACTATAAGCTTTAGCAAAAAGGAAAGTTTTAAGCCTAATCTTAAAAGTAGAGAGGGTGTCTGTCTCCCTGATCTGAATTGGGAGCTGGTTCCACAGGAGAGGAGCCTGAAAGCTGAAGGCTCTGCCTCCCATTCTACTCTTACAAACCCTAAGAACTACAAGTAAGCCTGCAGTCTGAGAGCGAAGCGCTCTATTGGGGTGATATGGTACTACGAGGTCCCTAAGATAAGATGGGACCTGATTATTCAAAACCTTATAAGTAAGAAGAAGAATTTTAAATTCTATTCTAGAATTAACAGGAAGCCAATGAAGAGAGGCCAATATGGGTGAGATATGCTCTCTCCTTCTAGTCCCCGTCAGTACTCTAGCTGCAGCATTTTGAATTAACTGAAGGCTTTTTAGGGAACTTTTAGGACAACCTGATAATAATGAATTACAATAGTCCAGCCTAGAGGAAATAAATGCATGAATTAGTTTTTCAGCATCACTCTGAGACAAGACCTTTCTGATTTTAGAGATATTGCGTAAATGCAAAAAAGCAGTCCTACATATTTGTTTAATATGCGCTTTGAATGACATATCCTGATCAAAAATGACTCCAAGATTTCTCACAGTATTACTAGAGGTCAGGGTAATGCCATCCAGAGTAAGGATCTGGTTAGACACCATGTTTCTAAGATTTGTGGGGCCAAGTACAATAACTTCAGTTTTATCTGAGTTTAAAAGCAGGAAATTAGAGGTCATCCATGTCTTTATGTCTGTAAGACAATCCTGCAGTTTAGCTAATTGGTGTGTGTCCTCTGGCTTCATGGATAGATAAAGCTGGGTATCATCTGCGTAACAATGAAAATTTAAGCAATACCGTCTAATAATACTGCCTAAGGGAAGCATGTATAAAGTAAATAAAATTGGTCCTAGCACAGAACCTTGTGGAACTACATAATTAACTTTAGTCTGTGAAGAAGATTCCCCATTTACATGAACAAATTGTAATCTATTAGACAAATATGATTCAAACCACCGCAGCGCAGTGCCTTTAATACCTATGGCATGCTCTAATCTCTGTAATAAAATTTTATGGTCAACAGTATCAAAAGCAGCACTGAGGTCTAACAGAACAAGCACAGAGATGAGTCCACTGTCTGAGGCCATAAGAAGATCATTTGTAACCTTCACTAATGCTGTTTCTGTACTATGATGAATTCTAAAACCTGACTGAAACTCTTCAAATAGACCATTCCTCTGCAGATGATCAGTTAGCTGTTTTACAACTACCCTTTCAAGAATTTTTGAGAGAAAAGGAAGGTTGGAGATTGGCCTATAATTAGCTAAGATAGCTGGGTCAAGTGATGGCTTTTTAAGTAATGGTTTAATTACTGCCACCTTAAAAGCCTGTGGTACATAGCCAACTAACAAAGATAGATTGATCATATTTAAGATCGAAGCATTAAATAATGGTAGGGCTTCCTTGAGCAGCCTGGTAGGAATGGGGTCTAATAAACAAGTTGATGGTTTGGATGAAGTAACTAATGAAAATAACTCAGACAGAACAATCGGAGAGAAAGAGTCTAACCAAATACCGGCATCACTGAAACCAGCCAAAGATATTGATACGTTTTTGGGATGGTTATGAGTAATTTTTTCTCTAATAGTTAAAATTTTGTTAGCAAAGAAAGTCATGAAGTCATTACTAGTTAAAGTTAATGGAATACTCAGCTCAATAGAGCTCTGACTCTTTGTCAGCCTGGCTACAGTGCTGAAAAGAAACCTGGGGTTGTTCTTATTTTCTTCAATTAGTGATGAGTAGAAAGATGTCCTAGCTTTATGGAGGGCTTTTTTATAGAGCAACAGACTCTTTTTCCAGGCTAAGTGAAGATCTTCTAAATTAGTGAGACGCCATTTCCTCTCCAACTTACGGGTTATCTGCTTTAAGCTACAAGTTTGTGAGTTATACCACGGCGTCAGGCACTTCTGATTTAAAGCTCTCTTTTTTAGAGGAGCTACAGCATCCAAAGTTGTCTTCAATGAGGATGTAAAACTATTGACGAGATACTCTATCTCACTTACAGAGTTTAGGTAGCTACTCTGCACTGTGTTGGTATATGGCATTAGAGAACATAAAGAAGGAATCATATCCTTAAACCTAGTTACAGCGCTTTCTGAAAGACTTCTAGTGTAATGAAACTTATTCCCCACTGCTGGGTAGCCCATCAGAGTAAATGTAAATGTTATTAAGAAATGATCAGACAGAAGGGAGTTTTCAGGGAATACTGTTAAGTCTTCTATTTCCATACCATAAGTCAGAACAAGATCTAAGATATGATTAAAGTGGTGGGTGGACTCATTTACTTTTTGAGCAAAGCCAATAGAGTCTAATAATAGATTAAATGCAGTGTTGAGGCTGTCATTCTCAGCATCTGTGTGGATGTTAAAATCACCCACTATAATTATCTTATCTGAGCTAAGCACTAAGTCAGACAAAAGGTCTGAAAATTCACAGAGAAACTCACAGTAACGACCAGGTGGACGATAGATAATAACAAATAAAACTGGTTTTTGGGACTTCCAATTTGGATGGACAAGACTAAGAGTCAAGCTTTCAAATTAATTAAAGCTCTGTCTGGGTTTTTGATTAATTAATAAACTGGAATGGAAGATTGCTGCTAATCCTCCGCCCTGGCCCGTGCTACGAGCATTCTGACAGTTAGTGTGACTCGGGGGTGTTGACTCATTTAAACTAACATATTCATCCTGCTGTAACCAGGTTTCTGTAAGGCAGAATAAATCAATATGTTGATCAGTTATTATATCATTTACCAACAGGGACTTAGAAGAGAGAGACCTAATGTTTAGTAGACCACATTTAACTGTTTTAGTCTGTGGTGCAGTTGAAGGTGCTATATTATTTTTTCTTTTTGAATTTTTATGCTTAAATAGATTTTTGCTGGTTATTGGTAGTCTGGGAGCAGGCACCGTCTCTACGGGGATGGGGTAATGAGGGGATGGCAGGGCGAGAGAAGCTGCAGAGAGGTGTGTAAGACTACAACTCTGCTTCCTGGTCCCAACCCTGGATAGTCACGGTTTGGAGGATTTAAGAAAATTGGCCAGATTTCTAGAAATGAGAGCTGCTCCATCCAAAGTGGGATGGATGCCGTCTCTCCTAACAAGACCAGGTTTTCCCCAGGAGCTTTGCCAATTATCTATGAAGCCCACCTCATTTTTTGGACACCACTCAGACAGCCAGCAATTCAAGGAGAACATGCGGCTAAACATGTCACTCCCGGTCTGATTGGGGAGGGGCCCAGAGAAAACTACAGAGTCCGACATTGTTTTTGCAAAGTTACACACCGATTTAATGTTAATTTTAGTGACCTCCGATTGGCGTAACCGGGTGTCATTACTGCCGACGTGAATTACAATCTTACCAAATTTACGCTTAGCCTTAGCCAGCAGTTTCAAATTTCCTTCAATGTCGCCTGCTCTGGCCTCCGGAAGACAATTGACTATGGTTGCTGGTGTCGCTAACTTCACATTTCGCAAAACAGAGTCGCCAATAACCAGAGTTTGATCCTCGGCGGGTGTGTCGTCGAGTGGGGAAAAACGGTTAGAGATGTGAACGGGTTGGCGGTGTACACGGGGCTTCTGTTTAGGGCTACGCTTCCTCCTCACAGTCACCCAGTCGGCCTGCTTTCCCGGCTGCTCGGGATCTGCCAGGGGGTAACTAACGGCGGCTAAGCTACCTTGGTCCGCACCGACTACAGGGGCCTGGCTAGCTGTAGAATTTTCCACGGTGCGGAGCCGAGTCTCCAATTCGCCCAGCCTGGCCTCCAAAGCTACGAATAAGCTACACTTATTACAAGTACCGTTACTGCTAAAGGAGGCCGAGGAATAACTAAACATTTCACACCCAGAGCAGAAAAGTGCGGGAGAGACAGGAGAAGCCGCCATGCTGAATCGGCTAAGAGCTAGTAGCTACGCTAAGCTAGCGGATTCCTAAAAACACGCAAAGTGAATAATGTGTAAATAATTTAGAGGTGATTCAGCAGAAGGAGTGCTTTAGTTAAGGCACGTAAAGATTATACTGGGAAACAAATCGTAATCTAGATAACTAGATCAATCTAACTGCGCAGATTAAACAGCTAACAGATACAGAAAAACACCGCTGTGCTCCGGAACAGGAAGTGATACAATACCGCAGTGAGAGCCAACCACCAGTAGAGGCATACTCTCTCTATGTCACGTTACCACCCACTGCACAATTATTTGCAGTAAATCACCTGCAAAAAGTTCACCAACCCAGCACACCAAACTTTGAAAGTCCATTTAAATAAAAGGCTAAAATCAGATGCTTGACGTTTTTTGTGGTCAATTTAATTTATTAATAAACATCCATTCCAACATTTCGGGGATGCAACACATTCCAAAACTAGAGCACCACGCTTGTAGAGCACAAACCTTCACCAACACTAGTTTCCAAATCCCCAAAATTTTCAAGGTCAAAAGTCCTGTTAGAAGTGGTTTTTCAAAAGCTAAATTAGATGTGGTCAAATTTCAGGAGGATGTATTTAGTTCATGCACTTGAATCAAAGGTTTCTTTGTGGTGTTGTCAGCTTTTTTGTTTCCAACCTTTTTCGGTTTCTGAATTCTTTTTCAGGTAATTTTCACACAACATTGGTTCTGTGTGAATGGGTGAATGCAAGGCATAATTGTAAAGCTTCTGATGCAGACGGAAAAGCACTGTATAAATGCAGTCCATTTGCCATTTGCTATGCACAATTTGTCACTACTTTTTCACACTTGGTTTCCAACTGATAATTGGAAGAAACTAAAATTGGTACCTCCATCCAATTTTTGTGGTGTGTAGGTGAATCAATAACAGGCACTTTTGATTAAGATATAATGCAAAATGTACACCAAATCAACATAAAATTCAAATGTCCACAAAATACGCAATTTGAACCAGATCCAGATTAGACTTTGTCAGGCGATAGTGAGCGCCTCATGTTCAAATATGAGAGTGATTGGGGCAAGTTTGATTAAGATATAATGTAAAATATACATTAAATGGGGTTTTCAATGTTAAATTTAAATGGCCACAAAATCTGTAATCTGGATCAGATCCAGATCAAACTTTGTCAATTGATATGGGGATTTTTCCAATTTTCCAAGAGTTTTCCTGAGCTTGACCTTTGACCTATGACCTTGAAATGTAATCAGTTCTTGCCTATCAGGATATGAATCTTCAGTAAAAAAAAAAATCATCATGATATATGAAAAACTGTGGGCTTCAGGCTGTTCACAATCAGACAAACAAATAAACCACCGGGGCAAAAACATAACCTCCTCCAACCTCACTGCAGAGGTAAAAAGGTATGACAGGTAATGAGGTAACAAGTAAGTCCTTTCAGCTGCTCCCTTGTTTTCACTAAGGGTTGCTATAACAGACGTGTAACTGCATGTTCATTTGGCAAAAGTTCTACACTGGATGCCCTTCTAAACACACCTCCTTAGATGGAGAACTGGCAGGTGTAGGTTTTTTAACTATAGAACTTCCAGACTCCACAAGGAGTTCAAGTATCTCATGGTCTTGTGAGGGGACAATGGAGGGTGAGATTTGCCAGAGAACTGGCGCAGCAGGAATGGTATTACATTTGCTCTACTGTACTGTTGTGACAAATAGGGAGCTGAGGCAAAAGGCGAAGCTCTCAATCTATCGGTCAAGCTTCGTTCCTATTCTCACCTATGGTCATCAGGTTCATGTCTGAAAGAACTTGATCACAGGTACAAGTAGTTGAAATGGGTTTCCTCAGGAGGGTGGCTGGTCTCTCACTTAGAGATAGGGTGAGAAGCTTGACCATCCGTGTGGAGCTCAGAGTAGAGCCGCTGCTCCTTCACATTGAAAGGAGCCAGCTGAGGTGGTCAGGTCTCGTAAAGATGCCTCCAGAGCCCGTCCCTAGGGAGGTGTTCCAGGTTTGTACAGCTGGGAGGAGACCCCAGGGAAGAAGCAAGACTAGGTGGAGAGATTATATCTCCATGCTGACCTGGCAATGCCTCAGATCCCCCAGCCAGAGGTGGTTAATGTGGCCCAAAAAGGAAGTTTGGGGTCTCCTGCTGGAGCTGTTGCCCTCGTGGCCCGATCCCGGATAAGCGGTTGAAGATGTATGTATGTAACTTCCACACTGAAAACAAGAACACTTAAGCACTTGGCCACAATCCCTGCAGGGGTGCTAGTGAGTTTTAGATGAAGAAATAAATAAAGATGTTATTTGGGCAGCACTGTGGTGTCGTGGTTAGCACTGTTGCCTCACAGTGAGAGGGTGATGGAATCGATTCCCACATGTGGTATTGTGAAGTTTGCATGTTCTCACCATGTTTGTGTGGGTTCTCTTTGGGTGCTCTGGCTTCCTCCCACATCTAAAGACATGCAGGTTAGGTGGACTGGAAACTTTAAATTGTCCATAGATGTGCGTGTGGGTGTGAATGTGTTTGTTTATATGTGGCCCTGCAACAGACTGGCATCCTATCCAAGGTGTAGCCCACCTTATGCCCTATGACTGCTGGGATAGGCTCCAGCCCCCTGTGGCCCGATCTTGAATAAGCAGTTGACAATAAATGTGTGTATGTGTGTGTTATTTCAACCAGGTGATGTCAACAAGTGATTGTAATCATGATTTGGTGTAAAAGCAGTATCCATGAAAGCCTGAGTATTTCCAGAGCAAATATGGGCAGAAGTGCGAAAGGAAGAATGTTCCTCAAAGAAAGATGGGAAAGGATTCCCATATGTATCCATGTACAGTGCAAAATATCATGTAATGATTCAAGGAATATAGGGTAATTTCAGTGTTTTAAATGCAAGAGTAGTAACCTAAGATGAACACCCATGATGCGATACCGTGATTCCTCCATCGAACATGCATCAAGATCAGTGGCACCAGTAGCTGATATAACCACATAGGCAAGGGATTCCATTGGAACAGAGGTGGGAGTCAGTCACCATCAAGTCACTCTCAAGTCATGAATCAGCAAGTCCCAAGTCAAGTCTCAAGTAATAATGACCACCAATTGTTTGCAAGCTGACTTGAGACTTGACTTGGGACTTGCAGATTCATGACTTGAGAAAGACTTGACAGTGACTTACTCCCACTTCTGCATTGAAAAAACATTGTCAAGCACTACACTACTAAGTTACTTTCCCCAATTCCACTTATAACTTTACTGTGCACAAATGAAGCCTTATATTAAGGCCCCTTTACACATAACACGGATGAGGCTGAATAGCGTGCAAAGGAGGATTCAAATGGCACTCGTGAAAAATTGGACCCACACTCAAACGCCTTGCACAGCAGTGCCAGAACCATTCAGCTACAGTATATGCACTCCACATGGAAACCCATTTGATCAGCGTCAAGATGAGGCCGTACTGCTATCTGACCATGGTCACAACATTCATACGGCATGTAGTATGCAGGTCAGAGCAGTCAGGCTGAGGTTGAGGGGCTGCACAAACTGATGGGTCATGTCGAACCCTGGCCGAATGTCGTGATCGAGCAAGCCTTCACAACAGTGGCCAAATGAGGGTGAATGGCGTGAATGCCCATTTGACCCACACTCGGCCACGGTTGAGGTGCCACCCATGAACTTCCAACAGCAGTCGTCCATTGATAGGACTAATATTTTAGGAGAAGCTACAGCTATTAGTTAACAATACTGAACAATAAACACTGAAAATTACATTCTGGACTCACACACATTGCACCAGGGAGAAATCATCTATATATTAAAAGGGAAGTGGTGTCTGTGGCGAAGTGACATATGCATGCATGAATTTATTTAGTAAGTTCAATGTTAATACATAATTGTAAATATGTTAAAAATACATAGATGACACAAGAAAATGAAAACACTAATTTCCATTGGGGTCCATTTAAAAATCAAATGACAAAATAGAAGTAATATTAAGATAAAATAATAATAATAATAATAATAATGCTATTGATAATAATAATAATGCTATTAATAATAATAATAATAATAATGGTGTGTATTGGATAACAAGAACCTAAACAATTTGTAAATACATTGAGACAGTAAATTAACATAAAATTTTGGAATTAACAGAAAATAACAGGGTTGAGTTCTTCCCCTAAAAACTGTTGAGGTCGAAGGTTCGAAAAACATTCTGGACTCACTTACTTAATTTATTACCACCATTGAAAAATGTCAGCTACCTATTTTAGAAACACTACCCAATTTAGAGCCTGTGGAACCCCACGGGCAACACACTAGTGTATATTATATATATATATATATATATATGTCCTGGGCTGGTGTGGTTACACGTGGTCTGCGGTTGTGAGGCTGGTTGGATGTACTGCCAAATTCTCTGAAACGCCTTTGGAGACAGCTTATGGTAGAGACATGAACATTCAATACACGAGCAACAGCTCTGATTGACATTCCTGCTGTCAGCATGCCAACTGCACGCTCCCTCAAATCTTGCGACATCTGTGGCATTGTGCTGTGTGATAAAACTGCACCTTTCAGAGTGGCCTTTTATTGTGGGCAGTCTAAGGCACACCTGTGCACTAATCATGGTGTCTAATCAGCATCTTGGTATGGCACACCTGTGAGGTGGGATGGATTATCTCAGCAAAGGAGAAGTGCTCACTATCACAGATTTAGACTGGTTTGTGAACAATATTTGAGGGAAATGGTGATATTGTGTATATGGAAAAAGTTTTAGATCTTTGAGTTCATCTCATACAAAATGGGAGCAAAACCAAAAGTGTTGCGTTTATATTTTTGTTGAGTATATATAGACATATATATATATATATATATATATATATATATATATATATATATATATATATATATATATATATATATATATATATATATATATATATATATATACGAGGTCTATTAGAAAAGTATCCGACCTTATTATTTTTTCAAAAACCATATGGATTTGAATCACGTGTGATTACATCAGACATGCTTGAACCCTCGTGGGCATGCGAGAGTTTTTTCACGCCTGTCGGTTACGTCATTCGTCTGTGGGCAGGCTTTGAGTGAGGAGTCTCTGATGTATTCATTCCCAATCCTGTCCATTGTCGTCACTCTCAAAAAAGTTTGTAGCATCTTCAACTCTTCCACCTCCAGTTCTGCCTCATGTCTTTTTGTTTGTACCACTGTCTCTAGCAACAGCATACTTGGTCTCACTAGCATCTTTCAAACTTTCTCTGTCACTATTGCAAATATCCTTGTGTCACAAATCCTTCTCACCATTGTTTTCTGATTCCCCTCTCCCCCACTACCACCACCACTCCATCCTGCCTGTACTCCCTTCTTCACCTGTCGACCACACTTCTCATGACTTTGGATAGTTGACCCCCAAGTATATCAACCAGTGGTTTTTAAAGATGCCTGCGACCTAAAGATATTCCAAAAAAAGAGCAAGCTCGATTCAGGATTTTATTTCATTTTGTTTTCTTGCACCCACTGACTCCTACAGGTGACTTCTTTGATTAACATCACTTTGAAGAGATAGGATGACTTTGTCAGTGAAATCACCTGGCTGATTCTGTGACTAGTTTTAAATGTATCTTAAATTATTTTGTGGCTTTGTTGTTTTTATGGCGTTTGTAATATCTTTTTTATTGTTTTGTGTATGTCTTGCTAGTGCACTTTGAGCTCCTTGCACCTTTCTTCCAATATGGTTTTAATACTGCAAATGGCAAATGAACTTGAACTTGAGTCACTTTTTGCAAAGAAATCTCGCACCCTCTTGGCTCTTTCTGAAATGTCTTTGGACAGTCTATCTTGACCACCTCTATTCCTTCCAACCACACAGTTCCACCAGGCTCCCTTTCATTCACACACATACTCAATCTTGCTCCTACTGACTTTCATTCCCCTTCTCTCCAGAGCATATCTTTATCTGTTTACCTCTCTATGCCAGTCTCAACCTGTTATCTACTGTCAGTACAGATCACAGTATCATCTACAAACACCACTGTCAAAGACCAGGTCAATAGGGTCCACAGAACAAAAGCCAAAAAAAAAAAAAAGGCAGCTATTGTTGCTGTGAGATATGTCAAGCTAAATAAGCAGTTTTTGAATGAAAGATTTGCTGTTATGTGTCGGACGCAGCTCGGAGAACCGACCAGCGTTTGAAGGACCCAGTATGAAATAAGCAGAGCACGGTACAAAGGCTAACTGAATTTAATACATAACAGTGATACAAAAAATACAAAAAAAAGTGCGGTCTGGCGTGGTGCGCTCCCAGCAGCACTAACGGTCCGGAGCCAGAAGCTGTTCGGAACCAAGGACCCCGCCGACACCCCCCAGGTGGCCGCAACAAACCGAGTCTGTGAAAGAAGGAACCATTATGTAAGTCCACACTCTACACACAGAGAGAACACTTAAAGGTGTACAAACAGCAAACACTTCCTGGCTTGATTACTAATCAGCTTCCCAACCTGCAGGCATGGAACATCCAGTTCACAAAACTCCACTGCAGTGAAAGCCGATACATGACTAACATACAGCTCAATATAAAAAGGTGTGAGGGACACCACATTTACTGACTGTATAAATGTTAGTCACAAAATCTAACGCACCTCAGGAAGTGTGCTGACAAGCGTGAGACCTCACCCCCTCCTCTTTCACAGACCGTGCATCAAACCCTGGACGTTCTCTGCATCCACTGATGATGAGATGGCTCCCGAGACGACGATCTCACCCGTCTGGTCACAAGGTCGAGTCTCTGGCAAATACACACTGTATACTCCAGTCTTAAATGCCACCATGTTCCAATCCATATAGATGCAACACAGCTGTGAGTCCTGACGAGCCGCAGGTGATCAGGGTGAGGTCCTGATAACCTCAGCAACACAGCCACTCAGTCCCAAATGCAAGCCACCTGGAAGGAAAAACAAAAGACAGAAACAAAAAGGCAGCCAGGCCCCCCAGCCATACAACATTTGCCATGCATTGCCATGGAATTGGGAGGTTTGGTGATGTTTTTCATGAAACTGCTCACACTCACTCATCTTCAGCCGCTTATTCCAATTAAGGGTCACGGGAGGGGCTGGAACCTTTCCCAGCAGTCAAGAGCGTGAGGCAGGATACATCATGCCATAGGTATTAAAGGCACTGCGCTGCGGTGGTTTGAATCATATTTGTCTAATAGATTACAATTTGTTCATGTAAATGGGGAATCTTCTTCACAGACTAAAGTTAATTATGGAGTTCCACAAGGTTCTGTGCTAGGACCAATTTTATTCACTTTATACATGCTTCCCTTAGGCAGTATTATTAGACGGTATTGCTTAAATTTTCATTGTTACGCAGATGATACCCAGCTTTATCTATCCATGAAGCCAGAGGACACACACCAATTAGCTAAACTGCAGGATTGTCTTACAGACATAAAGACATGGATGACCTCTAATTTCCTGCTTTTAAACTCAGATAAAACTGAAGTTATTGTACTTGGCCCCACAAATCTTAGAAACATGGTGTCTAACCAGATCCTTACTCTGGATGGCATTACCCTGACCTCTAGTAATACTGTGAGAAATCTTGGAGTTATTTTTGATCAGGATATGTCATTCAAAGCGCATATTAAACAAATATGTAGGACTGCTTTTTTGCATTTACGCAATATCTCTAAAATCAGAAAGGTCTTGTCTCAGAGTGATGCTGAAAAACTAATTCATGCATTTATTTCCTCTAGGCTGGACTATTGTAATTCATTATTATCAGGTTGTCCTAAAAGTTCCCTAAAAAGCCTTCAGTTAATTCAAAATGCTGCAGCTAGAGTACTGACGGGGACTAGAAGGAGAGAGCATATCTCACCCATATTGGCCTCTCTTCATTGGCTTCCTGTTAATTCTAGAATAGAATTTAAAATTCTTCTTCTTACTTATAAGGTTTTGAATAATCAGGTCCCATCTTATCTTAGGGACCTCGTAGTACCATATCACCCCAATAGAGCGCTTCGCTCTCAGACTGCAGGCTTACTTGTAGTTCCTAGGGTTTGTAAGAGTAGAATGGGAGGCAGAGCCTTCAGCTTTCAGGCTCCTCTCCTGTGGAACCAGCTCCCAATTCAGATCAGGGAGACAGACACCCTCTCTACTTTTAAGATTAGGCTTAAAACTTTCCTTTTAGCTAAAGCTTATAGTTAGGGCTGGATCAGGTGACCCTGAACCATCCCTTAGTTATGCTGCTATAGACGTAGACTGCTGGGGGGTTCCCATGATGCACTGTTTCTTTCTCTTTTTGCTCTGTATGCACCACTCTGCATTTAATCATTAGTGATCGATCTCTGCTCCCCTCCACAGCATGTCTTTTTCCTGGTTCTCTCCCTCAGCCCCAACCAGTCCCAGCAGAAGACTGCCCCTCCCTGAGCCTGGTTCTGCTGGAGGTTTCTTCCTGTTAAAAGGGAGTTTTTCCTTCCCACTGTAGTCAAGTGCTTGCTCACAGGGGGTCGTTTTGACCATTGGGGTTTTACATAATTATTGTATGGCCTTGCCTTACAATATAAAGCGCCTTGGGGCAACTGTTTGTTGTGATTTGGCGCTATATAAAAAAATTGATTGAATTGAATTGATTGAATCCTGGACAGGACACCAGTCTGTTGCAGGGCAACATATAAATGGTAAATGGACTGCAGTTATATAGCGCTTTTCCATCTGTATCACACGCTCAAAGTGCTTTACAAATAATGCCTCACATTCACCCTGATGTGAGGTTGATGGCATACAAGGTGCTCACTACACACTGGGAGCAATTGGGGATTAAATACCTTGCCCAAGCGCCCTTAGTGATTATTATTTTTTTTTTTCAATTTTTTTATATAGCGCCAAATCACAACAAACAGTTGCCCCAAGGCGCTTTATATTGTAAGGCAAGGCCATACAGTAATTATGTAAATCCCCAACGGTCAAAACGACCCCCTGTGAGCAAGCACTTGGCTACAGCGGGAAGGAAAAACTCCCTTTTAACAGGAAGAAACCTCCAGCAGAACCAGGCTCAGGGAGGGGCAGTCCTCCGCTGGGACTGGTTGGGGCTGAGGGAGAGAACCAGGAAAAAGACATGCTGTGGAGGGGAGCAGAGATCGATCACCAATGATTAAATGCAGAGTGGTGCATACAGAGCAAAAAGAGAAAGAAACAGTGCATGATGGGAACCCCCCAGCAGTCTATGTCTATAGCAGCATAACTAAGGGATGGTTCAGGGTCACCTGATCCAGCCCTAACTATAAGCTTTAGCAAAAAGGAAAGTTTTAAGCCTAATCTTAAAAGTAGAGAGGGTGTCTGTCTCCCTGATCTGAATTGGGAGCTGGTTCCACAGGAGAGGAGCCTGAAAGCTGAAGGCTCTGCCTCCCATTCTACTCTTACAAACCCTAGGAACTACAAGTAAGCCTGCAGTCTGAGAGCGAAGCGCTCTATTGGGGTGATATGGTACTATGAGGTCCCTAAGATAAGATGGGACCTGATTATTCAAAACCTTATAAGTAAGAAGAAGAATTTTAAATTCTATTCTAGAATTAACAGGAAGCCAATGAAGAGAGGCCAATATGGGTGAGATATGCTCTCTCCTTCTAGTCCCCGTCAGTACTCTAGCTGCAGCATTTTGAATTAACTGAAGGCTTTTTAGGGAACTTTTAGGACAACCTGATAATAATGAATTACAATAGTCCAGCCTAGAGGAAATAAATGCATGAATTAGTTTTTCAGCATCACTCTGAGACAAGACCTTTCTGATTTTAGAGATATTGCATAAATGCAAAAAAGCAGTCCTACATATTTGTTTAATATGCGCTTTGAATGACATATCCTGATCAAAAATGACTCCAAGATTTCTCACAGTATTACTAGAGGTCAGGGTAATGCCATCCAGAGTAAGGATCTGGTTAGACACCATGTTTCTAAGATTTGTGGGGCCAAGTACAATAACTTCAGTTTTATCTGAGTTTAAAAGCAGGAAATTAGAGGTCATCCATGTCTTTATGTCTGTAAGACAATCCTGCAGTTTAGCTAATTGGTGTGTGTCCTCTGGCTTCATGGATAGATAAAGCTGGGTATCATCTGCGTAACAATGAAAATTTAAGCAATACCGTCTAATAATACTGCCTAAGGGAAGCATGTATAAAGTGAATAAAATTGGTCCTAGCACAGAACCTTGTGGAACTCCATAATTAACTTTAGTCTGTGAAGAAGATTCCCCATTTACATGAACAAATTGTAATGTATTAGACAAATATGATTCAAACCACCGCAGCGCAGTGCCTTTAATACCTATGGCATGCTCTAATCTCTGTAATAAAATTTTATGGTCAACAGTATCAAAAGCAGCACTGAGGTCTAACAGAACAAGCACAGAGATGAGTCCACTGTCCGAGGCCATAAGAAGATCTTTTGTAACCTTCACTAATGCTGTTTCTGTACTATGATGAATTCTAAAACCTGACTGAAACTCTTCAAATAGACCATTCCTCTGCAGATGATCAGTTAGCTGTTTTACAACTACCCTTTCAAGAATTTTTGAGAGAAAAGTAAGGTTGGAGATTGGCCTATAATTAGCTAAGATAGCTGGGTCAAGTGATGGCTTTTTAAGTAATGGTTTAATTACTGCCACCTTAAAAGTCTGTGGTACATAGCCAACTAACAAAGATAGATTGATCATATTTAAGATCAAAGCATTAAATAATGGTAGGGCTTCCTTGAGCAGCCTGGTAGGAATGGGGTCTAATAAACATGTTGATGGTTTGGATGAAGTAACTAATGAAAATAACTCAGACAGAACAATCGGAGAGAAAGAGTCTAACCAAATACCGGCATCACTGAAAGCAGCCAAAGATAACGATACGTCTTTGGGATGGTTATGAGTCATTTTTTCTCTAATAGTTAAAATTTTGTTAGCAAAGAAAGTCATGAAGTCATTACTAGTTAAAGTTAATGGAATACTCAGCTCAATAGAGCTCTGACTCTTTGTCAGCCTGGCTACAGTGCTGAAAAGAAACCTGGGGTTGTTCTTATTTTCTTCAATTAGTGATGAGTAGAAAGATGTCCTAGCTTTACGGAGGGCTTTTTTATAGAGCAACAGACTCTTTTTCCAGGCTAAGTGAAGATCATCTAAATTAGTGAGACGCCATTTCCTCTCCAACTTACGGGTTATCTGCTTTAAGCTACGAGTTTGTGAGTTATACCACGGAGTCAGACACTTCTGATTTAAAGCTCTCTTTTTCAGAGGAGCTACAGCATCCAAAGTTGTCTTCAATGAGGATGTAAAACTATTGACGAGATACTCTATCTCCCTTACAGAGTTTAGGTAGCTACTCTGCACTGTGTTGGTATATGGCATTAGAGAACATAAAGAAGGAATCATATCCTTAAACCTAGTTACAGCGCTTTCTGAAAGACTTCTAGTGTAATGAAACTTATTCCCCACTGCTGGGTAGTCCATCAGAGTAAATGTAAATGTTATTAAGAAATGATCAGACAGAAGGGAGTTTTCAGGGAATACTGTTAAGTCTTCTATTTCCATACCATAAGTCAGAACAAGATCTAAGATATGATTAAAGTGGTGGGTGGACTCATTTACTTTTTGAGCAAAGCCAATAGAGTCTAATAATAGATTAAATGCAGTGTTGAGGCTGTCATTCTCAGCATCTGTGTGGATGTTAAAATCGCCCACTATAATTATCTAATCTGAGCTAAGGACTAAGTCAGACAAAAGGTCTGAAAATTCACAGAGAAACTCACAGTAACGACCAGGTGGACGATAGATAATAACAAATAAAACTGGTTTTTGGGACTTCCAATTTGGATGGACAAGACTAAGAGACAAGCTTTTAAATGAATTAAAGCTCTGTCTGGGTTTTTGATTAATTAATAAGCTGGAATGGAAGATTGCTGCTAATCCTCCGCCCCGGCCCGTGCTACGAGCATTCTGACAGTTAGTGTGACTCGGGGATGTTGACTCATTTAAACTAACATATTCATCCTGCTGTAACCAGGTTTCTGTTAGGCAGAATAAATCAATATGTTGATCAATTATTATATCATTTACTAACAGGGACTTAGAAGAGAGAGACCTAATGTTTAATAGACCACATTTAACTGTTTTAGTCTGTGGTGCAGTTGAAGGTGCTATATTATTTTTTCTTTTTGAATTTTTATGCTTAAATAGATTTTTGCTGGTTATTGGTAGTCTGGGAGCAGGCACCGTCTCTACGGGGATGGGGTAATGAGGGGATGGCAGGGGGAGAGAAGCTGCAGAGACGTGTGTAAGACTACAACTCTGCTTCCTGGTCCCAACCCTGGATAGTCACGGTTTGGAGGATTTAAGAAAATTGGCCAGATTTCTAGAAATGAGAGCTGCTCCATCCAAAGTGGGATGGATGCCGTCTCTCCTAACAAGACCAGGTTTTCCCCAGAAGCTTTGCCAATTATCTATGAAGCCCACCTCATTTTTTGGACACCACTCAGACAGCCAGCAATTCAAGGAGAAACATGCGGCTAAACATGTCACTCCCGGTCCGATTGGGGAGGGGCCCAGAGAAAACTACAGAGTCCGACATTGTTTTTGCAAAGTTACACACCGATTTAATGTTAATTTTAGTGACCTCCGATTGGCGTAACCGGGTGTCATTACTGCCGACGTGAATTACAATCTTACCAAATTTACGCTTAGCCTTAGCCAGCAGTTTCAAATTTCCTTCAATGTCGCCTGCTCTGGCCCCCGGAAGACAACTGACTATGGTTGCTGGTGTCGCTAACTTCACATTTCTCAAAACAGAGTCGCCAATAACCAGAGTTTGATCCTCGGCGGGTGTGTCGTCGAGTGGGGAAAAACGGTTAGAGATGTGAACGGGTTGGCGGTGTACACGGGGCTTCTGTTTAGGACTACGCTTCCTCCTCACAGTCACCCAGTCAGCCTGCTTTCCCGGCTGCTCGGGATCTGCCAGGGGGGGAACTAACGGCGGCTAAGCTACCTTGGTCCGCACCGACTACAGGGGCCTGGCTAGCTGTAGAATTTTCCACGGTGCGGAGCCGAGTCTCCAATTCGCCCAGCCTGGCCTCCAAAGCTACAAAAAAGCTACACTTATTACAAGTACCGTTACTGCTAAAGGAGGCCGAGGAATAACTAAACATTTCACACCCAGAGCAGAAAAGTGCGGGAGAGACAGGAGAAGCCGCCATGCTAAATCGGCTAAGAGCTAGTAGCTATGCTAAGCTAGCGGATTCCTAAAAACACGCAAAGTGAATAATGTGTAAATAATTTAGAGGTGATTCAGCAGAAGGAGTGCTTTAGTTAAGGCACGTAAAGATTACACTGGGAAACAAATCGTAATCTAGATAACTAGATCAATCTAACTGCGCAGATTAAACAGCTAACAGATACAGAAAAACACCGCTGTGCTCCGGAACAGGAAGTGATACAATACCGCAGTGAGAGCCAACACCAGTCAGGCTGGTATTTGAACCGAGGATCTTCTGTTCTCAAGCCCAACCACTAGACCATCACCTCCACCAATATAGACAAACACATTCACACACCTATGAATAATTTAAAGTTTCCAATCCACGTACCTGCATGTCTTTGAATGTGGGAGGAAGCCAGAGCACTTGGAGCAAATTCATGCAAACACGGGGAAAACATGCAAACCAAATAAATAAGCTGTTATGTCCTTGGCGCCCGTATTAACATGGGTGCACATTCACTTATGTGTACATGGACACACTTTTCAAATCCTAAAGCGACATGATTACATTCACCACAGCACAATCAACAAATTAATTCATTCAGTCATTTTCCATACATGTTTATTCCAATCAAGGATCACGGGGAGCTGGAGCCTATCCCAGCAGTCATAGGGCGAGACGCAAGGTACATGCTGGGCATGACGCCAGTCTGTCGCAGGGCCACATATAGACAAACAAACACATTCACACCCGCACCTACAGTTTATTTAAAGTAGTCAACAAATTAACCTCTCAGAAACCTGCAGAAATGTTTTGTAAGTATGTAGATACTGACAGCATTTTACCCTCAATACATTTTGATCTGTTTATTTTATGACAATGATTCAATTCACTCCACGTGTGCGCACACACACGCTTGTGTGTCTGTGTGTGTGAGTGAAGGCCATCCAGACACTTCATACCAGATCTACCTCCAGCTCCTCCACATAGCCGGAACAGCCTCTCTCTTACACTTTTTTGCACACAGCATCCTTGTTTTCAGTTGCTTTTCTTTTCTTTTTTCCCCAAATCCTCTATCTCAGTATTGTGTTTTCCTCCTCTGCTCTCTGGGCTGTGCTCCTCTGCAGGCTTTAATCAAAATAAGCTGGCCCCTGGTTGACCCCTGCAGAAGTGCTAGTTAATTTAGATTTACTGAATGTCCAACTGACAGCAGATAACACAACAGTAGGAGTTCTTCCTCATGTAGGGAGGAGGATGAAGCTGAGCCACACCACCTTTACATGTGTGTGTATTTTTTTTGCTAAGTGTGCGCTAAAGATGACAGGACTACAGAATATCTGAGGCCAAGAACTCAATCAAATTTTGCACAACATTTCAGAACAGTAGTTACTGAGGTCTTCACAGATAGAACAAGCAAATGTAAAAGACACATGACACTAGATATTATACAAATAATGAATGCTTATGCGTTCAATGGTATGAATATTTCATGAGGTGAAAGCTGGAACATACCATTCAATGAGGCAAAGCCGAGTGTGTGTAGCATGTCCCAAGCAGAGGGTCACCCCTTTGACTCTGGTCTGCTTGAGGTTTCTTCTTCAAATCATCAGAGGTGGTTTTTCCTTACCACTGTCACCTCTGTGCTTGCTCTGGGGGATGGTAAGGTTAGACCTTGCTTGTGTGAAGCGCCTTGAGGCAACTTTGTTGTGATTTGGTGCACTTTAAATGAAATAAATTGAAATTGAAATTGTGAGGCCAAAACAGGTACTCATGGAGACAAAGATGAAAGAGGAGGTGGATTATCAGGCCAGCAGAGCATAGGCCACAAAAGGGCCCATTGCTCCCCCCCAAAACGAACCTTCTTAGTTAAAACCTTGATAAAAGATACCAGGTTTCTTAACTTTAGTTTCCTAATCTGGTCAGGTTCTAAAATAAAGGAACCCAAAAATCTCTGCCTCAGTCTACCCCATGCTGGTCACTGGCCCAAAAAGTGGAGTAACATCTCAGGTGCCTCCCCAGAGGCTGTATACGAGGTCTGTCCGTAAAGTATAGGTCCTTTTTATTTTTTTCAAAAACTATATGGCTTTCATTCATATGTTTTTACGTCAGACATGCTTGAACCCTCGTGCGCATGCGTGAGTTTTTCCACGCCTGTCGGTGACGTCATTCGCCTGTGAGCACTCCTTGTGGGAGGAGTCGTCCAGCCCCTCGTCGGAATTCCTTTGTCTGAGAAGTTGCTGAGAGACTGGCGCTTTGTTTGATCAAAATTTTTTCTAAACCTGTGAGACACATCGAAGTGGACATGGTTCAAAAAATTAAGCTGGTTTTCAGTGAAAATTTTAACAGCTGATGAGACGCTCCGTCACAGGAAAAACACCTCCGTTGGAAGCCTTAAGGACAAGTTGGAACATCTCCAGCTGATAAACAATTTCTCATATATTCACTCCACTGAAAGCCATCAAAAGCCAACTGGATTTTTACAAATGGTTATCAACACGGAGGTGTTTTTCCTGTGCCGCCGCGCCGCGTCAGCTGCATCCCGACGCGCGGACCCGTCCGCACGTCTTTCATTAAAAAAATCTCCTTTAACAGTGGAATATCCGGATAAAATGCTGAAAACCGACTTCTTCTGAAACGTCTCTGTTCTCCTCACGACGTCCTGGATCAATAGAGCCTGAAATGTGAGGTTTAAGCTTGAAACAGGCTGATGACGCTGCCTGAGAGCACTGCGCGACGTCTCGCACCGTGAAAAGTCCTTAAAGCGACAGAATCACCTCAAAATCTCTCATCAGCTGTTAAAAATTTCACTGAAAACCAGCTTAATTTTTCGAACCATGTCCACTTCGATGTGTCTCTCAGGTTTAGAAAAAATTTTGATCAAACAAAGCACCAAATCTCTCAGCAACTTCTCAGACAAAGGAATTCCGACGATGGGCTGGACGACTCCTCCCACAAGGAGTGCTCACAGGTGAATGACGTCACCGACAGGCGTGGAAAAACTCACGCATGCGCACGAGGGTTCAAGCATGTCTGACGTAAAAACATATGAATGAAATCGATATAGTTTTTGAAAAAATAAAAAGGACCTATACTTTACGGACAGCCTTCGTATGTACTGACCCGTTGCAGTCTCACTGCCTTTCTATGTCTGTTTAAGAGGTTAGACTCCCAACCACTGCACTTATACTTCTAGGCAGGACAACTAGCTCCCTGGAAAAACAAAAGTAGAGGTGGGTAATCCCAGCTTCAGTGAGTAAAGGTCCTACCATCTGTGCATGTACAAAAACTGATTTCGCTGATGAGCTGTTCCACCTGCATGAATTGTTGAACTAGAATCAAACACATATGTGATAAGACTTTTACTTACTGAAGCTGGGATGACCCATCTCTGTACCACAGTGCTGAGGACCCCAGAGGTTGGAGAACCTATACCTAGCTGCAGCAATTACTGCAGATGCTTATATCTGAGAGGTGGGGATGGAGAGGTTTTTTTTGCCTGGGTGGCTGCTTTTCAGGACCAAGGATGGTTACATACAGCATCTGTTACCTGACCCTGTGGTGGTGTACTCTATCAGCTCCAAAACAGACATTTCACAATAATGAGTTTAATTAAAAAAAAAAAAATCTAAATTAAATAGTTATAATTATATTTTGTAATATCAATTAATTCCATTGGAAAAGGATTTAAGAAGGATGTCATGTTTTTGTCTGTCTGGAAGTAAATTTCAACAGAACATGGAGTAGGTTCCCAGACATGTGGCAGAGTGGTCGGTCTTTGGGTCAAGGAAGAGTTAAAGTTTAGTTAAGATCAAGGATGTGTCTTGATCATAGCCTCTATTTGTTTTACCTTAACACCATTTATCTTTAACCTATTCTTCAATTTTGATCTTTGGTCTCTGACCTTAATTTTTTCTGATGCTGCATCAGGATTACTGATTAAAGCCCTGGTCAGACCAAATAATGAATGATGAATAATGATTTTTTTTGTGTGTGTGTGTGCAAGTCGAGTTATTCAAGAAACGTGGGAGAATAGTGGTTCTCGGAGGCATATTATTTGGCAAAACACGGCTCATCTCTGAGTGTAGCGCTAATTTCATGAAGTTCAAAATTTAGCAAAAACAGTGTTGGCCGATTTGTGCACAAGGTACTACAAGGACAAACGAAGATGTTAGAGGCATGTTAGTGGTGAGGCTGTTAGAGACCCATTATCCGAGTACCTGATGGCTATGAGGACAGGACAGGCTCCGTGCAACAGAACAGGTTCCACTCTGAGAAAGCCTTTGTAGCCTTATTAACATCTGTTTCCTGCAATTCCTTCAGAAGAACATCATATATGTGGCTCATTATTCAAATAATCACTGAAATTTCTGACAAATCCATACATGGCTCATTATTCATGGCTTTATTATTTGGATGTGTGATCACTGGATATAATCCCATACAAAACACAGAGTTTATAAATTGCGTTATTTGTAATTGACCATGAGGATTTAGGAAACCTATATTAAAGTCTCCACAAACAAATAAAAGCTTATTATTTTTAATTGTGTTATATATTTCAATCAGTTTATCCACCAAAAATATTTATACTTGATCCAGGAGCTCTGTAAACACAGTTTATATTTAGGTTTTGTTTTTTTTTTGTTTTTTTCCCCCACATTTAATTTCCACTGTGACACATTCCATAACATTTTCCTAAGAAAATGACATCTTTTGTATACATTTACGTTGATGATTTGAACTTACATAAAGTGTAGGTCCTTCAGACTTTTTTTCAGTAAAATGGTTTTTGGGAGCATTAGCATGACTAAAACCTTTCAGCCCCCCCATACTCTCCACCTTTTTAAGATTTTTTTCTTTTTTTGTTTTTCAGCTGACCGCCCTAATTACAACCCTCTTAACCCCCTGCCACTTTAAGCATTTTGTTTAATGTAGATGTAAATTAATATTCAAAGTTTTCAGTTAGTTGACAGTAGTGCTGTACAATATGCCCAAATTATCGTATCTTAATATTGTCATATAAATTGTCACGTAAATGTCACTTATATAGATGCTTTCCATATTCTTGAACCACTAAGATGGGTAGGGAGAGTCCCCATGGGATAAAAAAGCTTTTCAACCTACCATCCCTGGTTCTCAAGACCAGGCACCTAAGTAGCTACTCTATTTTTTTTTTTTTAGATATTTAGGTGTACCTTAGTAAACACTAGTAGAGTTCCACCTTAGATTTGGAATGTATAATAGAAGATATACCTTACTGAATTTTCATATCAATATGATATACGATATGACTATGATTTCACACAAAGTGCAGTAACAGTGAAAATTAAACATTCTTAAACAAAACAGTAATAATATCACACTCATTTTGCACTCATCATAAGGTTCGGATACTGTGCTCTCCAAAAATATTGTAACACTTGGAATTTCACACATTTTAATTTGTTTATGCCATTTTAAATACAAGAAATACAAAAAATAATGAAAATTTCTAAAATTATCTTCCTCAAAGTCAAATTGAAAGCAAATCTTTAAAACTTGATAAAACCTGTAAATAATAATCAGTTTATTGCCAGTTTTCTTCAGACAAGTCAGAGATGGAAACATGAACATTTCCAAGTCACTGAATATGTCTTGGACTTTATTTCCATCAATTACGAAGAAATACAAAAGTTTCTTTCACCAAAACATCAAATGTAGGCTTTCATCTCAAATGTACTTTCTGTCAAATTGTAGCTGAACTTTCAGGTCTTCTTTTTAAGAAAATGCTCCTCTACACCACTTCATCAGGAAGCTGGATTTTATATTTTTAATTCAATGATATCAAGTTGTAGAGATTTGCTTTCAGTTTGAGTTAAGGAAGATAATTTTAGAAAAAAAAATGTTTTTGAAATGGAATAAACAAATTAAAATGTGTGAAATACAAAGTGTTCCAATACTTTTGATGGCAATTGAGAAACACTGAGGAGCAGCATCTTACATTTCATATATAGTGCAGCAGATAAGAGAATATTTAGAGTGGAATCCTGCAAATGGTGACACAAGCATCACATTCGGCACAAATAATCCATAGACATGAACTCTTTTAAAAAAGTGATTGGCCACTTGAATTTTCAATAGGCAGCCAGGTAGGGGTCAAATGAAGAATTACACAGGGGTCAAAATTAAAAGACGCTCCAGTCATATAGAAAACTACATCACATTATTTGCCTGATCATAAAGATTCCAAAAAGGTATAGTTTGGACTATTTGTGGCCTAATTTATGGAGTTATGACGTAAAAGCAGCAAGAATGGTGACAAAGGTCAGTTTCAGTTGTACAGGGGTCAAAAGTTAAAGTTGCTCCATTATTTTGCTCCAGCTGTATTTGTGCTGAATTTGATGCTTATATCACCATTTGAAGGATTGTTTCAGTTATCTGGAACACTAATAACCCAACAGAGCATGAACCAGCTGCTGTCTGTTAGCTTAAACATGTGTATATAAGGCAACCAGAATTGAAGGAGAAATGCTGCTTTAACAGCGTGGACCCCATTTCTGGCACAAAATACGGTTGTTTACTCACCAATATAAGTTTGGTGTCATTAGAAGTCCATAATTCAAAGGATGTGTTCAGATCAAATCTGAAGCAAACATTTTTCTTCTTCTACTAAGGTGGATTACAACGTTTTGTGGTACACAGCACAAACTATTGGACAGGAGGAATCTAGCAGTCAATGTGACTCACTGATATGAAAATGCATCTCCTTCAACCAGACGTGTGGTGCCGTGACATGTCAATCATCTGTGTCCAATCAGATTTCAGGGGAGTCCAGTGAAACCCCGGCCTCCTCTCTAGCTCCACCCATGCCAGGAAGTGTTCAACATCGGACATTTCCTGTTTCTCTGTGACTGAAAAGTTGGCACTTCCTGTTTGAGTGTGAGCTTGCCACTGAGTTCCCGTGAGATTCCATGGGATCTCGTCTGTCAATCCAGGAAGTATCGATCCAGGAAGTGTTTGACATTTGAACATTTGCTGTTTTACTGTGGATTGGAATTTTGGCACTTCCTGTTTAGGACGCCCTCTACCATGAGTGATATTTGCGCTGCTGTGCGATGCTTCACTCATATAATGGAGAAAATCCCATTTGTCAAAGGATAATCCTTAAATTGTTCTTCAGTAAAGTATTACAATGATGAATAATATTTTTAAGAAAAAAACAATCCGGATCTATAATCAAATCAAATCAAGTCAAATCAATTTTATTTATATAGCACCAAATCACAACAAACAGTTGCCCCAAGGCAAATTATATTGTAAGGCAAAAGCCATACAATAATTACATAAAAACCCCAACGGTCAAAACGACCCCCTGTGAGCAAGCACTTGGCGACAGTGGGAAAGAAAAAACTCCCTTTTAACAGGAAGAAACCTCCAGCAGAACCAGGCTCAGGAGGGGCAGTCTTCTGCTGGGACTGGTTGGGGCTGAGGCAAAGAACCAGGAAAAAGACATGCTGTGGAAGAGAGCAGAGATCAATCACTAATGATTAAATGCAGAGTGGTGCATACAGAGCAAAAAGATAAAGAAACACTTAGTGCATCATGGGAACCCCCAGCAGTCTAAGTCTATAGCAGCATAACTAAGGGATGGTTCAGGGTCACCTGATCCAGCCCTAATTATAAGCTTTAGCAAAAAGGAAAGTTTTAAACCTAATCTTAAAAGTAGAGAGGGTGTCTGTCTCCCTGACCTGAATTGGGAGTTGGTTCCAGAGGAGAGGAGCCTGAAAGCTGAAGGCTCTGCCTCCCATTCTACTCTTACAAACCCTAGGAACTACAAGTAAGCCTGCAGTCTGAGAGCGAAGCGCTCTATTGGGGTGATATGGTACTATGAGGTCTCTAAGATAAGATGGGACCTGATTATTCAAAACCTTATAAGTAAGAAGAAGAATTTTAAATTCTATTCTAGAATTAACAGGAAGCCAATGAAGAGAGGCCAACACGGGTGAGATATGCTCTCTCTTTCTAGTCCTTGTCAGTACTCTAGCTGCAGAATTTTGAATTAACAGAAGGCTTTTCAGGGAACGTTTAGGACAACCTGATAATAATGAATTACAATAGTCCAGCCTAGAGGAAATAAATGCATGAATTAGTTTTTCAGCATCACTCTTAGACAAGACCTTTCTAATTTTAGAGATATTGCGCAAATGCAAAAAAGCAGTCCTATATATTTGTTTAATATGCGCATTGAAGGACATATCCTGATCAAAAATGACTCCAAGATTTCTCACAGTATTACTAGAGGTCCTGGTAATGCCATCCAGAGTAAGGATCTGGTTAGACACCATGTTTCTAAGATTTGTGGGGCCAAGTACAATAACTTCAGTTTTATCTGAGTTTAAAAGCAAGAAATTAGAGGTCATCCATGTCTTTATGTCTGTAAGACAATCCTGCAGTTTAGCTAATTGGTGTGTGTCCTCTGGCTTCATGGATAGATAAAGCGGGGTATCATCTGCGTAACAATGAAAATTTAAGCAATGCTGTCTAATAATACTGCCTAAGGGAAGCATGTATAAAGTGAATAAAATTGGTCCTAGCACAGAACCTTGTGGAACTCCATAATTAACCTTAGTCTGTGAAGAAGATTCCCCATTTACATGAACAAATTGTAATCTATTAGATAAATATGATTCAAACCACCGCAGGCGGAGTGCCTTTAATACCTTAATACCTATATTTAATAATATATTCAGTATTATGAAAACTATGTTTGGTGTAATCAAAAAATTTAAATTGAGCTCCTGTGCTGAAGTAAATTCAAAAGAATCAACCGTCATCATATAATAATAATTTAAAAAAAAATCCACAAACCAAAAAAGCAGTTAAATTAAGTCTAATTTCATGATGTTCATAAAGGTCACTCAGAATAAACAATAAAGAATCAATTTCCACCTTACATTTTCCACCTTAATATACAGTCACTTAAAGTTATCCAAATTTACTCTAGATGTGGCTCTCAGGGTCTACGTTTATGTCAGAATTATGCAATTTCTTTTCCATGAAATCATCATTTCCCATAATTGATACCCAAGTTCATACAACACAGGCATAACCAATAATAAACAAATACCAATCACTTAAAATTATCCAGGTCTGAAAGCTCCCTTACCATCATGACTTTAGCTTCCTCCGGGGTTCCATTTAATTTAATCAACACTTTACAATTCTTCGTCCAAGTCGCTTGTATTTTCTGTTGTTTCCGAAGGATTCTGGCTTGTCTTGCTATGTCGGCATTTTTTTTTTTTTTGACAGATGTTCATTGATGTACATGTCAATGGGCAGCATTATCAGAATCTTCCAAAATACAAGTAAATGGTCCAAAACTCTTCCTGTTAATACCACCCAGTATATCCCATCGATGGGATATTTCACTTTTTCTCTGAGATACTGACAAGCCAAAATGAGGCGGGTGGTTTAATAACCCTATTAGCTTAACCAATAATTTGCTTCCCTTTTTACCAAAATTGGAGCAGCTATAACCTTTGACACCTGTGCAAACTGACTTTGACTTTTGTCACATTTTTGCTGTTTTTACCCCATAACTCCATAACATTCAGTTATTCAGTTATAGATAGATAGTACCTTTTTGGAATTGTTATGATAAGGTGGTTTACTTTATTTAGCTGCCACCCTGGGATGGTTATCATACATTGTTGTGTAGGCTGTGGTACACAGAGTACCATGTGTACAATGAACATATGGTACATTGTAACTGTTGTTTTGTTGCCTTAAGTGGTGCCTATGGAAGAGCAGCTCTGGTGGACATTAGTGCAGTCAACATGCTAAATGCATACACCCTCAAAAAGTGTCAAATCTGTGTCATTATGTTGTGTGGAAAAAAAATGCACGTTTGAGTGGCTGTTTATTGTGACCAGTCCAAAGCACATCTGTGATATATTCATGCTGTTTAATCAGCATCTTGATGTGCCACACCTCCCAGGAGAATGGATTATGTTGGCAAAGTTGACGAGATCCTGGATAAGCAGTTGAGGATGAATGAGTGAAAGTGAGTTGAAGGTCTCACTAAACAAGGAAGTTGTCCCAAGTCAACATTGTGGTGACCCAGAGTGAAACATGAGTGAAGCTGAAGGGACTTACTAATGAACAGTTTTGAAAGACAAAAAGCCTTTTTATGTCCATAGAAGAATTTTTTGACATTTTACTACAACTCATGAAAAATGGTAGTCAATCAATCAATCAACTTTTTTCTTGTATAGCGCCAAATCACAACAAACAGTTGCCCCAAGGCGCTCCACATTGCAAGGCAAGGCCATACAATAATTATGAAACACAGTCTACGTCTAAAGCAACATAACCAAGGGATGGTCCAGGGTCACCCGATCCAGCCTAACTATAAGCCTTAGCGAAAAGGAAAGTTTTAAGCCTAATCTTAAAAGTAGAGAGGGTATCTGTCTCCTGATCTGAATTGGGAGCTGGTTCCACAGGAGAGGAGCCTGAAAGCTGAGGCTCTGCCTCCCATTCTACTCTTACAAACCCTAGGAACTACAAGTAAGCCCGCAGTCTGAGAGCGAAGCGCTCTAATGGGGTAATATGGTACTACAAGGTCCCTAAGATAAGATGGGACCTGATTATTCAAAACCTTATAAGTAAGAAGAAGAATTTTAAATTCTATTCTAGCATTAACAGGAAGCCAATGAAGGGAGGCCAACACGGGTGAGATATGCTCTCTCCTGCTAGTCCCCGTCAGTACTCTAGCTGCAGCATTCTGAACCAACTGAAGGCTTTTAGGGAACTTTTAGGACAACCTGATAATAATGAATTACAATAGTCCAGCCTAGAGGAAATAAATGCATGAATTAGTTTTTCAGCATCACTCTGAGACAAGACCTTTCTGATTTTAGAGATATTGCGTAAATGCAAAAAGGCAGTCCTACATATTTGTTTAATATGCGCTTTGAATGACATATCCTGATCAAAAATAACTCCAAGATTTCTCACAGTATTACTAGAGATCAGGGAAATGCCATCCAGAGTAAGGATCTGGTTAGACACCATGCTTCTAAGATTTGTGGGGCCAAGTACAATAACTTCAGTTTTATCTGAGTTTAAAAGCAGGAAATTAGAGGTCATCCATGTCTTTATGTCTGTAAGACAATCCTGCAGTTTAGCTATTGGTGCATATCCTCTGGCTTCATGGATAGATAAAGCTGGGTATCATCTGCGTAACAATGAAAATTTAAGCAATACCGTCTAATAATACTGCCCAAGGGAAGCATGTATAAAGTGAATAAAATTGGTCCTAGCACAGAACCTTGTGGAACTCCATAATTAACTTTAGTCTGTGAAGAAGATTCCCCATTTACATGAACAAACTGTAGTACACTTTGTAGTAAAAACAAAAGTGTTTAATGTATTTACACACTGCTGTCATGGTGTCACCTGATCATATGATGGCATGAGTTTGCATGGGCAATGATCCGTTGTGTGAAATGATGGTGCACAACTCAAGATCCTTTTTTCTACAGTTAATGTGCTACTTCTGTGATTCTTCATTCCTTCATTTCCTATATCTGCTTACTCCAATTAAGGGTCACTGGGTATTTGGGGGGCTGTCCCAGCAGTCATAGGGCATGACTGCATGGGACAGGCACATGACAAATGCATTCATAGCCACACACACATCTGCGGTCAATTTAAAGTCTCCAATCCACCTAACCTGCAAGTCTTTGGACGTGGAAGGAAGCCGGAGCACCCGGAGGGAACCCACGAAAACATGGGCACAACATACAAACTCCACACAGAAAGGCCACAGGTGGGCTGCGACCCCACAACCTTGTTGCTGTGAAGCAACAGTGCTAACCACTAATCCACTGTGTATTATTATCATTGTTGTTGTTGCCATTCAGCAAAGCAACAAGCACCGGCCACAAACAAATAACACTTTTATGACATTGATGCTGCTTCAGTATCAATTCTCTTTAGTCAGCATTTTATACTTTCCCTCGATGCAGGTGAGTAATCTGCATAAAAGATTTATTAAATGAAGCGTTGGTGTAAGGAAGCATATATTCACGGTGCATAAAAGAAGTATAAAAATAAATATCCAACTGTATATAGCATTTCAACGTTGTTTATAAGTTTGAAAAAGCATAACTTAATGGTGATGACAGTAAGTGGAATAATATCCACGTTGGCCCTGACCAAATTCACACCAACAGCAAAAGTAATAGTAATAAATAGTAATTAATGAGTTTATTTTCATCTGTTGCTTCTGGTTTGCTTTCTGCCTCTTCACAGGGCCTATATATTTTTTAGTTTATGCAGTTTACAACAGTGAGGTAAGAGTATTTTTATAAATACTTCCAACTATCATACGTGGCATATTTTAAAAGTGCTGAGTCATTGTCTGCACTGCTTATTATCAGAATGTATGTTTGTATGGTGTGTGGGGCTGTGAGCCTTTTGGACGTACCAGTGGGTGTAAAAGCTTCTTCTCATTTAGGTGAGGAATGCCATAAAGAGGATCAAAGAAAAGCGAAAAGCCTTATCTTTCACGGTGAGTGAGTAACATGCGTGTTCATTAACACAAGACATAAATTAAGTTCCCCTTTTGAATGGTTGGAGTCCACATTTTACTTTGACTATTTCTGTGTTGATAGTACTATGAAACATCTTCTAATGGGGCTGTGATTTGCAGAACTGCTCCCACCCAACCAGCTTCCATCCTTCCCAGAGGGCCCCAGTTACCTCTTGGGGTCGGAATCTACCAACCTCCTCCAGCCCTGAGACCAGTGACACTTCACGGCCGCCTAGCTCCACTTCCACTTCCTTGGTCATCAAGAATGGTATGCTGCAGCAGTGGGATGTCCCTTTCTGAATTGATTTCTTTACAAATATTGAAAGTGGTAAAAGGCGTCTACTTGACTCATCCTGTAGTTTCAGTCTGGGTCTCATATTCATGACTGTGCACTTCAAGAAGGCCCAAATTGAATTACGGTGGAACAGCTCATATGAGCGAACCACAAAAACATGGAGCCGACGGACAGGCGTGAATGATCCCACTGCAACAGTTTTGTGCACGCGACAGTTTGATGCATGCGACGGTGTCATGCACGAGCATGCATGAAACCGTTGCAGCGGGAACACAATGCGAGCAGCTGGAACATGTGTAACCACATCGCACCGGTGCTGTAAAAAAAAAAAATGCCACCCACGGGATTCGAACCTGCAATTTACAAAAGCTCTGATTGCCAGCCAGAAATGTTACCACTACGCTACCATCACTGGACTGTAAAAAGTGCAGACAAATGCCTGAAATCAACAAGGAGATGGATGTATTAAAAATAAATAAATAAAATCACACACCATAAAAAAACCACCGCATTTTATTGAATCCCTCTTATCAAGCGGACAATACAAGTATGAACCGTCTGTTCATCTGTAGATGACCCATGGTCACAGACATACAGTCATGAAATGACATGAGTGAGAAGCAGGGCACTCTTATGTCCACATCTGCTGGTCTGCCATCTCCAGCCGGCCCCATGCATGTGTCCGGCCCGACACGTGTGTCTTGTGGACGGCGTGCCACAGTACAGACACTGCATCATGTGGAACAGAGTTCACGTGGGTGATGTAACATTCAGATCACCTGCTACGTGTTATGATCTGACGGTCCGTATCACCTGGGGCAGCCTGTGAATGTGCATGCTGTGCGTACTCTCCAGCCCATCACAAAAACAACATATGTTTTTATGTATTTCCAAATGAGGACAGCAAGCACACACATGCACATGTCTGTCAAAACATGGTACGTGTTTCTGCAGCTGTGACGTCCAGGACCAGAGATGTCAAAAACTGCTGCTGTTGGCAGCCAGCCATGCCCTCTGTCCGTTCAGCGCACAGACCAAGGTGTCACTCTGTGATCAGATGAGAGCTGCCTCGCCTGTGGGGGGAGGGTGATGGGAAGGAGGGGGAGGGTGGGGAAGAGCGCAAAACACACACACGTGTTTTGGAGGGAGCCGACACTCTGGCATGCCACAAGTGTACTTGGTAACTTCACAGTCGTGGGGGCACTTATAGAAATTTCACCGCCAGCTCGAAAGTGATCATCTGCTGACTGTTTTCATGATAACAGTGCAAATGGCTACACACTTTCTAAGTGCGAAGCGAGTGGTGTTAGATGTTTGTGTGTCATCTGGAATTTTGCAGACACCTGCCGCGAGAGGGTTCAATGGGCTCTCACAGAGCACACTCTGTCTTTCAGCCACTGGTATGCGCAAATAGTTGTAGCAACAGGTGTACAAGGTGTTGGAGGCAGCTCCGATTTTACATGTATTGCATACAATTCCTGCTTCATTCGCAATTCGGCCACTTGAGATGAAGTAACTAATGAAAATAACTCAGACAGAACAATCGGAGGAGAAAGAGTCTAACCAAATACCGGCATCACTGAAAGCAGCCAAAGATAACGATACGTCTTTGGGATGGTTATGAGTCATTTTTTCTCTAATAGTTAAAATTTTGTTAGCAAAGAAAGTCATGAAGTCATTACTAGTTAAAGTTAATGGAATACTCAGCTCAATAGAGCTCTGACTCTTTGTCAGCCTGGCTACAGTGCTGAAAAGAAACCTGGGGTTGTTCTTATTTTCTTCAATTAGTGATGAGTAGAAAGATGTCCTAGCTTTACGGAGGGCTTTTTTATAGAGCAACAGACTCTTTTTCCAGGCTAAGTGAAGATCATCTAAATTAGTGAGACGCCATTTCCTCTCCAACTTACGGGTTATCTGCTTTAAGCTACGAGTTTGTGAGTTATACCACGGAGTCAGACACTTCTGATTTAAAGCTCTCTTTTTCAGAGGAGCTACAGCATCCAAAGTTGTCTTCAATGAGGATGTAAAACTATTGACGAGATACTCTATCTCCCTTACAGAGTTTAGGTAGCTACTCTGCACTGTGTTGGTATATGGCATTAGAGAACATAAAGAAGGAATCATATCCTTAAACCTAGTTACAGCGCTTTCTGAAAGACTTCTAGTGTAATGAAACTTATTCCCCACTGCTGGGTAGTCCATCAGAGTAAATGTAAATGTTATTAAGAAATGATCAGACAGAAGGGAGTTTTCAGGGAATACTGTTAAGTCTTCTATTTCCATACCATAAGTCAGAACAAGATCTAAGATATGATTAAAGTGGTGGGTGGACTCATTTACTTTTTGAGCAAAGCCAATAGAGTCTAATAATAGATTAAATGCAGTGTTGAGGCTGTCATTCTCAGCATCTGTGTGGATGTTAAAATCGCCCACTATAATTATCTAATCTGAGCTAAGCACTAAGTCAGACAAAAGGTCTGAAAATTCACAGAGAAACTCACAGTAACGACCAGGTGGACGATAGATAATAACAAATAAAACTGGTTTTGGGACTTCCAATTTGGATGGACAAGACTAAGAGACAAGCTTTTAAATGAATTGAAGCTCTGTCTGGGTTTTTGATTAATTAATAAGCTGGAATGGAAGATTGCTGCTAATCCTCCGCCCCGGCCCGTGCTACGAGCATTCTGACAGTTAGTATTGCTCGGGGATGTTGACTCATTTAAACTAACATATTCATCCTGCTGTAACCAGGTTTTTGTTAGGCAGAATAAATCAATATGTTGATCAATTATTATATCATTTACCAACAGGGACTTAGAAGAGAGAGACCTAATGTTTAATAGACCACATTTAACTGTTTTAGTCTGTGGTGCAGTTGAAGGTGCTATATTATTTTTTCTTTTTGAATTTTTATGCTTAAATAGATTTTTGCTGGTTATTGGTAGTCTGGGAGCAGGCACCGTCTCTACGGGGATGGGGTAATGAGGGGATGGCAGGGGGAGAGAAGCTGCAGAGACGTGTGTAAGACTACAACTCTGCTTCCTGGTCCCAACCCTGGATAGTCACGGTTTGGAGGATTTAAGAAAATTGGCCAGATTTCTAGAAATGAGAGCTGCTCCATCCAAAGTGGGATGGATGCCGTCTCTCCTAACAAGACCAGGTTTTCCCCAGAAGCTTTGCCAATTATCTATGAAGCCCACCTCATTTTTTGGACACCACTCAGACAGCCAGCAATTCAAGGAGAACATGCGGCTAAACATGTCACTCCCGGTCCGATTGGGGAGGGGCCCAGAGAAAACTACAGAGTCCGACATTGTTTTTGCAAAGTTACACACCGATTTAATGTTAATTTTAGTGACCTCCGATTGGTGTAACCGGGTGTCATTACTGCCGACGTGAATTACAATCTTACCAAATTTACGCTTAGCCTTAGCCAGCAGTTTCAAATTTCCTTCAATGTCGCCTGCTCTGGCCCCCGGAAGACAACTGACTATGGTTGCTGGTGTCGCTAACTTCACATTTCTCAAAACAGAGTCGCCAATAACCAGAGTTTGATCCTCGGCGGGTGTGTCGTCGAGTGGGGAAAAACGGTTAGAGATGTGAACGGGTTGGCGGTGTACACGGGGCTTCTGTTTAGGACTACGCTTCCTCCTCACAGTCACCCAGTCAGCCTGCTTTCCCGGCTGCTCGGGATCTGCCAGGGGGGGAACTAACGGCGGCTAAGCTACCTTGGTCCGCACCGACTACAGGGGCCTGGCTAGCTGTAGAATTTTCCACGGTGCGGAGCCGAGTCTCCAATTCGCCCAGCCTGGCCTCCAAAGCTACGAAAAAGCTACACTTATTACAAGTACCGTTACTGCTAAAGGAGGCCGAGGAATAACTAAACATTTCACACCCAGAGCAGAAAAGTGCGGGAGAGACAGGAGAAGCCGCCATGCTAAATCGGCTAAGAGCTAGTAGCTACGCTAAGCTAGCGGATTCCTAAAAACATGCAAAGTGAATAATGTGTAAATAATTTAGAGGTGATTCAGCAGAAGGAGTGCTTTAGTTAAGGCACGTAAAGATTACACTGGGAAACAAATCGTAATCTAGATAACTAGATCAATCTAACTGCGCAGATTAAACAGCTAACAGATACAGAAAAACACCGCTGTGCTCCGGAACAGGAAGTGATACAATACCGCAGTGAGAGCCAACACCAGTCAGGCTGGTATTTGAACCGAGGATCTTCTGTTCTCAAGCCCAACCACTAGACCATCACCTCCACCAATATAGACAAACACATTCACACACCTATGAATAATTTAAAGTTTCCAATCCACGTACCTGCATGTCTTTGAATGTGGGAGGAAGCCAGAGCACTTGGAGCAAATTCATGCAAACACGGGGAAAACATGCAAACCAAATAAATAAGCTGTTATGTCCTTGGCACCCGTATTAACATGGGTGCACATTCATTTATGTGTACATGGACACACTTTTCAAATCCTAAAGCGACATGATTACATTCACCACAGCACAATCAACAAATTAATTCATTCAGTCATTTTCCATACATGTTTATTCCAATCAAGGATCACGGGGAGCTGGAGCCTATCCCAGCAGTCATAGGGCGAGACGCAAGGTACATGCTGGGCATGACGCCAGTCTGTCGCAGGGCCACATATAGACAAACAAACACATTCACACCCGCACCTACAGTTTATTTAAAGTAGTCAACAAATTAACCTCTCAGAAACCTGCAGAAATGTTTTGTAAGTATGTAGATACTGACAGCATTTTACCCTCAATACATTTTGATCTGTTTATTTTATGACAATGATTCAATTCACTCCACGTGTGCGCACACACACGCTTGTGTGTCTGTGTGTGTGTGAGTGAAGGCCATCCAGACACTTCATACCAGATCTACCTCCAGCTCCTCCACATAGCCGGAACAGCCTCTCTCTTACACTTTTTTGCACACAGCATCCTTGTTTTCAGTTGCTTTTCTTTTCTTTTTTCCCCAAATCCTCTATCTCAGTATTGTGTTTTCCTCCTCTGCTCTCTGGGCTGTGCTCCTCTGCAGGCTTTAATCAAAATAAGCTGGCCCCTGGTTGACCCCTGCAGAAGTGCTAGTTAATTTAGATTTACTGAATGTCCAACTGACAGCAGATAACACAACAGTAGGAGTTCTTCCTCATGTAGGGAGGAGGATGAAGCTGAGCCACACCACCTTTACGTGTGTGTGTATTTTTTTTTGCTAAGTGTGCGCTAAAGATGACAGGACTACAGAATATCTGAGGCCAAGAACTCAATCAAATTTTGCACAACATTTCAGAACAGTAGTTACTGAGGTCTTCACAGATAGAACAAGCAAATGTAAAAGACAAGTACAGAAAGAAGCAGAATTGTGTGTAGAGAATGTTAAAACACAATGAAAAGCACTATGACTGCACACCGTACCTCTGTTATGTCAGGTTCTGGTTATGTCAGGTTTTGGTTCTTCATTTTACTGAACTGCTTTGGGTCCAGACTCACGATCATCCAGGCAGACCTGTGGGCCGTGTGAATACTGCAGAATCTATCAACCTTTTAATGTGAATGCTGGTGTCCATCAAGGATGTGTTCTGGCTCCTTTACTCTTCAATGCTGGCATGAGTTGTATGTTGGGTAGGGTTGTGGAAACAACACAGTACTCTTTACGAAATCATTGGACATGAAAAGCAGAGTGAGGAAGCTGACTTTGTGATGGTCCTAGATCAAGATGATGATCCAGGCTTTCAATTACTTCCTGGACTTGGTCATCAGAAATGTATGTCTGTGTGGTGAATGTGTTGAACTTGCAGAGACATTCTTATCACTACAATAATGTTCATTTCTCTACGTCATTGGCCTTTGACATTGAGAGATGGAAGAGAAGAGCTTATCGAGTCATGATGTCACTAGACAGAGGTGTTTGGATGCCAGTAACTTTGCAGTGGAGTGAAAGACCGAGTCTTTTCTTTTCATGGTCCTTCACTTATTTTATGTTTTTGAGCCTTGTTATTATGCTAGTCATGCGAGTTGTCCAACATAAGGTGACAGCTTGATATCTTTTGTACAAGGTCTCAAAGGATCTCTGTGTATTGCAGGAATGACTTGTGTGAAGATCTGGCAACTTATTTCCAATGAACTGCGTACTAAATAACACTCTTCTAATCACTACAAGGTTGTATTTGGTTCTTCTATTTCTATTTAACACTTCTTTTTGTGTTTTAAGGGGATCTTTTGTGAACCTTATTTAACTTAAATTCTACTATTGTGAATCTTATGAGTGGTTATTGTTTTTGTTAATGGTTAGCTTGCGCTAGCTTGGCTACACTCTTGGATTTTCTGGTGCACAAAGTAAACTACTATACACGTTACAGTAATCAATCAATCAATTTTTTTTATATAGCGCCAAATCACAACAAACAGTTGCCCCAAGGCGCTTTATATTGTAAGGCAAGGCCATACAATAATTATGTAAAACCCCAACGGTCAAAACGACCCCCTGTGAGCAAGCACTTGGCTACAGTGGGAAGGAAAAACTCCCTTTTAACAGGAAGAAACCTCCAGCAGAACCAGGCTCAGGGAGGGGCAGTCTTCTGCTGGGACTGGTTGGGGCTGAGGGAGAGAACCAGGAAAAAGACATGCTGTGGAGGGGAGCAGAGATCGATCACTAATGATTAAATGCAGAGTGGTGCATACAGAGCAAAAAGAAAAGAAACAGTGCATCATGGGAACCCCCCAGCAGTCTACGTCTAATCCTGTGCAATGCTGGCAGATTAGAGAGCCGTGTCCGTAAGATAGAAGAACTTCTTAATTCAGTGGAGTTAGATGTTACGGCCACTCCAGACGAGGTTAGTGTTAGCGTGTCCATTAGCATTAGCCTAGAAATGCCGGCTGTGGATGATGGCTTTCGGGCCGTGGTTAGGCGGAGGAAGTCACGTAGGGCTTGGTGCCCAGTTGTGGTACTCCGATCACACTCACTACTCTGAACTGTGAACCAGTTTTCTCCCTTGGATATCCCTGTTGTTAGTTCTTTGAGCCCACGGGTAACTTCCACTCCTCTCTCCAGGCCGAAACGTTGGACTTTAGTTATAGGGGATTCTATCACCCGCAAAGTCAGGTTACAGATGCCAGATGTTAAATGTATTCCTGGGGTCAGAGCTCCCGACATTGCCTCTCATCTTAGGATGCTGACACTGCAGAGGGTAGACAGACAAAGAAACATGACACTAGATATTATACAAATAATGAATGCTTATGCGTTCAATGGTATGAATATTTCATGAGGTGAAAGCTGGAACATACCATTCAATGAGGCAAAGCCGAGTGTGTGTAGCATGTCCCAAGCAGAGGGTCACCCCTTTGACTCTGGTCTGCTTGAGGTTTCTTCTTCAAATCATCAGAGGTGGTTTTTCCTTACCACTGTCACCTCTGTGCTTGCTCTGGGGGATGGTAAGGTTAGACCTTGCTTGTGTGAAGCGCCTTGAGGCAACTTTGTTGTGATTTGGTGCACTTTAAATGAAATAAATTGAAATTGAAATTGTGAGGCCAAAACAGGTACTCATGGAGACAAAGATGAAAGAGGAGGTGGATTATCAGGCCAGCAGAGCATAGGCCACAAAAGGGCCCATTGCTCCCCCCCAAAACGAACCTTCTTAGTTAAAACTTTGATAAAAGATACCAGGTTTCTTAACTTTAGTTTCCTAATCTGGTCAGGTTCTAAAATAAAGGAACCCAAAAATCTCTGCCTCAGTCTACCCCATGCTGGTCACTGGCCCAAAAAGTGGAGTAACATCTCAGGTGCCTCCCCAGAGGCTGTATACGAGGTCTGTCCGTAAAGTATAGGTCCTTTTTATTTTTTTCAAAAACTATATGGCTTTCATTCATATGTTTTTACGTCAGACATGCTTGAACCCTTGTGCGCATGCGTGAGTTTTTCCACGCCTGTCGGTGACGTCATTCGCCTGTGAGCACTCCTTGTGGGAGGAGTCGTCCAGCCCCTCATCGGAATTCCTTTGTCTGAGAAGTTGCTGAGAGACTGGCGCTTTGTTTGATCAAAATTTTTTCTAAACCTGTGAGACACATCGAAGTGGACATGGTTCAAAAAATTAAGCTGGTTTTCAGTGAAAATTTTAACAGCTGATGAGAGATTTTGAGGTGATTCTGTCGCTTTAAGGACTTCCCACGGAGCGAGACGTCGCGCAGCGCTCTCAGGCAGCGTCATCAGCCTGTTTCAAGCTGAAAACCTCCACATTTCAGGCTCTGTTGATCCAGGACGTCGTGAGAGAACAGAGAAGTTTCAGAAGAAGTCGGTTTCAGCATTTTATCCGGATATTCCACTGTTAAAGGAGATTTTTTTAATGAAAGACGTGCGGGCGGATTGCAGCGTCGGCTCGCAGCCGCCGCGACGCTCCGTCACAGGAAAAACACCTCTGTTGGAAGCCTTAAGGACAAGTTGGAACATCTCCAGCTGATAAACAATTTCTCATATATTCACTCCACTGAAAGCCATCAAAAGCCAACTGGATTTTTACAAATGGTTATCAACACGGAGGTGTTTTTCCTGTGCCGCCGCGCCGCGTCAGCTGCGCGACGTCTCGCACCGTGAAAAGTCCTTAAAGCGACAGAATCACCTCAAAATCTCTCATCAGCTGTTAAAAATTTCACTGAAAACCATCTTAATTTTTCGAACCATGTCCACTTCGATGTGTCTCTCAGGTTTAGAAAAAATTTTGATCAAACAAAGCGCCAAATCTCTCAGCAACTTCTCAGACAAAGGAATTCCGACGATGGGCTGGACGACTCCTCCCACAAGGAGTGCTCACAGGTGAATGACGTCACCGACAGGCGTGGAAAAACTCACGCATGCGCACGAGGGTTCAAGCATGTCTGACGTAAAAACATATGAATGAAATCCATATAGTTTTTGAAAAAATAAAAAGGACCTATACTTTACGGACAGCCTTCGTATGTACTGACCCGTTGCAGTCTCACTGCCTTTCTATGTCTGTTTAAGAGGTTAGAGTCCCAACCACTGCACTTATACTTCTAGGCAGGACAACTAGCTCCCTGGAAAAACAAAAGTAGAGGTGGGTAATCCCAGCTTCAGTGAGTAAAGGTCCTACCATCTGTGCACGTACAAAAACTGATTTCGCTGATGAGCTGTTCCACCTGCATGAATTGTTGAACTAGAATCAAACACATATGTGATAAGACTTTTACTTACTGAAGCTGGGATGACCCACCTCTGTACCACAGTGCTGAGGACCCCAGAGGTTGGAGAACCTATACCTAGCTGCAGCAATTACTGCAGATGCTTATATCTGAGAGGTGGGGATGGAGAGGTTTTTTTTGCCTGGGTGGCTGCTTTTCAGGACCAAGGATGGTTACATACAGCATCTGTTACCTGACCCTGTGGTGGTGTACTCTATCAGCTCCAAAACAGACATTTCACAATAATGAGTTTAATAAAAAAAAAAAAATCTAAATTAAATAGTTATAATTATATTTTGTAATATCAATTAATTCCATTGGAAAAGGATTTAAGAAGGATGTCATGTTTTTGTCTGTCTGGAAGTAAATTTCAACAGAACATGGAGTAGGTTCCCAGACATGTGGCAGAGTGGTCGGTCTTTGGGTCAAGGAAAAGTTAAAGTTTAGTTAAGATCAAGGATGTGTCTTGATCATAGCCTCTATTTGTTTTACCTTAACACCATTTATCTTTAACCTATTCTTCAATTTTGATCTTTGGTCTCTGACCTTAATTTTTTCTGATGCTGCATCAGGATTACTGATTAAAGCCCTGGTCAGACCAAATAATGAATGATGAATAATGATTTTTTTTGTGTGTGTGTGCAAGTCGAGTTATTCAAGAAACATGGGAGAATAGTGGTTCTCGGAGGCATATTATTTGGCAAAACACGGCTCATCTCTGAGTGTAGCGCTAATTTCATGAAGTTCAAAATTTAGCAAAAACAGTGTTGGCCGATTTGTGCACAAGGTACTACAAGGACAAACGAAGATGTTAGAGGCATGTTAGTGGTGAGGCTGTTAGAGACCCATTATCCGAGTACCTGATGGCTATGAGGACAGGACAGGCTCCGTGCAACAGAACAGGTTCCACTCTGAGAAAGCCTTTGTAGCCTTATTAACATCTGTTTCCTGCAATTCCTTCAGAAGAACATCATATATGTGGCTCATTATTCAAATAATCACTGAAATTTCTGACAAATCCATACATGGCTCATTATTCATGGCTTTATTATTTGGATGTGTGATCACTGGATATAATCCCATACAAAACACAGAGTTTATAAATTGCGTTATTTGTAATTGACCATGAGGATTTAGGAAACCTATATTAAAGTCTCCACAAACAAATAAAAGCTTATTATTTTTAATTGTGTTATATATTTCAATCAGTTTATCCACCAAAAATATTTATACTTGATCCAGGAGCTCTGTAAACACAGTTTATATTTAGGTTTTGTTTTTTTTTGTTTTTTCCCCACATTTAATTTCCACTGTGACACATTCCATAACATTTTCCTAAGAAAATGACATCTTTTGTATACATTTACGTTGATGATTTGAACTTACATAAAGTGTAGGTCCTTCAGACTTTTTTTCAGTAAAATGGTTTTTGGGAGCATTAGCATGACTAAAACCTTTCAGCCCCCCCATACTCTCCACCTTTTTAAGATTTTTTCTTTTTTTGTTTTTCAGCTGACCGCCCTAATTACAACCCTCTTAACCCCCTGCCACTTTAAGCATTTTGTTTAATGTAGATGTAAATTAATATTCAAAGTTTTCAGTTAGTTGACAGTAGTGCTGTACAATATGGCCAAATTATCGTATCTTAATATTGTCATATAAATTGTCACGTAAATGTCACTTATATAGATGCTTTCCATATTCTTGAACCACTAAGATGGGTAGGGAGAGTCCCCATGGGATAAAAAAGCTTTTCAACCTACCATCCCTGGTTCTCAAGACCAGGCACCTAAGTAGCTACTCTATTTTTTTTTTTTTAGATATTTAGGTGTACCTTAGTAAACACTAGTAGAGTTCCACCTTAGATTTGGAATGTATAATAGAAGATATACCTTACTGAATTTTCATATCAATATGATATACGATATGACTATGATTTCACACAAAGTGCAGTAACAGTGAAAATTAAACATTCTTAAACAAAACAGTAATAATATCACACTCATTTTGCACTCATCATAAGGTTCGGATACTGTGCTCTCCAAAAATATTGTAACACTTGGAATTTCACACATTTTAATTTGTTTATGCCATTTTAAATACAAGAAATACAAAAAATAATGAAAATTTCTAAAATTATCTTCCTCAAAGTCAAATTGAAAGCAAATCTTTAAAACTTGATAAAACCTGTAAATAATAATCAGTTTTATTGCCAGTTTTCTTCAGACAAGTCAGAGATGGAAACATGAACATTTCCAAGTCACTGAATATGTCTTGGACTTTATTTCCATCAATTACGAAGAAATACAAAAGTTTCTTTCACCAAAACATCAAATGTAGGCTTTCATCTCAAATGTACTTTCTGTCAAATTGTAGCTGAACTTTCAGGTCTTTTTAAGAAAATGCTCCTCTACACCACTTCATCAGGAAGCTGGATTTTATATTTTTAATTCAATGATATCAAGTTGTAGAGATTTGCTTTCAGTTTGAGTTAAGGAAGATAATTTTAGAAAAAAAAATGTTTTTGAAATGGAATAAACAAATTAAAATGTGTGAAATACAAAGTGTTCCAATACTTTTGATGGCAATTGAGAAACACTGAGGAGCAGCATCTTACATTTCATATATAGTGCAGCAGATAAGAGAATATTTAGAGTGGAATCCTGCAAATGGTGACACAAGCATCACATTCGGCACAAATAATCCATAGACATGAACTCTTTTAAAAAAGTGATTGGCCACTTGAATTTTCAATAGGCAGCCAGGTAGGGGTCAAATGAAGAATTACACAGGGGTCAAAATTAAAAGACGCTCCAGTCATATAGAAAACTACATCACATTATTTGCCTGATCATAAAGATTCCAAAAAGGTATAGTTTGGACTATTTGTGGCCTAATGTTATGGAGTTATGACGTAAAAGCAGCAAGAATGGTGACAAAGGTCAGTTTCAGTTTGTACAGGGGTCAAAAGTTAAAGTTGCTCCATTAATTTTGCTCCAGCTGTATTTGTGCTGAATTTGATGCTTATATCACCATTTGAAGGATTGTTTCAGTTATCTGGAACACTAATAACCCAACAGAGCATGAACCAGCTGCTGTCTGTTAGCTTAAACATGTGTATATAAGGCAACCAGAATTGAAGGAGAAATGCTGCTTTTAACAGCGTGGACCCCATTTCTGGCACAAAATACGGTTGTTTACTCACCAATATAAGTTTGGTGTCATTAGAAGTCCATAATTCAAAGGATGTGTTCAGATCAAATCTGAAGCAAACATTTTTCTTCTTCTACTAAGGTGGATTACAACGTTTTGTGGTACACAGCACAAACTATTGGACAGGAGGAATCTAGCAGTCAATGTGACTCACTGATATGAAAATGCATCTCCTTCAACCAGACGTGTGGTGCCGTGACATGTCAATCATCTGTGTCCAATCAGATTTCAGGGGAGTCCAGTGAAACCCCGGCCTCCTCTCTAGCTCCACCCATGCCAGGAAGTGTTCAACATCGGACATTTCCTGTTTCTCTGTGACTGAAAAGTTGGCACTTCCTGTTTGAGTGTGAGCTTGCCACTGAGTTCCCGTGAGATTCCATGGGATCTCGTCTGTCAATCCAGGAAGTATCGATCCAGGAAGTGTTTGACATTTGAACATTTGCTGTTTTACTGTGGATTGGAATTTTGGCACTTCCTGTTTAGGACGCCCTCTACCATGAGTGATATTTGCGCTGCTGTGCGATGCTTCACTCATATAATGGAGAAAATCCCATTTGTCAAAGGATAATCCTTAAATTGTTCTTCAGTAAAGTATTTACAATGATGAATAATATTTTTAAGAAAAAAACAATCCGGATCTATAATCAAATCAAATCAAGTCAAATCAATTTTATTTATATAGCACCAAATCACAACAAACAGTTGCCCCAAGGCAAATTATATTGTAAGGCAAAAGCCATACAATAATTACATAAAAACCCCAACGGTCAAAACGACCCCCTGTGAGCAAGCACTTGGCGACAGTGGGAAAGAAAAACTCCCTTTTAACAGGAAGAAACCTCCAGCAGAACCAGGCTCAGGGAGGGGCAGTCTTCTGCTGGGACTGGTTGGGGCTGAGGCAAAGAACCAGGAAAAAGACATGCTGTGGAAGAGAGCAGAGATCAATCACTAATGATTAAATGCAGAGTGGTGCATACGGAGCAAAAAGAGAAAGAAACACTTAGTGCATCATGGGAACCCCCCAGCAGTCTAAGTCTATAGCAGCATAACTAAGGGATGGTTCAGGGTCACCTGATCCAGCCCTAATTATAAGCTTTAGCAAAAAGGAAAGTTTTAAACCTAATCTTAAAAGTAGAGAGGGTGTCTGTCTCCCTGACCTGAATTGGGAGTTGGTTCCAGAGGAGAGGAGCCTGAAAGCTGAAGGCTCTGCCTCCCATTCTACTCTTACAAACCCTAGGAACTACAAGTAAGCCTGCAGTCTGAGAGCGAAGCGCTCTATTGGGGTGATATGGTACTATGAGGTCTCTAAGATAAGATGGGACCTGATTATTCAAAACCTTATAAGTAAGAAGAAGAATTTTAAATTCTATTCTAGAATTAACAGGAAGCCAATGAAGAGAGGCCAATATGGGTGAGATATGCTCTCTCTTTCTAGTCCTTGTCAGTACTCTAGCTGCAGAATTTTGAATTAACAGAAGGCTTTTCAGGGAACGTTTAGGACAACCTGATAATAATGAATTACAATAGTCCAGCCTAGAGGAAATAAATGCATGAATTAGTTTTTCAGCATCACTCTTAGACAAGACCTTTCTAATTTTAGAGATATTGCGCAAATGCAAAAAAGCAGTCCTATATATTTGTTTAATATGCGCATTGAAGGACATATCCTGATCAAAAATGACTCCAAGATTTCTCACAGTATTACTAGAGGTCCTGGTAATGCCATCCAGAGTAAGGATCTGGTTAGACACCATGTTTCTAAGATTTGTGGGGCCAAGTACAATAACTTCAGTTTTATCTGAGTTTAAAAGCAAGAAATTAGAGGTCATCCATGTCTTTATGTCTGTAAGACAATCCTGCAGTTTAGCTAATTGGTGTGTGTCCTCTGGCTTCATGGATAGATAAAGCTGGGTATCATCTGCGTAACAATGAAAATTTAAGCAATGCTGTCTAATAATACTGCCTAAGGGAAGCATGTATAAAGTGAATAAAATTGGTCCTAGCACAGAACCTTGTGGAACTCCATAATTAACCTTAGTCTGTGAAGAAGATTCCCCATTTACATGAACAAATTGTAATCTATTAGATAAATATGATTCAAACCACCGCAGCGGAGTGCCTTTAATACCTTAATACCTATATTTAATAATATATTCAGTATTATGAAAACTATGTTTGGTGTAATCAAAAAATTTAAATTGAGCTCCTGTGCTGAAGTAAATTCAAAAGAATCAACCGTCATCATATAATAATAATTTAAAAAAAAATCCACAAACCAAAAAAGCAGTTAAATTAAGTCTAATTTCATGATGTTCATAAAGGTCACTCAGAATAAACAATAAAGAATCAATTTCCACCTTACATTTTCCACCTTAATATACAGTCACTTAAAGTTATCCAAATTTTACTCTAGATGTGGCTCTCAGGGTCTACGTTTATGTCAGAATTATGCAATTTCTTTTCCATGAAATCATCATTTCCCATAATTGATACCCAAGTTCATACAACACAGGCATAACCAATAATAAACAAATACCAATCACTTAAAATTATCCAGGTCTGAAAGCTCCCTTACCATCATGACTTTAGCTTCCTCCGGGGTTCCATTTAATTTAATCAACACTTTACAATTCTTCGTCCAAGTCGCTTGTATTTTCTGTTGTTCCGAAGGATTCTGGCTTGTCTTGCTATGTCGGCATTTTTTTTTTTTTTGACAGATGTTCATTGATGTACATGTCAATGGGCAGCATTATCAGAATCTTCCAAAATACAAGTAAATGGTCCAAAACTCTTCCTGTTAATACCACCCAGTATATCCCATCGATGGGATATTTCACTTTTTCTCTGAGATACTGACAAGCCAAAATGAGGCGGGTGGTTTAATAACCCTATTAGCTTAACCAATAATTTGCTTCCCTTTTTACCAAAATTGGAGCAGCTATAACCTTTGACACCTGTGCAAACTGACTTTGACTTTTGTCACATTTTTGCTGTTTTTACCCCATAACTCCATAACATTCAGTTATTCAGTTATAGATAGATAGTACCTTTTTGGAATTGTTATGATAAGGTGGTTTACTTTATTTAGCTGCCACCCTGGGATGGTTATCATACATTGTTGTGTAGGCTGTGGTACACAGAGTACCATGTGTACAATGAACATATGGTACATTGTAACTGTTGTTTTGTTGCCTTAAGTGGTGCCTATGGAAGAGCAGCTCTGGTGGACATTAGTGCAGTCAACATGCTAAATGCATACACCCTCAAAAAGTGTCAAATCTGTGTCATTATGTTGTGTGGAAAAAAAATGCACGTTTGAGTGGCTGTTTATTGTGACCAGTCCAAAGCACATCTGTGATATATTCATGCTGTTTAATCAGCATCTTGATGTGCCACACCTCCCAGGAGAATGGATTATGTTGGCAAAGTTGACGAGATCCTGGATAAGCAGTTGAGGATGAATGAGTGAAAGTGAGTTGAAGGTCTCACTAAACAAGGAAGTTGTCCCAAGTCAACATTGTGGTGACCCAGAGTGAAACATGAGTGAAGCTGAAGGGACTTACTAATGAACAGTTTTGAAAGACAAAAAGCCTTTTTATGTCCATAGAAGAATTTTTTTGACATTTTACTACAACTCATGAAAAATGGTAGTCAATCAATCAATCAACTTTTTTCTTGTATAGCGCCAAATCACAACAAACAGTTGCCCCAAGGCGCTCCACATTGCAAGGCAAGGCCATACAATAATTATGAAACACAGTCTACGTCTAAAGCAACATAACTAAGGGATGGTTCAGGGTCACCCGATCCAGCCCTAACTATAAGCCTTAGCGAAAAGGAAAGTTTTAAGCCTAATCTTAAAAGTAGAGAGGGTATCTGTCTCCCTGATCTGAATTGGGAGCTGGTTCCACAGGAGAGGAGCCTGAAAGCTGAAGGCTCTGCCTCCCATTCTACTCTTACAAACCCTAGGAACTACAAGTAAGCCCGCAGTCTGAGAGCGAAGCGCTCTAATGGGGTAATATGGTACTACAAGGTCCCTAAGATAAGATGGGACCTGATTATTCAAAACCTTATAAGTAAGAAGAAGAATTTTAAATTCTATTCTAGCATTAACAGGAAGCCAATGAAGGGAGGCCAACACGGGTGAGATATGCTCTCTCCTGCTAGTCCCCGTCAGTACTCTAGCTGCAGCATTCTGAACCAACTGAAGGCTTTTTAGGGAACTTTTAGGACAACCTGATAATAATGAATTACAATAGTCCAGCCTAGAGGAAATAAATGCATGAATTAGTTTTTCAGCATCACTCTGAGACAAGACCTTTCTGATTTTAGAGATATTGCGTAAATGCAAAAAGGCAGTCCTACATATTTGTTTAATATGCGCTTTGAATGACATATCCTGATCAAAAATAACTCCAAGATTTCTCACAGTATTACTAGAGATCAGGGAAATGCCATCCAGAGTAAGGATCTGGTTAGACACCATGCTTCTAAGATTTGTGGGGCCAAGTACAATAACTTCAGTTTTATCTGAGTTTAAAAGCAGGAAATTAGAGGTCATCCATGTCTTTATGTCTGTAAGACAATCCTGCAGTTTAGCTAATTGGTGCGTATCCTCTGGCTTCATGGATAGATAAAGCTGGGTATCATCTGCGTAACAATGAAAATTTAAGCAATACCGTCTAATAATACTGCCCAAGGGAAGCATGTATAAAGTGAATAAAATTGGTCCTAGCACAGAACCTTGTGGAACTCCATAATTAACTTTAGTCTGTGAAGAAGATTCCCCATTTACATGAACAAACTGTAGTACACTTTTGTAGTAAAAACAAAAGTGTTTAATGTATTTACACACTGCTGTCATGGTGTCACCTGATCATATGATGGCATGAGTTTGCATGGGCAATGATCCGTTGTGTGAAATGATGGTGCACAACTCAAGATCCTTTTTTCTACAGTTAATGTGCTACTTCTGTGATTCTTCATTCCTTCATTTCCTATATCTGCTTACTCCAATTAAGGGTCACTGGGTATTTGGGGGGGGGGGGGGGGCTGTCCCAGCAGTCATAGGGCATGACTGCATGGGACAGGCACATGACAAATGCATTCATAGCCACACACACATCTGCGGTCAATTTAAAGTCTCCAATCCACCTAACCTGCAAGTCTTTGGACGTGGAAGGAAGCCGGAGCACCCGGAGGGAACCCACGAAAACATGGGCACAACATACAAACTCCACACAGAAAGGCCACAGGTGGGCTGCGACCCCACAACCTTGTTGCTGTGAAGCAACAGTGCTAACCACTAATCCACTGTGTATTATTATCATTGTTGTTGTTGCCATTCAGCAAAGCAACAAGCACCGGCCACAAACAAATAACACTTTTATGACATTGATGCTGCTTCAGTATCAATTCTCTTTAGTCAGCATTTTATACTTTCCTCGATGCAGGTGAGTAATCTGCATAAAAGATTTATTAAATGAAGCGTTGGTGTAAGGAAGCATATATTCACGGTGCATAAAAGAAGTATAAAATAAATATCCAACTGTATATAGCATTTCAATGTTGTTTATAAGTTTGAAAAAGCATAACTTAATGGTGATGACAGTAAGTGGAATAATATCCACGTTGGCCCTGACCAAAATTCACACCAACAGCAAAAGTAATAGTAATAAATAGTAATTAATGAGTTTATTTTCATCTGTTGCTTCTGGTTTGCTTTCTGCCTCTTCACAGGGCCTATATATTTTCTTAGTTTATGCAGTTTACAACAGTGAGGTAAGAGTATTTTTTATAAATACTTCCAACTATCATACGTGGCATATTTTAAAAGTGCTGAGTCATTGTCTGCACTGCTTATTATCAGAATGTATGTTTGTATGGTGTGTGGGGCTGTGAGCCTTTTGGACGTACCAGTGGGTGTAAAAGCTTCTTCTCATTTAGGTGAGGAATGCCATAAAGAGGATCAAAGAAAAGCGAAAAGCCTTATCTTTCACGGTGAGTGAGTAACATGCGTGTTCATTAACACAAGACATAAATTAAGTTCCCCTTTTGAATGGTTGGAGTCCACATTTTACTTTGACTATTTCTGTGTTGATAGTACTATGAAACATCTTCTAATGGGGCTGTGATTTGCAGAACTGCTCCCACCCAACCAGCTTCCATCCTTCCCAGAGGGCCCCAGTTACCTCTTGGGGTCGGAATCTACCAACCTCCTCCAGCCCTGAGACCAGTGACACTTCACGGCCGCCTAGCTCCACTTCCACTTCCTTGGTCATCAAGAATGGTATGCTGCAGCAGTGGATGTCCCTTTCTGAATTGATTTCTTTACAAATATTGAAAGTGGTAAAAGGCGTCTACTTGACTCATCCTGTAGTTTCAGTCTGGGTCTCATATTCATGACTGTGCACTTCAAGAAGGCCCAAATTGAATTACGGTGGAACAGCTCATATGAGCGAACCACAAAAACATGGAGCCGACGGACAGGCGTGAATGATCCCACTGCAACAGTTTTGTGCACGCGACAGTTTGATGCATGCGACGGTGTCATGCACGAGCATGCATGAAACCGTTGCAGCGGGAACACAATGCGAGCAGCTGGAACATGTGTAACCACATCGCACCGGTGCTGTAAAAAAAAAAAATGCCACCCACGGGATTCGAACCTGCAATTTACAAAAGCTCTGATTGCCAGCCAGAAATGTTACCACTACGCTACCATCACTGGACTGTAAAAAGTGCAGACAAATGCCTGAAATCAACAAGGAGATGGATGTATTAAAAATAAATAAATAAAATCACACACCATAAAAAACCACCGCATTTTATTGAATCCCTCTTATCAAGCGGACAATACAAGTATGAACCGTCTGTTCATCTGTAGATGACCCATGGTCACAGACATACAGTCATGAAATGACATGAGTGAGAAGCAGGGCACTCTTATGTCCACATCTGCTGGTCTGCCATCTCCAGCCGGCCCCATGCATGTGTCCGGCCCGACACGTGTGTCTTGTGGACGGCGTGCCACAGTACAGACACTGCATCATGTGGAACAGAGTTCACGTGGGTGATGTAACATTCAGATCACCTGCTACGTGTTATGATCTGACGGTCCGTATCACCTGGGGCAGCCTGTGAATGTGCATGCTGTGCGTACTCTCCAGCCCATCACAAAAACAACATATGTTTTTATGTATTTCCAAATGAGGACAGCAAGCACACACATGCACATGTCTGTCAAAACATGGTACGTGTTTCTGCAGCTGTGACGTCCAGGACCAGAGATGTCAAAAACTGCTGCTGTTGGCAGCCAGCCATGCCCTCTGTCCGTTCAGCGCACAGACCAAGGTGTCACTCTGTGATCAGATGAGAGCTGCCTCGCCTGTGGGGGGAGGGTGATGGGAAGGAGGGGGAGGGTGGGGAAGAGCGCAAAACACACACACACGTGTTTTGGAGGGAGCCGACACTCTGGCATGCCACAAGTGTACTTGGTAACTTCACAGTCTTGGGGGCACTTATAGAAATTTCACCGCCAGCTCGAAAGTGATCATCTGCTGACTGTTTTCATGATAACAGTGCAAATGGCTACACACTTTCTAAGTGCGAAGCGAGTGGTGTTAGATGTTTGTGTGTGTCATCTGGAATTTTGCAGACACCTGCCGCGAGAGGGTTCAATGGGCTCTCACAGAGCACACTCTGTCTTTCAGCCACTGGTATGCGCAAATAGTTGTAGCAACAGGTGTACAAGGTGTTGGAGGCAGCTCCGATTTTACATGTATTGCATACAATTCCTGCTTCATTCGCAATTCGGCCACATTCATACTATGTGTGAAGGGGCACTAAGCCACACAGTGTAGCTGCTCCAACCCCATACTCATCAAGATATAGATGACATTTTAAAGACAGCACTTTGTGGATGAACACAAAACCTCAGCTGTTTTATACGGAGCTCTAGAAGTGTCATTGCAAAATGTTTTGCATGTGGAGAGTATGTGTGCACGTTTTACAACACCGTGTGCTCATTTTACTATATTGTGAGCAGCTCAGTGAAGCTGACCCACCACCCACGTAAAAAATCCAAGCAAACACTGAGTGGTTAGTGCTCCATTTGTGCTGACTTGTGCCATTCAAATTTTAATTTGTGATGCTATGGTTTCTGAGATATTATAAGTTACTTTTGTGCAAAGACTGCAGGCACACGCATGGCATGAGCAGGCAAGTGCACTGCTGCTGCGTTCAAATACTGTCAGAAATTACAGGGCTTTTCTGTTGTAAAATATATTTTTATGTTAATAAATGATCTAAGCACTGGTCCCACCAAATACTGAACAGTGAATAGTGAGCCACGCAGCATGTTCATTTTTTTTTTTTTTTTGGTACAAGAGGAGGTATTCAGCAATTGTGGGAGAATAGTGGTTCTGTGAGAAGAGAAGTTCAAAATTTAGCAACATCAGCATGGGGCAGTTTGTGTACGAGGTACTATGAGGACAAATGAGGATTATAGAGGCATGTTTGTGGTGAGGACAAGGCTGTTAAAAGCCCATTATCCAAGCACCTGGCAGCTATGAGGACAGGACAGGCTGTGTTTGACAGACTCAGCTCTCTTGCACACTACAAATCCACCCGCTTTGTGTGCCAGACACTGTATATAAAATAATTATTTTGTAGCGAATTAGCCATTTTCTGTCAGAGCTTGGCAGTTGAAAACACATCTAATCGCTTCTGGAAGCACAGAGGACTGTTTCATCTGGACCCCTTTTTTCCCTCTCTCTCATGCACTGAGGTGGAGAACGTATTTGGAACAGCTTCAAAGGTAATTATTTGCAACATTTTTATTGTAATAGCTTGGTAAAACAGTTGCATGTTCATTCCTTCTTTATAAGCAGCTGTAAAAGTTTCTTATAGGTTTAACATCTTGTTATAATGGATCAGATGAGCTGCGCTGTGTGTGCGTACCCATATTGGCCTCTCTTCATTGGCTTCCTGTTAATTCTAGAATAGAATTTAAAATTCTTCTTCTTACTTATAAGGTTTTGAATAATCAGGTCCCATCTTATCTTAGGGACCTCGTAGTACCATATCACCCCAATAGAGCGCTTCGCTCTCAGACTGCAGGCTTACTTGTAGTTCCTAGGGTTTGTAAGAGTAGAATGGGAGGCAGAGCCTTCAGCTTTCAGGCTCCTCTCCTGTGGAACCAGCTCCCAATTCAGATCAGGGAGACAGACACCCTCTCTACTTTTAAGATTAGGCTTAAAACTTTCCTTTTTGCTAAAGCTTATAGTTAGGGCTGGATCAGGTGACCCTGAACCATCCCTTAGTTATGCTGCTATAGACGTAGACTGCTGGGGGGTTCCCATGATGCACTGTTTCTTTCTCTTTTTGCTCTGTATGCACCACTCTGCATTTAATCATTAGTGATCGATCTCTGCTCCCCTCCACAGCATGTCTTTTTCCTGGTTCTCTCCCTCAGCCCCAACCAGTCCCAGCAGAAGACTGCCCCTCCCTGAGCCTGGTTCTGCTGGAGGTTTCTTCCTGTTAAAAGGGAGTTTTTCCTTCCCACTGTAGCCAAGTGCTTGCTCACAGGGGGTCGTTTTGACCGTTCGGGTTTTACATAATTATTGTATGGCCTTGCCTTACAATATAAAGCGCCTTGGGGCAACTGTTTGTTGTGATTTGGCGCTATATAAAAAAATTGATTGATTGAATTGATTGATTGATGTAATGACTTGCCTTAACAGACTGACTCAGTGCAGTTCACAACGGGATTTGAAACCTGCGAGACCAGAGATTTGGGACCGTCAACAAATTACAATGGCGAAAGAAAAATGCTTTGAAAACACAATAATGTCATATTTATGGATTGTAGTGCCACCAAACTCACGTCACACATCAATGAGATCCATCTGATTGTACTCCAGTACATAGATTGGAAAAACATACAATTATATAATTTTTAATATTTTTTATTGTAGTAAATTTGAATAAAATCTCAATAGCTTTTTATTTAAAGCTGTAAAGAGTTTATTGATGTGTAATGTGAGTCTGGTGGCATTACAATTTATAAAAAAAAAGTTATTGAGATTTTATTCAAATTTCTGTCAATAAAAAAATCTTAAAAATTTTATAATTGTACATTATTCCAATCTGAGTGCTGTAGTACAACCAGAAGGAGCTTGCTGATGTGTGGCATCATTTTGGTGGGACAACAAATCATAAATGTATGTTACTGAATTTTTTTCAAAGCATTTCCTTTTGCCATGGTAATGTTTCGATAGTCCTTAAACTCTGGTCTCGCAGCAGGCTGCACATCAAGTTCATAAAGAACGGAGGACATCTCATTTTTGTGGGAAAAACGGTTTTGGTCGGTTGTAGTTTGTTGTCTGCATTACAACGTCTGAAAAGAGATGTCATTTGATTTAAAACAGTGATTCGCTTTGAACTTATTGATTCTGGAGAATCGAATCCTTGAATATCTTTCCAACTTTACCTAACTACTAATAGCTCAAATCTCCATACAATGGCTTGCGACAGTGAACAGTTAGAAAATGTTGGAAATGATTTAATGTGAGCATGAAATACATATTTTGAGAGCTCAGTTTAGGCCTATAATGGGCCCACATTTTATGAATTTGAGGGCTCAATTAAAGGAAAACATGCTTACAAATTATCATTGCTAGAGAAAAAGGAAAACGTGTGCACGTTTTATTAATTCGAGCACGGAAATGATCACAGCCAGAAAAAACAAATCACTTTAAGTGAACTCTCCCGGGTTCTGTAGTGTTACCATAAATACAAAAAAATCTTATGAAATACGAGCTGTGATCCAACAACAGTAACGCAGAAACAGACATAAGATCATTCACCACAGTTGAGAGTACAGTTTCACCAGACTGTTGCACTCTAAACACAAATCAAGCAAACATTCATGAAGTTCATTCTCTAGAAAAAAAGAAAATCAGGAGGCAGTGTGAAACCAGTTTCCCAAAAATATTTGATGAAAAACACCAGATTGGAGACAGGCATAGTACTTTTTTCATAGTAAGTTCCTTTGGCTTCTCCCTTTTTCACGTGGGATCACCAGCAGATCCAGGAAGGAACTGTGCACTGTTCAACGAGAAAAAGTGATGTAACAATTTGCATAGATTTTTTTAAAGTTACTTCAATGTAATGAAAGTTATTTCAACTTGTGGCCTTAACTCAGTTTAAAGTTGAAATAACTAAGTTGAAATAACTTTTAAAAAGAGCAATCAGAGATTTCTGGCATTCGCCAGTCCAGTTTGGATCACCTCCAAAATTCATTGGAGTCTTCCATGCCCTAATATCTATCTGTGGTGCAAATGTGATGACAATCTGTGAAAAAGTTTTAAAGTAATCATTCAAAGCCCATGTAAAGTGAAATCTTGATCCAGAATCTGGATCCACATCCGGATCACCTCCAAAATTTAATGAATTCTTCCATGGACTAATATCTATCTGTGGTAAAAATTTGTTGAGAATCCATGAAGTAGTTTTGAAGTAATCCTTCAAAAACTATATAAAGTGAAATCTTGATCCAGAATCTGGATCCAGATCCGGATCACCTCCAAAATTTAATGGAGTCTTCCTTGGCTTAACATCTATCTGTGGTGAAAATTTGGTGAGAATCACCCTGCTCCAATGAAATCGCTCACTGCTTGCTTCAAAACACAAAACAATCTGTGCTGCCTTTTAATGTTACAGTTGTATGTAAAGGTTTGGGCACCCCTGATTATTTCCATGATTTCCCTTTATAAATAAATCATTTGTTGTTTGGATCAGCAATTTCAGTTAATATATATCATATAGCAGACAAACACAGTGATGTGTGGGAAGTGAAGTGAAGTTTACAGGATTTACAGAAAGTGTGCAATAATTCTTTAAACAAAATTGGGCAGGTGCGTAAATTTGGGCACCCCAACAGAAACAAATACACCAATATTTAGTAGATCCTCCTTTTGCAGAAATAACAGCCTCTGAATGCTTCCTGTAGCTTCCAATGAGAGTTTGGATTCTGGTTGAAGGTGTTTTTGGACCATTCTTCTTTACAAAACATCTCAGGTTTGTTGGTTTCCGAGCATGGCCAGCCCGCTTAAAATCACACCACAGATTTTCAATAATATTCAGGTCTGGGGACTGAGATGGCCATTCTAGAACATTGTACTTGTTCCTCTGCATGAATGCCTTAGTAGATTTTGAGCAGTGTTTAGGGTTGTTGTCTTGTTGAAAGATCCAGCCCCGGTGCAACTTCAGCTTTGTCACTGATTCCTGAACATTGTTCTCAACAGTCTGCTGATATTGACTGGAATCCATGTGACCCTCAACTTTAACAAGATCCCCAGTACCTTCACTGGCCACACAGCCCCACAGCATGATGGAACCACCTCCAAATTTTACTGGAGGTAGCAAGAGTTTTTCTTGGAATGCTGTGTTCTTTTTCAGCCATGCATAGAGCCCCTTGTTATGTCCAAATAACTCAATTTTAGTTTTAGTTTTAGTTTCATCAGAACCTTTTTCCAAAATGAAGCTGGCTCGTCCAAATGTGCTTTAGCATACCACAAGTGACTCTGTTTGTGGTGTGTATGCAGAAAAGGCTTCCTCTGCATTATAGCATCATACAGCATCCCTTTGTGCAAAGTACGCTGTATAGTTGAATGATGCGCAGAGACACTATCTGCAGCAAGATCATGTTGTAGGTCTTTGGCGCAGGTCTGTGGGTTGACTATGACTGTTGTCACCATCCTTCGGTTCAGCTTATCTGAGATTTTTCTTGGCCTGCCACTTTGGGCCTTAGCTAGTACTGTGCCTGTGGTCTTCCATTTCCTCACTTTGTTCCTCACAGTGGAAACTTACAGCTAAACTCTCTGAGATAGCTTTTTGTATCTTAAACCATGATGTTGAACAATCTTTGTTTTCAGGTCATTTGAGAGTTGTTTAGATACTCCCATGCTACCACTCATTAGAAGAGATGCAAAGAGGAAAAATATTTGCAAATGGCCACCTTAAATACCCTTTCTCATGATTGGATTCACCTGTGTAAGGAGGTCAAGGGTCAATGAGCTTACCAAACCAATTTTGTGTTCCAATAATTTGTGCTAAATGTATTCAAATCAATAAAATGACAAGGGTGCCCAAATTTATGCACCTGCCTAATTTTGTTGAAATAATTATTGCACACTTTCTGTAAATACTAGAAACTTCATTTCACTTCTCAAACATCAGTGTGTTCATCTGCTTTATGATATATTTAACTGAAATTTCTGATCCAGACAACCAATGATTTATAAAGGAAAATCATGAAAATTATCAGGGGTGCCCAAACTTTTGTATACAACTGTGGTTTAAACTGCAGCCTGGCATCAAAATAACTGAGCTGCAAAATCCACATTCAAGCTGAAATTATTTATTTCAAGCTCTTTTCAGGCGCTAACAAAATTAAAGAACAAACCCATGTGTAAAATTAAAGTATGACAGATAGTGTGTACTAGTACCACTTCGGTATGCAAAAGCAGAGTGAGATGTGTTTCAGGTTTGATGCTTCAGTTTCTTTGAATATGTTGTAAAATGCTCTGGCCAAAATCTGCCTCTCTGCTCCAGCCCTTGCTTTATCCATTCGCATTCGACTTTTTGCAAAATATTAGTCCCTATCTGCACAAATTACATCTAATTATTCACATTTTGTGGATCAGGATGTGCCCTGACATCACATATTTTTAAACATGTTTAAAACAATAGTACATTTCTCACAATGATCTCCAACAATACATTTACAAGAGATCAGACCCATTTTCAAGGACTGATTTGATGTCATATTTATTTATTTGGTGCCAAAAATGTACACACCCAGGTGTCAAATATTGGCAGTGGGAGGCCAGTTCTCTAGACATTGTTAAAAGATGCATCAGATGGAAATTATCCAACACACAGATGTGTCAGCACTGAAAATCCCAGCACGTAGAAAAGGCCAAGGGACTACCAACATTTCACCTTTCTGCAGCAGCTGCACCAGTTGTCTTCTTCTTTTTTTCTTTTTTTTTTCTTTATTAGAAGACAAAGACACCATGACAACATAAAACAAAACAGGCATTAACAAGCACTGGCAACAATGGTAATATAAAGAAATAAATGCATAAGGATAATAACCATATAACATAAAACAATACAGACATGATACACAAGGAGGTATATATACATATGCATACATACATACCCCCCCCCCCCCCACACACACACACACACACATACATACATACATACATATATATATATATATATATATATATATATATATATATATATATATATATATATATATATATATATATATATATATATCAATTCAATCCATTTATTTATATAGCGCCAAATCACAACAAACAGTTGCCCCAAGGCACTTTATATTGTAAGGCAAGGCCATACAATAATTACGTAAAAACCCCAACGGTCAAAACGACCCCCTGTGAGCAAGCACTTGGCGACAGTGGGAAGGAAAAACTCCCTTTTAACAGGAAAAAACCTCCAGCAGAACCAGGCTCAGGGAGGGGCAGTCTTCTGCTGGGACTGGTTGGGGCTGAGGGAGAGAACCAGGAAAAAGACATGCTGTGGAGGGGAGCAGAGATCGATCACTAATGATTAAATGCAGAGTGGTGCATACAGAGCAAAAAGAGAAAGAAACACTCAGTGCATCATGGGAACCCCCCAGCATATATATATATATATATATATATATATATATATATATATATATATATATATATATATATATATATATATATATATATATATACTTACATGCACACACGTCTACAAAACACATATCTGTGTATATTAATAGCAATAATCATAACATCAATCCATACCACAGCAACAACAACAATGATTAAACAACCATTCAAAATAGTGTGACATTGATTATTGCTTTGTATCTGACCAATTCTTTTTTTTTCTTTTTTCTTTTTCTGTGTGTGGGTCTCATCTTGTATGGTGCATTAAAATCATTGTGGAATGTAGTGCATTAAAACACACAGACATAAGTGTAGGGTTAGAATGGACAGGATCCTTGAATGTGCAGTGTTTTATTTTTAATTATCTTTAATGTATATATATTAATTCAACCTGGCCTTGTGTTGTTGTCACTATTAGTATTTCATGCAGCCATTAATCGTATAATTAATCGTAAAATCTCATACATACATATACACATACACACACATATCATGTCATATATCATATGAAAACAATTATTATAATAATATCAATAATTATTATATTACCATCAATAATGAATAATGCACCAGTTGTCTTCTTGTGGAGAATACCATTGAAGACCCAAGCAGGTTCAGTAATGTGGTGGTTCAACAGCACAACACTCATGAATGCTCTCCCAGACATAGAAGTGGGTAACAGCTTCAGTGAGTAAAAGTCCTTCCATGAATTGTTTCTACCTGTGGACCTCAAATACAACACCAATTCCAATGAAGTTGGGACATTGTGTGAAATGTAAATAACAACATAATACAATGATTTGCAAATCCTCTTCAACCTATATTCAGGTGAATACACCACAAACATAAGATATTTAATGTTCAAACTGATAAACGTTATTGTTTTTGTGCACATTTTTGCTCATTTTGAAATGGACACCTGCAACACATTTCAAAAAAGCTGGGACAGTGGTATGTTTACCACTGTGTTACATCACCTTTCCTTCAAACAATACTCAATAAGAGTTTGGGAACTGTGGACACTAATTGTGAGTGTCATGATTGGGTATAAAAGGAGCATCCCCAAAGGTCTCAGCCCTTCACAAGCAAAGATGGGGTGAGGATCACCACTTTGTGAACAACTGCATGAAAAAAATAGTCCAACAGTTTAAGAACAATGTTTCTCAATGTTCGGTTGCAAGGGATTGAGGGATTCCATCATCTACAGTCCATAATATAATCAGAAAATTCAGAGAATCTGGAGAACTTTCTACATGTAAGCGGCAATGCCAAAAACCAACATTGAATGCCCGTGATCTTCGATCCCTCAGGTGGCACTGCATTAAAAACTGACATCATTGTGTAAAGGATCTTACTGCGTGGTGTTGTGAAAGTGTAGGTACACGGACCCACAACAGGGGGCGCAATGAACGGACAATGGAGAAAGGTGAATAACAAGTTTTACTGTTGTGAAAAGAGCACAACCAATACAACAATTAATAATTTGGAGTTTGAAGCCGAAATCTGCTGGTGTCGTGTGGGCAGGCTCGAAGGTAGGAGGCGTCCGTCCTAGTCGAACCGGAACCACCCAGATTTCCTCTGCCACCGAACCCCAGAAGTACTGGAACCGCCAAGTCCCGAATTCCCAGGTGGCCACTGCCTCCGCTCGTCGGATCCGGTACTGCTGGCGGGAAAGAGCACAAACACACAGGTATGGATGCGACAGCACCCAGTAGACGGAGAGGGGAGAAGCCGCCTCCACCTCTTGTTACAATGAAGCAGGAAAGGTGAGTACTTATCCAAGCAAGTAGCTTTCTGTAGTCAGCTGTCCTGAAAAGGTTTACCAAGGTTTATCAGAGTCTTCAATATGAGCTTGCAGAGAAGGTTACCTTAATCTCAAGGCGATATCTCGGCACTGAGGTGGAGACGCTGTCCTGCTGATATACCTCCGTCCTGAGTGCAGTCAGCTGTGTCCAGTAATGGGTGACAGCTGTCACCCTGGCAGCCCTCGTCGGCGGCAGCGCCCTCTGGTGCCTGGAGCCCGCACTCCAGGCAGGGCGCCCTCTGGTGGTGGTGGGCCAGCAGTACCTCCTCTTCAGCGGCCCACACAACAGGACCCCCCCCTCAACGGGCGCCTCCTGGCGCACGACCGGGCTTGTCCGGATGGCGTCGGTAGAAGTCGGCCAGGAGGGCCGGGTCCAGGATGAAGCCCTTCTTCACCCAGGAGCGCTCCTCGGGGCCGTACCCCTCCCAGTCCACCAGGTACTGAAAACCCCGGCCCATTCGACGGACATCGAGGAGCCGGCGCACGGTCCAAGCCGGTTCCCCGTCGATGATCCGGGCAGGAGGTGGTGCCGGACCCGGGGTGCAGAGGGGTGAGGTGTGATGGGGTTTTATCCGGGAGACGTGAAACACTGGGTGAATCCGCAGTGAGGCCGGAAGCTGAAGCCTCACTGCGGCGGGATTGATGACTTTGAGGACTTTGAAGGGACCGATGTATCGTTCTTGGAGCTTGGGGGAGTCCACTTGAAGGGGAATGTCCTTGGTGGACAACCACACTTCCTGCCCAGGACGATACGTGGGGGCCGGGGCCGCCGCCGGTCTGCATGTTTCTTCGCCCTCGTCCGGGCCTTCAACAAAGCAGAGCGGGCAGCACGCCACACCCGACGGCACTTCCGTAGGTGGGCCTGGACCGAGGGCACACCGACCTCTCCCTCGACCACCGGAAACAAGGGGGGCTGATACCCCAAGCACACCTCAAACGGGGAGAGGCCGGTGGCTGATGACACTTGGCTGTTGTGGGCGTACTCGATCCAGGCCAGGTGGGTACTCCAGGCCGTCGGGTGCGCGGCTGTCACACAGCGTAGTGTCTGCTCCAATTCTTGGTTGGCCCGCTCTGCTTGCCCGTTGGTCTGGGGGTGGTACCCGGACGAAAGGCTGACCGAGGCCCCCAGTTCCCGGCAGAAGCTCCTCCAGACATGTGAGGTGAACTGGGGACCGCGATCGGAGACGATGTCTGATGGTATGCCATGCAGACGGACGACGTGGTGGACCAGGAGGTCCGCTGTCTCCTGGGCCGTAGGGAGCTTCGGGAGGGCCACGAAGTGGGCCGCCTTGGAGAAACGGTCCACTATCGTGAAGACGACGGTGTTTCCCTGGGACGGCGGGAGACCCGTGACGAAGTCCAGGCCGATGTGGGACCAGGGGCGATGAGGCACGGGCAACGGCTGTAGCTGCCCTGAGGTCTTCCTGTGATCGGCCTTGCCCCTGGCGCAGGTGGTACAGGCCTGGACGTAGTCCCGGACGTCGGTCTCCAGGGATGCCCACCAGAAGCGTTGCCGGACGACTGCCACGGTCCTTCGCACCCCTGGGTGACAGGAGAGCTTAGAACCGTGACAGAAGTCCAGGACTGCAGCTCTAGCCTCTGGTGGGACGTATAGTCTGTTTTTTGGTCCGTTTCCGGGGTCCGGGACACGGGTCAGGGCCTCCCGGACGGTCTTCTCCACGTCCCAGGTGAGGGCGGCCACGATAGCGGACTCCGGGATGATGGGATCCGGGGGATCCGACGGTTCCGTTTTGACCTCATCTTCGTGCACCCGGGACAATGCATCCGATCTCTGATTCTTGGTCCCGGGACGGTAGGTAATCCGGAAGTCAAAACGGCCAAAGAACAGTGACCAGCGGGCTTGCCTGGGGTTCAGACGCTTGGCGGTTCTGATGTACTCCAGGTTCCGATGGTCAGTGAAAACCGTGAATGGCACGGCTGTTCCCTCCAACAGATGTCTCCACTCTTCGAGGGCCTCTTTCACAGCAAGGAGTTCCCGATTGCCGACGTCATAATTCCGTTCAGCGGGGGTCAACCTGCGAGAAAAATAGGCACACGGGTGAAGGACCTTATCGGTCTTCCCGCTCTGGGAGAGCACCGCTCCTATCCCTGAGTCCGAGGCATCCACTTCAACCACTAACTGGCGGCTAGGATCGGGCTGCACCAGAACTGGTGCAGACGAGAAGCGCCGTTTCAACTCCTTGAACGCGGCCTCGCACCGGTCCGACCAGGTGAAGGGAACTTTTGGAGAGGTCAGGGCTGTCAGGGGGCTAACTACCTGACTGTAGCCCTTAATGAACCTCCTATAAAAATTAGCAAAACCGAGGAACTGTTGCAGCTTCCTACGGCTTGTAGGTTGGGGCCAATCTCTCACCGCCGCAACCTTGGCCGGGTCCGGGGCGACGGAGTTAGAGGAGATGATGAACCCCAGGAAGGACAAAGAAGTGCGGTGGAACTCACACTTCTCGCCCTTCACAAACAGGCGGTTCTCCAACAACCGCTGCAGGACCTGACGGACATGCCGGACATGAGTCTCAGGATCCGGGGAAAAGATGAGTATATCATCCAGATACACGAAGACGAACCGGTGCAGGAAGTCCCGCAGGACATCGTTTACCAATGCTTGGAAGGTCGCGGGAGCGTTAGTGAGACCGAACGGCATGACCAGGTACTCAAAATGGCCCAACGGGGTGTTAAATGCCGTCTTCCATTCGTCTCCCTTCCGGATCCGAACCAAATGATAGGCATTCCTAAGATCAAGTTTGGTGAAGATATTGGCTCCATGCAAGGGGGTGAACACCGAATCCAACAGGGGCAACGGGTATCGATTGCGAACCGTGATTTCGTTCAACCCCCTATAATCAATGCATGGACGAAGCCCGCCATCCTTTTTACCCACAAAAAAGAAACCAGCACCCATCGGAGAGGTGGAATTCCGGATCAACCCGGCAGCTAATGAGTCCCGGATGTAGGTCTCCATTGATTCGCGCTCCGGCCGTGAGAGGTTGTACAGCCTACTGGACGGGAACTCACTGCCTGGAACCAAATCAATGGCACAATCGTATGGGCGGTGAGGAGGAAGCGTGAGAGCCAGATCCTTGCTGAACACATCAGCGAGGTCATGGTACTCCGCTGGCACCGCCTTCAGATTGGGCGGGACTCGGACCTCCTCCTTAGCTTGGGAGCCGGGAGGAACCGAGGAACCGAGACACTCCCGATGGCAGGTTTCGCTCCACTGAACCACCACCCCGGACGGCCAATCAATCCGGGGATTGTGCTTAAGCATCCATGGAAATCCTAAAACCACACGGGAGGTGGCCTGAGTCACGAAGAACTCGATCACCTCCCGGTGGTTGCCTGACACCACCAGAGTTACTGGAGGTGTCTTGTGTGTGATTGGTGGGAGTAGGGAGCCATCTAGTGCTCGAACCTGCACAGGCGAGGTAAGAGCCACCAGAGGGAGCCCTATCTCCCTGGCCCATCTACTGTCTAGCAGATTCCCCTCAGAGCCCGTGTCCACCAGTGCTGGGGCCTTCAGGGTTGAATCCTCAAACAGGATCGTGACTGGGAGTCGTGTAGCAATGTGGGTATGTCCCACGTGAATGTTTTGGCCCACCCCTGACCCAGTCTCTAAGGGCGGGCGTTTGGCGTTTGACCGCTCGGGGCAGTCTCTCACATGGTGCTCTATTGAACCACAAACAAGACACGCTCCGTGGGTCCATCTCCTTTGTGCATCTGGTGCCCTAAATGTTGCCCTACTCGTGTCCCTAGCTTCGTCAGTAGGGGGAGCTGTGACCCCACGGAGCGCAGGAACAGAGGAGCGTGGGGAGGGCGGAGCTCGATCGGACCCGGAAGGGAGAGGGACGACGCGTGCCTGGCCACGCCCTTCGCCTCGTTCCCGGCGGCGTTCTTCTAACCGGTTGTCGAGTCGTATAACTAGATCGATGAGCCCATCTAAATCCCGCGGTTCGTCCTTAGCCACCAGGTGCTCTTTTAGGACCAGAGACAGTCCGTTTACAAAGGCAGCGCGGAGGGCAGTGCTATTCCAGCCGGATCTCGCCGCCGCGATGCGGAAGGCGACTGCATAGGCAGCTGCGCTCCGACGCCCCTGTCGTATGGACAGTAGTGCGGTTGAAGCGGACTCGCCTCTGTTGGGATGATCGAACACCGTTCTGAGCTCCCGTACAAACCCATCGTATGAATGAAGGAGCCGTGAGTTCTGCTCCCAGAGCGCTGTAGCCCAAGCGCGTGCCTCCCCGCGAAGCAGGTTTATGACATAAGCTACTTTGCTAGCGTCAGTCGCGTACATCACGGGACGCTGTGCGAAGACGAGCGAACATTGCATCAAAAAATCCACGCACGTCTCCACACAGCCTCCGTACGGTTCTGGAGGGCTTATGTAGGCTTCTGGGGACGGAGGAAGGGACCGTTGAACGACCAGTGGAACGTCACTCTCACGCGCAGGGTCCTCGGGAGGGAGAGCCGCAGCGGCGCCCGGAGGGCGCGCTTCCACTTGTGCGGCGAGAGCCTCCACCCTGCGGTTTAGGAGAACGTGCTGCTCGGTCATTAAATCGATCCGAGTGGTGAAAGCGGTGAGGATCCGCTGCAACTCACCGACTACCCCTCCCGAAGCCGCCGATGCGCCCTGTTCTTCCATTGGCCGTTCAACAGCCGGTTGACGCCCCTCGGGATCCATGACGCTGGCCGAGATATCCTGTTGTGAAAGTGTAGGTACACGGACCCACAACAGGGGGCGCAATGAACGGACAATGGAGAAAGGTGAATAACAAGTTTTACTGTTGTGAAAAGAGCACAACCAATACAACAATTAATAATTTGGAGTTTGAAGCCGAAATCTGCTGGTGTCGTGTGGGCAGGCTCGAAGGTAGGAGGCGTCCGTCCTAGTCGAACCGGAACCACCCAGATTTCCTCTGCCACCGAACCCCAGAAGTACTGGAACCGCCAAGTCCCGAATTCCCAGGTGGCCACTGCCTCCGCTCGTCGGATCCGGTACTGCTGGCGGGAAAGAGCACAAACACACAGGTATGGATGCGACAGCACCCAGTAGACGGAGAGGGGAGAAGCCGCCTCCACCTCTTGTTACAATGAAGCAGGAAAGGTGAGTACTTATCCAAGCAAGTAGCTTTCTGTAGTCAGCTGTCCTGAAAAGGTTTACCAAGGTTTATCAGAGTCTTCAATATGAGCTTGCAGAGAAGGTTACCTTAATCTCAAGGCGATATCTCGGCACTGAGGTGGAGACGCTGTCCTGCTGATATACCTCCGTCCTGAGTGCAGTCAGCTGTGTCCAGTAATGGGTGACAGCTGTCACCCTGGCAGCCCTCGTCGGCGGCAGCGCCCTCTGGTGCCTGGAGCCCGCACTCCAGGCAGGGCGCCCTCTGGTGGTGGTGGGCCAGCAGTACCTCCTCTTCAGCGGCCCACACAACAGCGTGGGCTCAGGAACACTTCAGAAAACCATTATCAGTTAACACAGTTCGTCGCTACATCTACAAGTGCAAGTTAAAACTCTACCATGCAAAGCGAAAGTCATACATCAACAACATCCAGAAACTTTGCCGCCTTCTCTGTGTCCGAGATCATTTGAAATGGACAGACGCAAAGTGGAAAAGTGTGCTGTAGTCTGATGAGTCCACATTTCCAATAGTTTTTGTAATCATGGAAAAATACCATCCAGATTGTTAACAGCGCAAAGTTAAAAAGCCAGCAACAATTAGTGTCCTCAGTTCCCAAACGCTTATTGAGTGTTGTGAGAAGGAAAGGTGATGTAGCCAGCAACAATTAGTGTCCTCAGTTCCCAAACGCTTATTGAGTGTTGTGAGAAGGAAAGGTGATGTAACACAGTGGTAAACATACCACTGTCCCAGCTTTTTTGAAATGTGTTGGAGGCATCCATTTCAAAATGAGCAAATATTTGCACAAAAACAATAAAGTTTATCAATTTGAACATTAAATATCTTGTCTTTGTGGTGTATTCAATTGACTATAGGTTGAAGAGGATTTGGAAATCATTGTATTCTGTTTTTATTTACATTTTACACAAGGTCCCAACTTCATTGGAATTGGGGTTGTAGGTGATTTCAATGATTAGCTCATCTTCCTGCCTGAAGAGTTGAAATATTAAGAATGAATTTTGTTTGACACGCAACACTTGAATTTCACTTAGAAATGGGATTGGCCACCAAATCAACAGCGATGTGGATCTGAAAGAGGGCCAACAACAACAATTACTGTTGCAGCTAATCAGTGCTGTTGGGTCAACCATATGTGTCATCATCTACTGGAAGAGGCAGTGAAAGGAGGTATGGATTCCAGCTGAAGATGGTGGATGACAATTAGGGGACTCCCTGTATGTGATGAACTTAGTCAGCTAGATTTGTGGGTGGATTTAACAAATATGTGGTTGCACTTTTAATCACTGAAGTCAGAATAACCCACCTGTAACCAGACCTAACCTAACCTGACCTGATCTGACCATAGATTCTAAGGCATACTTAAAATAATTGCTGAATATTCAAAGGATTCAAAGGATTCAAAGGAATTTCACAATAATAGTAGCATCTGCTGTTGACGATACAAACTCAAAACTGTTATGTTCAAACTGCTTTAAAAAAACAACAACTAGTATTTAGTTGTATAACCACAGTTTTTCATGATTTCTTCACATCTGCAAGGCATTAATTTTGTTCGTTTGGAACCAAGATTTTGCTCATTTACTAGTGTGCTTGGGGTCATTGTCTTGTTGAAACACCCATTTCAAGGGCATGTCCTCTTTAGCATATGCAACATGACCTCTTCAAGTATTTTGACATATCCAAACTGATCTATGATACCTGGTATGTGATATATAGGCCCAACACTATAGTAGGAGAAACATGCCCATATCATGATGCTTGCACCATCATGCTTCACTGTCTTCACTGTGAACTGTGGCTTGAATTCAGAGTTTGGGGGTCGTCTCACAAACTGTATGTGGCCCTTGGACCCAAAAAGCCATTCTGGTTATTCTTCTATCCATTTTGATGGTTGTTTTCCGTTTTCTTCCATGCGTCTATGTTTTTTTTTTTTTTTTGTCCATTTTAAAGCATTGGAGATCATTGTACTTGTAGTTGAACAACCTATAATTTTTTGCACCTGCGTATAAGTTTTCCCCTCTCCAGTCAACTTTTTAATCAAACTACGCTGTTCTTCTGAACAATATCTTGAACATCTCATTCTCCTCAGGCTTTCAAAGAGAAAAGCATGTTCAACAGGTGCTGGCTTCATCCTTAAATAGGGGACACCTGATTCACACCTGTTTGTTCCACAAAATTGACAAACTCACTGACTGAATGCCACACTACTATTATTGTGAACACCCCCTTTTCTACTTTTTTTTACTAATAGCCAAATTTCATAGCCTTAAGAGTGTGCATATCATGAATGCTTGGTCTTGTTGGATTTGTGAGAATCTAATGAATCTACTGGTACCTTGTTTCCCATGTAACAATAAGAAATATACTCAAAACCTGGATTAATCTTTTTAGTCACACAGCACTACTATTATTCTGAACACTACTGTATGTAAATGTCCCCAGTGTTATTCCTTTGAGATATCGACAAGGGTGTTGGGAAAGTGTAGTGACACGGACCCACAACAGGGGGCGTAAATGAACGGACAATGAAAGAGTTGAATATGAACACTTTACTGTTGTGAATGAGCACAACCACAATACAGAGGAATACAGAATTTTGCAAACAGTCAATCCACAAAGGTGACGTGTGGGCAGGCTCGAGGATAGAAGACGTCTGTCCTGAGAAGAACCGGAACCACACAATTTCCTCCGCCACTGATCCTGGAGAATACTGGAGCTGCCAAGTCCCGAGTCCCCAGGTGGCCACCGTCTCCGAATGTCGGATCTGGTACTGCTGGAGAGGAGCAGAAACAATAAGAAGTGGGTGTGTGTACACCCAGTAACAACAATGGTGGAGATTCCACCTCCACCTCTTACACACACTCGTGCAGCTCCTGTCTCAACACTTATCTGGCTGGGGTGTGAAGCAAAGCCGTCGCTGATTACACCAACCTCACTGATAAGGTACTCCACAGGAAAGCAGCTGCAAAATGAATTCAGACTAAGACACAATTAGATTCTGGCTGAGGATATTACCGTCACAGGTCGATGATATCTCGGCAACGAGGTGGAGATGACGTCCAGGTTTTATGGAGTAGTATGATGAAGTGTAGATGGGTGACAGCTGTCATGAGATAATGAGTGACAGCTGTCACCCCCGGCTGTGTCCGTGGCGGCAGCGCCCTCTCGTGCCTGAAGCCCGCACTTCAGGCAGGGCGCCCTCTGGTGGTGGGTCAGCAGTACCTCCTCTTCTGGCAGCCCACACAACAAAGGGTGTTACACATGTGCTAAAAAGGACCGTTTCAGATGCTGTTTTAGACATATCATCTGTTATCTATAACAGCGTGTCATCTGCAAATGCATTTTGACTAGTCAGTGTGTCTGCAATCACAGTTTCACTTGACCTTGCATGAACAAAGCTATTTGCAGCAAAAGACAACGCTTTTGGAATTCAAATGAGTGATTTTATTTATTTTATTATTTTTAATTCAGAGAGATTCAGAAAGGAGAGCTTTGTGATTTTCTCATTGAAACCACCATCAGCAAACCAAGTAAGCAACATCTCAGTGTCAATCTAAAGCCATATGTTAACATGTCAAATGATGTCATTGTCACTAATGTTGTGTTTGTCTCCTATATTTTTTTTCCCAGATTGTTCAGCTAACTGGTTTCAAGCCATCAGGTATCTCTCGCTCCCCCTCTCTCGCTCTCTCTGACTCTCTCATGCGCTGATAATGCTACTCTTATGCTGCCTTCACATAACGACAGGAGAAAATGTCACAACAGTCCTCAAAATAGAATCACTGTCACCTGCAGAAGCACACGGCAGATGAGGACATGAGACGCTGTAATTTTTCTCTGTTAATGAGACGGACAATGAGACTTAATTGAAAGATGCAACTTAATTGAAAGTTTAAGTATTAAATAAAAGATCAAGCTGTCTCTGATGGTTGCTTAAAAAGTCAGCTTTTAGTGATACTACAGCTTAATTTCTCAGTAATATTACACAAATGATTCCCTTTTACCTGATATAAATCTGTGTGTTTCAGCAAAGTAATAGTCCATCCCTCGCTGGTTGTTTTTACCCATCTTTAAGGATACAACAACATCTGGTTTTGTCCTTGTCTCTGTGACGAGTGGAGAAACTTAAATTTTAGCTGTTGATGGGAAGTGCTGTCATGGTGTACAGGTGTCAACAGTGGCAGAATTTCCCATAATCCTTTCACTGAAAACAAGGGAACATCCAGTTTATCATCTGTGGTAAACAGTCAACATGTGAATGCAGCATAATAATTCTGTCAGTGGTTTGTTGAAAACATTCTTGCAAAGGGGATTTTTTTTTTTCACTGATATGGTTCATAATGCAACAATTAAGTACTGTATTATAAAATGTTATGTAAAATACTGGCTACCTCATTTTTATTTTTCATTCAGGATCACAAGTAAAAGTTTGTTTGTTTGTTTGTTTGTTTTTTTATTGATGATTAAGTTCTTTTTTTTATGGAACGCAAAGTAGTATTTTTTCTTGTTTTTTTTGTTTGTTTGTTTTTTGTTTTGTTCTGCTTTTTGTTTTTTTGTTTGTTTATTGTTGTTTGTTTGTTTTTATGCTAATCTGAAATTAAACTGATCTGTGGCTTTCAAAACATGTCCGATCCGAACCATGGATCATGTGATCCATGACACCCCTAAGTCTGAAAGTTCACAGGTGACTTTCTAACAAGTAATACCACCACCATGTGGTGGGTGAGTGTAATTCTTGCTGTCTGAGTTTGGGGTGCATTGTGGACCCTATGTAGTTTTGCTGCTGTAGTATTTACAATGTCTGAGCTTCAGATCATTTAAATAAAGAAAAAGCATTAAAAAAGTCTGCAAAGCTGCAAGTTGGAAATGGGCTTGGCCTAGGTACATAAATACACATAAGTGCCAAGAACACAAGTGAAAAGGAGCCTTTAGTAAAAACTGCTGAAACTTATGATTTATGGTTCAGCAGTTTTGTTTTGTTTTTTGTTTGTTTGTTTGTTTGTTTTGTTTGCCAAAGGTTCACTCTAGTGATTATTGTCTCAACATCAGGCTGATTTGTTTCAGGCTTGCAGAAGTTTTTGCTCATGATCCCCAAATTTATTTCAGCGGAATGATTCATATGTGAGACACAGCACATTTAGTCAATAAGCAGGAGAAATACCCACACAAATCTGGCAGATATTTGTACCAAAATACTACAGAACATCAAAAACAAAAGGTATAAATTTTGTTTAGCTTTTTTTTTTTTTCCAAACATTGTGCCTACCAAGCTTTGTCAAAATTTAGCAAATACTGCAGGGTGACTTGCAAAGATAACTTAAAAAAAATAATAATATTTTTGCTGTGGATGCCAGACTCTTTTATGATACCAGTATACTGCAAAATGGTTGCAGTAAATCAGCTGCAGTATCCATTGGAAATTGTTACATATTTTGTACTGCATCCCTCGCTTCATCCAGAGAACTTGATTGGGTTGTTCTGACATTGTTGCAGTCTGATCCTTCAGCCCATCGGTCCATCAGTCTTGCATAATTTGTTTTTGTTCAATAATACAATGTGCTAATATACATTATGCAGAAAGAAGCGGTGTGAGTGGGTGAGGTCAGAATGTGTCATTGCTGTAACCTGGTATCTCTGATGTTGCTGCTGTTGCTATAGTGAGACCTACACCACTCACTGCTGTTGTTGCTAAAGTTCTGTTTTTCTACTGTGTGCTACCTGGTCAGCAAAATATCTGGGTAGCAGCACACGGGAACAGATGGCAGTAGGTTTTGCTGTTTGGCAAAGACATTTATTTGTATTTAAAATGAACATGACTGCTAATTGTGTTTTCTCTCTGGAGCCCAAAAATCAAGAAAAAGATGAAAAAAAGCTCAAAGTAGTAATGTCGTCATGATCGGTATGTCACTAACACTATAACCATGGACGGTTTGGAGACAAAATGAGAGAGACCAGGTTGAGTTGGTTTGGGTATGTGCAGAGGAGGGATGCAGGGTATACAGGGAGGAGGATGCTGAAGATTGAGCCATCAGCAGGGGAGGAGAAGAAACAGGGGTTTTGTGAATATGGTGAGGGAGGACCTGCAGGTGGTTGGTGTAACATAAGATGCAGAGGACAGGGTGAGATGGAGATGGATGATCTGCTGCAGTGACCCCCGACGAGAACAGCCAAAGGAACAAGTAATGCAGAGCTTCTAACAGGAACAAACAGAGTATCAGAGATCAGCGGGTTTGCATTCAGTAGCGAAAACTGTTTACCTTACAAACTCACATGAGCAATAGCACAAGGTAACACTGCCCAATGTTCTGGAAATTGTTGCAAGATTTGGCAAATGTCTGAAGTTTTGAGATGTGTTTAGTTTTTGAAAGTGTTTCATCTGATGCAGTCAATCACATCATAAGAAATCCATTAAAACTGCACCTTTCACCTATTTTTAAATTCTATTGCTTGTAAATCAAAACATTCCAATCTCACAGTTTTTCCCCATTTAAACACATTTCTGTGGGGCCATTATTGTAGCAAAAGTATTTGCAAATGTGTATTTCGACCTGTGTGTATCTAACCAGATCCACAAATGTGTGAAAAAAAAAAAATCTGTGTGTGTGTATTTCAATTTGTGCATGCGTAACCAGATCCACAAATGTGTAAAAAAAAAAAAAAAAAAAAAATCTGTGTGTGTGTATTTCAATTTGTGCATGCGTAACCAGATCCACAAATGTGTAAAAAAAAAAAAAAAAAAAATCTGTGTGTGTGTATTTCAATTTGTGCATGCGTAACCAGATCCACAAATGTGTAAAAAAAAAAAAAAAAAAAATCTGTGTGTGTGTATTTCAATTTGTGCATGCGTAACCAGATCCACAAATGTGTAAAAAAAAAAAAAAAAAATCTGTGTGTGTATTTCAATTTGTGCATGCGTAACCAGATCCACAAATGTGTAAAAAAAAAAAAAAAATCTGTGTGTGTGTATTTCAATTTGTGCATGCGTAACCAGATCCACAAATGTGTAAAAAAAAAAAAAATCTGTGTGTGTGTATTTCAATTTGTGCATGCGTAACCAGATCCACAAATGTGTAAAAAAAAATAAAAAATCTGTGTGTGTGTATTTCAATTTGTGCATGCGTAACCAGATCCACAAATGTGTAAAAAAAAAAAAAATCTGTGTGTGTGTATTTCAATTTGTGCATGCATAACCAGATCCACAAATGTGTAAAAAAAAAAAAAAATCTGTGTGTGTGTATTTCAATTTGTGCATGCGTAACCAGATCCACAAATGTGTAAAAAAAAAAAAAAAAAAAAAAAAAAATCTGTGTGTGTGTATTGGCTGTGTTCTTACACATGACTTTTGCTACACTCCTGCTGTGTTAGATCTGTAAATGTGTGCAGTGATTCGTGTGTGACTTGTCTGTGCCGCCGTGGCTATTTAGCTTCACACCACCAGGGGGTGCAAGCACCATTGATATCGGTCACCCCTCTCATTTTAAGCCTGGCCACCACTTCAAGCTGGATGCAATGCATTCTTGGTAAAATGTACTGATAAATAAATGTGTCCTTATTCTGCAGATTGCAGTGTTTTATGCTACTGCTGTGGTGAACATGTTGAAATTTCTTAGAGCTTGTTAAAATTATGTCCAAAAGTGCTTTTGATGTTTAAATTATGAAACAACATGACACCATAAGTGAGTGGCTGGGTTGAATTATGTGCTTCAAAACGCTGAGCTTCATGCCTTGTACGTTTCAATCTTTAAACTAACATATAACTCCAGAAAAAATATATATAATATGTTTTTATAATCTGATACATTATTTTAAATAACTTTGTGTTTTCATATAGTCTTTTTTATCAACTCAATCAACTTTTTTCTTATATAGCGCCAAATCGCAACAAACAGTTGCCCCAAGGCGCTCTATATTGTAAGGCAAGGCCATACAATAATTATGAAAAACCCCAACGGTCAAAATGACCCCCTATGAGCAAGCACTTGGCTACAGTGGGAAGGAAAAACTCCCTTTTAACAGGAAGAAACCTCCAGCAGAACCAGGCTCAGGGAGGGGCAGTCTTCTGCTGAGACTGGTTGGGGCTGAGGGAAAGAACCAGGAAAAAAGACATGCTGTGAAGGGGGGCAGAGATCGATCACTAATGATTAAATGCAGTGATGCATACGGAGCAAAAAGAGAAAGAAACAGTGCATCATGGGAACCCCCCCACAGTCTACGTCTAAAGCAGCATAACCAAGGGATGGTCCAGGGTCACCTGATCCAGCCCTAACTATAAGCCTTAGCGAAAAGGAAAGTTTTAAGCCTAATCTTAAAAGTAGAGAGGGTATCTGTCTCCCTGATCTGAATTGGGAGCTGGTTCCACAGGAGAGGAGCCTGAAAGCTGAAGGCTCTGCCTCCCATTCTACTCTTACAAACCCTAGGAACTACAAGTAAGCCTGCAGTCTGAGAGCGAAGCGCTCTAATGGGGTAATATGGTACTACGAGGTCCCTAAGATAAGATGGGACCTGATTATTCAAAACCTTATAAGTAAGAAGAAGAATTTTAAATTCTATTCTAGAATTAACAGGAAGCCAATGAAGAGAGGCCAACACGGGTGAGATATGCTCTCTCCTGCTAGTCCCCGTCAGTACTCTAGCTGCAGCATTCTGAACCAACTGAAGGCTTTTTAGGGAATTTTTAGGACAACCTGATAATAATGAATTACAATAGTCCAGCCTAGAGGAAATAAATGCATGAATTAATTTTTCAGCATCACTCTGAGACAAGACCTTTCTGATTTTAGAGATTTGCGTAAATGCAAAAAGGCAGTCCTACATATTTGTTTAATATGCGCTTTGAATGACATATCCTGATCAAAAATGACTCCAAGATTTCTCACAGTATTACTAGAGATCAGGGAAATGCCATCCAGAGTAAGGATCTGGTTAGACACCATGCTTCTAAGATTTGTGGGGCCAAGTACAATAACTTCAGTTTTATCTGAGTTTAAAAGCAGGAAATTAGAGGTCATCCATGTCTTTATGTCTGTAAGACAATCCTGCAGTTTAGCTAATTGGTGTGTATCCTCTGGCTTCACGGATAGATAAAGCTGGGTATCATCTGCGTAACAATGAAAATTTAAGCAATACCGTCTAATAATACTGCCTAAGGGAAGCATGTATAAAGTGAATAAAATTGGTCCTAGCACAGAACCTTGTGGAACTCCATAATTAACTTTAGTCTGTGAAGAAGATTCCCCATTTACATGAACAAATTGTAATCTATTAGACAAATATGATTCAAACCACCGCAGCGCAGTGCCTTTAATACCTATGATAAGTCCACTGTCCGAAGCCATAAGAAGATCATTTGTAACCTTCACTAATGCTGTTTCTGTACTATGATGAATTCTAAAACCTGACTGAAACTCTTCAAATAGACCATTCCTCTGCAGGTGATCAGTTAGCTGTTTTACAACTACCCTCTCAAGAATCCTTGAGAGAAAAGGAAGGTTGGAGATTGGCCTATAATTAGCTAAGATAGCTGGGTCAAGTGATGGCTTTTTAAGTAATGGTTTAATTACTGCCACCTTAAAGGCCTGTGGTACATAACCAACTAACAATGATAGATTGATCATATTTAAGATTGAAGCATTGAATAATGGTAGGACTTCCTTGAGCAGCCTGGCAGGAATGGGGTCTAATAAACATGTTGATGGTTTGGATGAAGTAACTAATGAAAATAACTCAGACAGAACAATCGGAGAGAAAGAGTCTAACCAAATACCGGCATCACTGAAAGCAGCCAAAGATAATGATACGTCTTTGGGATGGTTATGAGTAATTTTTTCTCTAATAGTCAAAATTTTGTTAGCAAAGAAAGTCATGAAGTCATTACTAGTTAAAGTTAATGGAATACTCAGCTCAATAGAGCTCTGACTCTTTGTCAGCCTGGCTACAGTGCTGAAAAGAAACCTGGGGTTGTTCTTATTTTCTTCAATTAGTGATGAGTAGAAAGATGTCCTAGCTTTACGGAGGGCTTTTTTTTATAGAGCAACAAACTCTTTTTCCAGGCTAAGTGAAGATCTTCTAAATTAGTGAGACGCCATTTCCTCTCCAACTTACGGGTTATCTGCTTTAAGCTACGAGTTTGTGAGTTATACCACGGAGTCAGACATTTCTGATTTAAAGCTCTCTTTTTCAGAGGAGCTACAGCATCCAAGGTTGTCTTCAATGAGGATGTAAAACTATTGACGAGATACTCTAACTCCCTTACAGAGTTTAGGTAGCTACTCTGCTCTGTGTTGGTATATGACATTAGAGAACATAAAGAAGGAATCATATCCTTAAACCTAGTTACAGCACTTTCTGAAAGACTTCTAGTGTAATGAAACTTATTCCCCACTGCAGGGTAGTCCATCAGGGTAAATGTAAATGTTATTAAAAAATGATCAGACAGAAGGGAGTTTTCAGGGAATACTGTTAAATCTTCTATTTCCATACCATAAGTCAGAACAAGATCTAAAATATGATTAAAGTGGTGGGTGGACTCATTTACTTTTTGAGCAAAGCCAATAGAGTCTAATAATAGATTAAATGCAGTGTTGAGGCTGTCATTCTCAGCATCTGTGTGGATGTTAAAATCGCCCACTATAATTATCTTATCTGAGCTAAGCAGTAAGTCAGACAAAAGGTCTGAAAATTCACAGAGAAACTCACAGTAACGACCAGGTGGACGATAGATAATAACAAATAAAACTGTTTTTTGAGACTTCCAATTTGGATGGACAAGACTAAGAGACAAGCTTTCAAATGAATTAAAGCTCTGGCTGGGTTTTTGATTAATTAATAAGCTGGAATGGAAGATTGCTGCTAATCCTCCGCCCCGGCCCGTGCTACGAGCATTCTGACAGTTAGTGTGACTCGGGGGTGTTGACTCATTTAAACTAACATATTCATCCTGCTGTAACCAGGTTTCTGTTAGGCAGAATAAATCAATACGTTGATCAATTATTATATCATTTACCAACAGGGACTTAGAAGAGAGAGACCTAATGTTTAATAGACCACATTTAACTGTTTTAGTCTGTGGTGCAGTTGAAGGTGCTATATTATTTTTTCTTTTTGAATTTTTATGCTTAAATAGATTTTTGCTGGTTATTGGTGGTCTGGGAACAGGCACCGTCTCTACGGGGACGGGGCAACGAGGGGACGGCAGGGGGAGAGAAGCTGCAGAGAGGTGTGTAAGACTACAGCTCTGCCTCCTGGTCCCAACGCTAGACAGTCACAGTTTGGAGGATCCAAGAAAATTGGCCAGATTTCTAGAAATGAGAGCTGCTCCATCCAAAGTGGGATGGATGCCGTCTCTCCTAACAAAACCAGGTTTTCCCCAGAAGCTTTGCCAATTATCAATGAAGCCCACCTCATTTTTTGGACACCACTCAGACAGCCAGCAATTCAAGGAGAACATGTCACTCCCGGTCTGATTGGGGAGGGGCCCAGAGAAAACAACAGAGTCCGACATTGTTTATGGAGTAATATGTTAGTTTAATGTTATTAAAACTAACGTATCTGTTGTGGTTAGAGGTTCGGATGGAACCAGACCGTTACAAGGTGCTGGACTCAAATGCTGGGAGCAAGAATCAGAACAGGTTGCGAATGAAAAGAGCTTTATTTACAACACTAAATAACTTAAAGTACTGTACTGAGCTGAAGGAAGCCTGCTGAGCCGAGACCGGGCCCACAAATAGTGGTAGAATTTCAGGAGTCGCAGTGCACCCAGGGCCAGACTTGGGAGTCTGAGAACGAGCTGGAGTCCTGGAGTATATGGAGCTGGAACTGGGGCCAGGTGGGATGCAGAGAGCCGAGGAGGAGGAACTAGGAGGACGGAGGAGAACACAGGTACTCGTAACATTGGAACCCTTAACCAACAAACAGTTCACTGAAGGCTGAAACAGGAATGTTCTGAGGTCCAGGAATAAAGTTCACTGTCGAGGAAATAAGGTTCTCTGTTCAGGAATTGTTCATAGTTCATTAATTATCTTCAGAGGCCATCTGCTATGCATCTTGTGACACAGTTCCAATTCAGCAGGACTTGATTTAGAAAGGACTTGGAAAGTTCTTAGTTGTTCTGCAACAGAGCTCATACAGTTCTTGGAATTAGTTCTTGGAAACAGTTCTCGGATACAGTTCTTGAAAACACACACAAATTGCTGCATTTACAGATCTAACGTGGCAGGAGTGTAGTAAAAGTGACGTGTAAGAACACAGCCAGTACACATACACACAGATTTTTTTTGCACATTTGTGGATCTGGTTACATAACCATTCAGACTGCGTTCGAGGGGCTGTAGGAATTGTTCCAGTAGGTCAAATCCTGGCCAAATGTCTCGACCTCGCTCATTCAGCATGAATGTAGAGAACATGCACACCACTGTCGAGCTGCATTCAACCTGGGGAACAATTTGAATGGTGGTTGAACCGCAGTCTGACTGCATTCAGATCGCATTTGAGGGAACCTACACACACACTTACGGACAATTTAAAGTTTCCAGTCTGCCTAACCTGCATATCTTTGGATGTCGGAGGAAGCCAGAGCACCCGGAGAGAACCCACACAAATACAGGGAGAACATGCAAACTCCACACAGAAAGGCCACAGGTGGGAATCGATCCCATAACAGTCTTGCTGTGATGCAATAGTGCTAACCACTAAGCCACCATGCTGCTCTACAGCAAGAACATGGGATGAAAATACAACAATATTGTGGACAACAGAAGGAAAGAGACACCTTACAAAGACACACCTAATTGATGGCAGAAGAGCCTACACATGGGAGAGCAAGAGATCAAACCCAGAATGTATGATGACGGATTACAACAAAAGGCAAAAACACGAGGAATAATATTACAGAGGGATATGAAGGTCAACACAAAAAATTACAGGGTTTTTTTTTCCAATTGCTAAAACACAATTTTGTAAACCAGTGTGGCTTTATCAAAATACTTAATTCAAAAACTACAAACCCAAACTGCAAAATACCTCATATATCAAGCAAAATGAAGCACTGCAACAAAAACTACATACAGTTTTTGTTGCAAAAATAAAACATTTGCACCAAATGGTGCACACTTCATTCATATTACCAGATTTTTGTCTAACCAACTGCACACCGTTGTGCGTAATGAAAAGCACTCTCATCTTTAGTATACTTTAATACTAAAATAATTGAAATTGTAGAAAATTCTGTGGATTGTTCACATGCACAGTAATATTTACAGATACACGCACATGCTAACAACATTTCTGTTTTTATTTTTCACCAAAGAACTCTGCAACATATGAACAGCAGATATATTTACACTGGAGAGAACATAAACAGTAAACTGAAAAAGAAAATTGCAGAAAAATGTGCAGAAAAAAATATATAGAAAAAAAGAGGCATCAAAAATAATTAGGCAGCATCTTGCCGCACAGCTGTGTCTGGCCACAATGCCTCGTCCACATCACAGGCAATATCTTCGCCTTGCCAGACATTGAGGGAAGAAGTGCCTTGAGTGGCTTATCCATCCGTGAATCACACCCACATCAATTTCATCACGTCTCTTCCATAGCCTGCACAAGACGCATGCACACAAAGGGCTGCCAGTCGTATACCTTCCACCGCCATGCCAAAAAGAACTCTTCTATGGGGTTCAGAAGTGATGAATATGGCAGGAGGTATTGCATGAGAAATGGTGGGTGGTCAGCAAACCACTTTTGGACTGGAGCTGCACGATGAAAGCTCACGTTGTGCCATAGTACAACGTACCAGTTTCTTTGATAGTCTGCATCATTCATACACTCTAGTAGTATGAGAATGTTGTGGAGTCTGTACAGAAATGTGAGAATATGGGCTGTGTTGTATGGTCCAAGGTTGGCATGACAGTGGAGGACACCATGCATGTCGGAGATGGCAGCGCACATTGTGATTTTCTCACCATGTTGGCCATGAACTCTTCTACCACCATCTCTACCCCAACCTCTCACTCTTCCTCCCTCTCTCAGTCTCACCCTCCCTCTTCCTCTCTCTGCAACCCTCTTCCACTGTTGTCAAAAAAAAAAAGGTGCTCACCTGTGGTCTTTTTACAGTAGTGTTCAGAATAATAGTAGTGCTAAAAAGATTAATCCAGGTTTTGAGTATATTTCTTGTTACATGGGAAACAAGGTACCAGTAGATTCAATAGATTCTCACAAATCCAACAAGACCAAGCATTCATGATATGCACACTCTTAAGGCTATGAAATTGGGCTATTAGTAAAAAAAGTAGAAAAGGGGGTGTTCACAATAATAGTAACATCTGCTGTTGATGCTACAAACTCAAAACTGTTATGTTCAAACTGCTTTTTTAGCAATCCTATGAATCACTAAACTAGTATTTAGTTGTATAACCACAGTTTCTCATGATTTCTTCACATCTGCGAGGTACCAGTAGATTCAGTAGATTCTCACAAATCCAACAAGACCAAGCATTCCTGATATGCACACTCTTAAGGCTATGAAATTGGGCTATTAGTAAAAAAATGTAGAAAAGGGGGTGTTCACAATAATAGTAGTGTGGCATTCAGTCAGTGAGTTCATCAATTTTGTGGAACAAACAGGGGTGAATCAGGTGTCCCCTATTTAAGGATGAAGCCAGCACCTGTTGAACATGCTTTTCTCTTTGAAAGCCTGAGGAAAATGGGACGTTCAAGACATTGTTCAGAAGAACTGCGTAGTTTGATTAAAAAGTTGATTGAAGAGGGGAAAACGTATACGCAGGTGCAAAAAGTTATAGGCTGTTCATCTACAATGATCTCCAATGCTTTAAAATGGACAAAAAACAGAGACGCATGGAAGAAAACAGAAAACAACCATGAAAATGGATAGAAGAATAACCAGAATGACAAAGGCTCACCCATTGATCAGCACCAGGATGATCAAAGACAGTCTGGAGTTACCTGTAAGTGCTGTGACAGTTAGAAGATGCCTGTGTGAAGCTAATTTATTTGCAAGAATCCCCCACAAAGTCCCTCTGTTAAATAAAAGACATGTGCAGAAGAGGTTACAATTTGCTAAAGAACACATCAACTGGCCTAAAGAGAAATGTAGGAATATTTTATGGATTGATGAGAGTAAAATTGTTCTTTTTGGGTCCAAGGGCCACAGACAGTTTGTGAGATGACCCCCAAACTCTGAATTCAAGCCACAGTTCACAGTGAAGACAGTGAAGCATGGTGGTGTAAGCATCATGATATCGGCATGTTTCTCCTACTATGATGTTGGGCCTATATATTGCATACCAGGTATCACAGATCAGTTTGGATATGCAGCCAAGTTCCAGGTGACACACACGAACATCTTACACCGCTCGTTTGGCACTTAGAAAATGTGTGGCCATTCATACTATCATCATGAAAACAGTCAGCAGATGACCACTGTCGAGCCTGATGTGAAATTTGTCTAAGTGCCCCACGACTGTGGAGTTGCAGTCTGCACATGTGACATGCCAGAGTGTCGGCTCCCCTACAACATGTGCATGTGTCGCGCACTCCCCCCAACACGTGCATGAGTGTAGTTCATGCATGCACGTGACGTGACATGACACACGTGACATGACGCAGGCAAGGTGCCTCTCATCTGATGACAGGGTGACATCTTGGTCTGTGCGCTGAACGGATGGGGCGTGGCAGCTGTTGACATCTCTGATCCTGGACATCAGAGCTGCAGATCACGCACCGTGTTTTGATGGACACACGTGTGTGTGTATGCTTGCTGTCCTCACATCGAAATACATGAAAACATATATCGCTTCTGTGACAGGCTGGAGAGCGCGCACATTGACAGGCTGTTCCAGCTGGGCTGGACCGCAAGTTCATGTGGGCATGCAGCAGGCGATCTGAACGTCACGTCTGTCTGACAGGACAGTAAGCGGCGCGCTGCAAGACCACATGACAGGCCAACAGTGCGACAAATACACCACTTTCAGTCACATATCAGCAGAAATACGCCATACAAAATGTTGTTTGGTCAGTTATCACAGTGCTTTTTTTTCTATATTTACAAAATATGTTTATCTGCTTGTTGATTTTACAACCCCAATTCCAATGAAGTTGGGACGTTGTGCAAAATGTAAATAAAAACAGAATACAATGATTTGCAAATCCTCTTCAACCAAATTCAATGGAATACACCACAAAGACAAGATATTTAATGTTCAAACTGATAAACTTCATTGTTTTTTTTGCAAATATTTGCTCATTTTGAAATGGATGCCTGCAACACGTTACAAAAAAGCTGGAACAGTGGTATGTTTACCACTATGTTACATCATCTTTCCTTCTAAGAACACTCAATAAGTGTTTGGGAGCTGTGGACACTAATTATGAGTGTCACGATTGGGTATAAAAGGAGCATCCCCAAAGGTCTCAGCCGTTCACAAGCAAAGATGGGGCGAGGATCACCACTTTGTGAACAACTGCATTAAAAAATAGTCCAACAGTTACAGTGTTTCTCAATGTTCAGTTGCAAGGAATTTAGGGATTCCATCATCTACAGTCCAAAATATAATCAGATTCAGAGAATCTGGGGAACTGAAGGCTGAAGGCTGAAACCAAACATTGAATGCCCGTAACCTTTGATCCCTCAGGCAGCACTGCATTAAAAACCGACATTATTGTGTAAAGGATCTTAGGGCCCAGTCCCACTGGGGAGAGGATTAATTGCGCATAAATTGAGTACACAAAGTACGGGCATTTGTTGTCGTCCACAACAAAAATGGCCAAAAATGAAAAATGTCCCAGTATAAATTACGGATATATTAACCCTCTGAGGCCAATACCGTCATATACGACGGCTAAGACCAAGCGTTACTAAATTGTAAATAACGTTTGAATGATATGAGATAGATAGATAGATTTGTTTTTTTTGTTTTTTTGCTGAAAAGTTAACTCCGTGGACCTTTGAGCCAGCCATTGGCCATCTTTGTACTCTTCATAGAAGCTTTGTGATGATGTGTGCATTGTGAGTGTCCAATCAGAATTGGTTCACCGTCACATGGTTTTCCAAAATCTAATCGTAGGGCAGATTTACCTCACATGAAAAGCCAAAGATCGTTTTAAGGTGTGATATGTTACTAGTTGGCCCGTTTGAATAGCCCCCTGGGTGCTCCAATGAGTACATACTATTCGTACATACTCAATGCGCCCTGCGCCATTACTCACAGCGATCAGTGAAAGGAGGAACAGAAGGAGAGCCTCTGATGACAATCTAACATGCTCAAACAAAGAGTGTGTAGCTATCAGGATTGCTCCACTAGTTTGCATGTGAATGTTACTGGATAAATCTGTTGCTTTCTCTGCATAAAGCACTGTTTACCATATCAATGGACAACAAAACACATAGACCATTTTGTATATATTGTTCAAAATGTGCATTTGTCTTTATTGTTTGAACCTTTTTGCTGTACAGTCTTTCTCAGAAGACCTCAAATTACCTTTATAAAGTGTTAAAACAGTTGTTTATTATAGTTTGCTGTGTGTTTTGAATAAGTGTCTGTGGAAAATCATTTTTCGCTTTATTTTTTCCTTGCCTATTTTTGATTGTAAACCTGTTGTGTGGGCTGCCAGAAGAGGAGGTACTGCTGGCCCACCACCAGTGGGCGCCCTGCCTGAAGTGCGGGCTTCAGGCACGAGAGGGCGCTGCCGCCACCGACACAGCCGGGGGTGACAGCTGTCACTCATTAGCTCTTGACAGCTGTCACCCATCTACTCTACAGCATCTCACTCCATAAAGACCAGACGTCATCTCCACCTCGTTGCCGAGATATCGTACTTCTATGGAGGTAACTGTCTCTGCCTGTATTAATTGATTCTAAGAGCTATTGTTTTGCAGCTGTCAACCAGAGGACCGGCGTGGGTCACGACTGTTTCGTCCTACGTCCGTCAGATAAGTGGTTAAACAGACGCTGCACGAGTGTGTGTTAGAGGTGGAGGTGGCATTCCCACCATTGTTGTTACGGGGTGTACACACACCCACACTTGACTGTCTTTGTTCTTCGCCAGCAGTACCAGATCCGACAGTCGGGGACAGTGATCACCTGGGAATTCGGGACTTGGCGGCTCCAGTATTCACCAGGTTCGGTGGCGGCGGAAATCGTGTGGTTCCGGCTCTTCTCAGGACAGACGTCTTCTATCCTCGAGCCTGCCCACACGTCACCTTTGTGGATTGACTGTTATCATATTCTGAGATTGTCTGTGTATTCGTTGTGCACCTTCACAACATTAAATTGTTACTTTTTGGCTCATCTATTGACCGCTCATTTGCGCCCCCTGTTGTGGGTCCGTGTCACTACACTTTCACAACAAAACCTTTATTAATCAATCAATTTTTCAATCAATTTTTTTATATAGCGCCAAATCACAACAAACAGTTGCCCCAAGGTGCTTTATATTGTAAGGCAAGGCCATACAATAATTATGTAAAACCCCAACGGTCAAAATGACCCCCTGTGAGCAAGCACTTGGCTACAGTGGGAAGGAAAAACTCCCTTTTAACAGGAAGAAACCTCCAGCAGAACCAGGCTCAGGGAGGGGCAGTCTTCTGCTGGGACTGGTTGGGGCTGAGGGAGAGAACCAGGAAAAAGACATGCTGTGAAGGGGAGCAGAGATCGATCACTAATGATTAAATGCAGAGTGGTGCATACAGAGCAAAAAGAGAAAGAAACAGTGCATCATGGGAACCCTCCAGCAGTCTACGTCTATAGCAGCATAATTAAGGGATGGTTCAGGGTCACCTGATCCAGCCCTAACTATAAGCTTTAGCAAAAAGGAAAGTTTTAAGCCTAATCTTAAAAGTAGAGAGGGTGTCTGTCTCCCTGATCTGAATTGGGAGCTGGTTCCACAGGAGAGGAGCCTGAAAGCTGAAGGCTCTGCCTCCCATTCTACTCTTACAAACCCTAGGAACTACAAGTAAGCCTGCAGTCTGAGAGCGAAGCGCTCTATTGGGGTGATATGGTACTACGAGGTCCCTAAGATAAGATGGGACATGATTATTCAAAACCTTATAAGTAAGAAGAAGAATTTTAAATTCTATTCTATAATTAACAGGAAGCCAATGAAGAGAGGCCAATATGGGTGAGATATGTTCTCTCCTTCTAGTCCCCGTCAGTACTCTAGCTGCAGCATTTTGAATTAACTGAAGGCTTTTCAGGGAACTTTTAGGACAACCTGATAATAATGAATTACAATAGTCCAGCCTAGAGGAAATAAATGCATGAATTAGTTTTTCAGCATCACTCTGAGACAAGACCTTTCTGATTTTAGAGATATTGCATAAATGCAAAAAAGCAGTCCTACATATTTGTTTAATATGCGCTTTGAATGACATATCCTGATCAAAAATGACTCCAAGATTTCTCACAGTATTACTAGAGGTCAGGGTAATGCCGTCCAGAGTAAGGATCTGGTTAGACACCATGTTTCTAAGATTTTCAGTTTTATCTGAGTTTAAAAGCAGGAAATTAGAGGTCATCCATGTCTTTATGTCTGTAAGACAATCCTGCAGTTTAGCTAATTGGTGTGTGTCCTCTGGCTTCATGGATAGATAAAGCTGGGTATCATCTGCGTAACAATGAAAATTTAAGCAATACCGTCTAATAATACTGCCTAAGGGAAGCATGTATAAAGTGAATAAAATTGGTCCTAGCACAGAACCTTGTGGAACTCCATAATTAACTTTAGTCTGTGAAGAAGATTCCCCATTTACATAAACAAATTGTAATCTATTAGACAAATATGATTCAAACCACCGCAGCACAGTGCCTTTAATACCTATGGCATGCTCTAATCTCTGTAATAAAATTTTATGGTCAACAGTATCAAAAGCAGCACTGAGGTCTAACAGAACAAGCACAGAGATGAGTCCACTGTCCGAGGCCATAAGAAGATCATTTGTAACCTTCACTAATGCTGTTTCTGTACTATGATGAATTCTAAAACCTGACTGAAACTCTTCAAATAGACCATTCCTCTGCAGATGATCAGTTAGCTGTTTTACAACTACCCTTTCAAGAATTTTTGAGAGAAAAGGAAGGTTGGAGATTGGCCTATAATTAGCTTAGATAGCTGGGTCAAGTGATGGCTTTTTAAGTAATGGTTTAATTACTGCCACCTTAAAAGCCTGTGGTACATAGCCAACTAACAAAGATAGATTGATCATATTTAAGATCGAAGCATTAAATAATGGTAGGGCTTCCTTGAGCAGCCTGGTAGGAATGGGGTCTAATAAACATGTTGATGGTTTGGATGAAGTAACTAATGAAAATAACTCAGACAAAACAATCGGAGAGAAAGAGTCTAACCAAATACCGGCATCACTGAAAGCAGCCAAAGATAACGATACGTCTTTGGGATGGTTATGAGTAATTTTTTCTCTAATAGTTAAAATTTTGTTAGCAAAGAAAGTCATGAAGTCATTACTAGTTAAAGTTAACGGAATACTCAGCTCAATAGAGCTCTGACTCTTTGTCAGCCTGGCTACAGTGCTGAAAAGAAACCTGGGGTTGTTCTTATTTTCTTCAATTAGTGATGAGTAGAAAGATGTCCTAGCTTTACGGAGGGCTTTTTTATAGAGCAACAGACTCTTTTTCCAGGCTAAGTGAAGATCTTCTAAATTACTGAGATGCCATTTCCTCTCCAACTTACGGGTTATCTGCTTTAAGCTACGAGTTTGCGAGTTATACCACGGAGTCAGACACTTCTGATTTAAAGCTCTCTTTTTCAGAGGAGCTACAGCATCCAAAGTTGTCTTCAATGAGGATGTAAAACTATTGACGAGATACTCTATCTCCCTTACAGAGTTTAGGTAGCTACTCTGCACTGTGTTGGTATATGGCATTAGAGAACATAAAGAAGGAATCATATCCTTAAACCTAGTTACAGCGCTTTCTGAAAGACTTCTAGTGTAATGAAACTTATTCCCTACTGCTGGGTAGTCCATCAGAGTAAATGTAAATGTTATTAAGAAATGATCAGACAGAAGGGAGTTTTCAGGGAATACTGTTAAGTCTTCTATTTCCATACCATAAGTCAGAACAAGATCTAAGATATGATTAAAGTGGTGGGTGGACTCATTTACTTTTTGAGCAAAGCCAATAGAGTCTAATAATAGATTAAATGCAGTGTTGAGGCTGTCATTCTCAGCATCTGGTTGCAGGGAGAGCTGTTAACAGCAATAATAAAACATTTATGCCAGGCGAGTGAACTGTCCAAAAAATGCCCTCAGACCCCAGAGCGTTAATCATATATAGCAAATATATGATGAACAATCATGGTTGTATAACGCATGTAGTGAGGAACCGGATCCAACGCATTGCGATTATCACAGCAGTATTACGGGTGTATTATGAATGCATCGCGCACGTGTTGCGCGTGCATACCATCTGCATTGCGGCCATAAAAGAAGCGCACTTACTCCTTTCAGCATCACTATTCACACCAACAATACAGGTTCTGGAGCAATTGCTGGACTTGGACAAGTTGATTGGCGTAAAGAAGCAGTGAACAGGGCGAGTGGTGACGTCAGCTGAATGCATCAGAGCGCAGCTCGTCTGAACGATTATAACAAGAAGTTAAATGAGTTATAAACTTAGGAATAAATACTGTAACAGCTGCAGAAAAGAAGGAAAAAACACGCAACTGTTTTATCAAGCCTTGACAAAGTAAACAAGTCAAATAATTACCTTTTTAGACGGCTCAAAATGCTTTCTGCAGCTTGTTAGCCGTTCACGCTGCAGCTTCCTCTGTGATTCAAGAGGTGATTAGAGCCATTTTCAACAGCCAATTTGCAGAATAAAATGATTAATCCGCCATGAAATAATTATTTTATATACACAGCATTCAGCGCAGAGCGTGTGGCAGCCGGTAGAACAAAGAACGGCATCCAGCTGTGAACACAGTGCATCTGATTTGCATCCGCCGCACATCAGTGGCAAAGCAGACGTAATTAAAATGCTTATCCGTGGCCTAATTAAAGTTGAAAAAGTTGTTCCCTACCTTAGCTGGACTTCTGGTGCTGAGAGGAGGCAGCTCATCTCTCATAGTTCAAACAGTAGGAGCTGAGTGCAGCCATAAGCAGACCGCAAAATGGTCATCAGTCATGGTGGATCTGTTTTTTGACTTGATGATTTTCATGTGTGAAAAGGCAGATTCACACAAATATTTTGATCCAAAAAGTTCAGGTAAATTCTGTGCAGTTTGCCTGAGGTTGGGGTACTTCTTCTTCTGCATTAAATTCCAGAATAGGACACTCATGCCAGGTGTTGCTCTGGATTTGAGCTCAGTGCTATTTTTCAATGTGGGGAAGAGTGATACTATTTGGACGTTATACAGTCCATATCTATACAGTGAGGAAAATAAGTATTTGAACATCCTGCGATTTTACAAGATCTACCACTTAGAAATCATGGAGGGGTCTGAAATTTTCATCTTAGGTGCACGTCCACTGTGAGAGACATAATCTAAAAAAAAATCCGGAAATCACAATGTATGATTTTTTAATAATTTATTTGTATGTTACTACTGCAAATAAATATTTGAACACCTGTGAAAATCCATCCATCCATCCATTTTCTTCCACTTTTATCTGGAGTCGGGTCGCGGGGGCAACAACTCAAGCAAAGCTGCCCAGACCTCCCGATCCACACACACCTCCCTCAGCTCCTCCGGGGGAACCCCAAGGCGTTCCCAAGCCAGCCAAGAGACGTAGTCCCTCCAGCGTGTCCTGGGTCTTCCCCGGGGCCTCCTCCCGATGGGACTTGCCTGGAACACCTCTCCAGCGAGGCGCCCAGGATCAATCAATGTTAATATTTGATACACTAGATCAATGTTAATATTTGGTACAGTAGCCTTTGTTTGCAATTACAGAGGTCAAACGTTTCCTGTAGTTTTTCACCAGGTTAGCACACACTGCAGCAGGGATTTTGGTCCACTCCTCCATACAAATCTCCAAATCTTTCAGGTTTGGAGTTTCCGTTCCAGCCAAAGATCTTCTATTGGGTTCAGGTCTGGAGACTGGCCAGGCCACTCCAGGACCTTGAAATGCTTCTTATGGAGCCCCTCCTTAGTTGCCCTGGCTGTGTGTTTGGGGTCATTGTCATGCTGGAAGACCCAGCCATGACCCATCTTCAATGCTCTTACTGAGGGAAGGAGGTTGTTTACCAAAATCTCATAATACATGACCCCATCCATCCTCCCTTCAGTACGATGCAGTCGTTCTGTCCCTTTTGCAGAAGACCACCCCAGAGTATGATGTTTCCACCCCCATGCTTCACGGTTGGGATGGTTTTCTTGGGGTTGTTCTCATCTTCTTGGGGTTGTTCTCCTTGAATTGCTGGCTGTCTGAGTGGTGTCCAAAAACTGAGGTGGGCTTCATAGATAATTGGCAAAGCTTCTGGGGAAAACCTGGTCTTGTTAGGAGAGACAGCATCCATCCCACTTTGGATGGAGCAGCTCTCATTTCTAGAAATCTGGCCAATTTTCTTAAATCCTCCAAACCGTGACTATCCAGGGTTGGGACCAGGAAGCAGAGTTGTAGTCTTACACACCTCTCTGCAGCTTCTCTCCCCCTGCCATCCCCTCATTACCCCATCCCCGTAGAGACGGTGCCTGCTCCCAGACCACCAATAACCAGCAAAAATCTATTTAAGCATAAAAATTCAAAGAGAAAAAATAATATAGCACCTTCAACTGCACCACAGACTAAAACAGTTAAATGTGGTCTATTAAACATTAGGTCTCTCTCTTCTAAGTCCCTGTTAGTAAATGATATAATAATTGATCAACATATTGATTTATTCTGCCTTACAGAAACCTGGTTACAGCAGGATGAATATGTTAGTTTAAATGAGTCAACACCCCCGAGTCACAGTAACTGCCAGAATGCTCGTAGCACGGGCCGAGGCGGAGGATTAGCAGCAATCTTCCATTCCAGCTTATTAATTAATCAAAAACCCAGACAGAGCTTTAATTCATTTGAAAGCTTGACTCTTAGTCTTGTCCATCCAAATTGGAAGTCCCAAAAACCAGTTTTATTTGTTATTATCTATCGTCCACCTGGTCGTTACTGTGAGTTTCTCTGTGAATTTTCAGACCTTTTGTCTGACTTAATGCTTAGCTCAGATAAGATAATTATAGTGGGCGATTTTAACATCCACACAGATGCTGAGAATGACAGCCTCAACACTGCATTTAATCTATTATTAGACTCTATTGGCTTTGCTCAAAATGTAAATGAGTCCACCCACCACTTTAATCATATCTTAGATCTTGTTCTGACTTATGGTATGGAAATTGAAGACTTAACAGTATTCCCTGAAAACTCCCTTCTGTCTGATCATTTCTTAATAACATTTACATTTACTCTGATGGACTACCCAGCAGTGGGGAATAAGTTTCATTACACTAGACGTCTTTCAGAAAGCACTGTAACTAGGTTTAAGGATATGATTCCTTCTTTATGTTCTCTAATGCCATATACCAACACAGTGCAGAGTAGCTACCTAAACTCTGTAAGTGCGATAGAGTATCTCGTCAATAGTTTTACATCCTCAATGGAAGACAACCTTGGATGCTGTAGCTCCTCTGAAAAAGAGAGCTTTAAATCAGAAGTGCCTGACTCCGTGGTATAACTCACAAACTCGCTGCTTAAAGCAGATAACCCGTAAGTTGGAGAGGAAATGGCATCTCACTAATTTAGAAGATCGTCACTTAGCCTGGAAAAAGAGTTTGTTGCTCTATAAAAAAGCCCTCCGTAAAGCTAGGACATCTTACTACTCATCACTAATTGAAGAAAATAAGAACAACCCCAGGTTTCTTTTCAGCACTGTAGCCAGGCTGACAAAGAGTCAGAGCTCTATTGAGCCGAGTATTCCTTTAACTTTAACTAGTAATGACTTCATGACTTTCTTTGCTAATAAAATTTTAACTATTAGAGAAAAAATTACTCATAACCATCCCAAAGACATATCGTTATCTTTGGCTGCTTTCAGTGATCAATCAATCAATCAACTTTTTTCTTATATAGCGCCAAATCACAACAAACAGTTGCCCCAAGGCGCTCCATATTGTAAGGCAAGGCCATACAATAATTATAAAAAACCCCAACGGTCAAAACGACCCCCTATGAGCAAGCACTTGGCAACAGTGGGAAGGAAAAACTCCCTTTTAACAGGAAGAAACCTCCAGCAGAACCAGGCTCAGGGAGGGGCAGTCTTCTGCTGGGACTGGTTGGGGCTGAGGGAGAGAACCAGGAAAAAGACATGCTGTGAAGGGGAGCAGAGATCGATCACTAATGATTAAATGCAGAGTGATGCATACGGAGCAAAAAGAGAAAGAAACAGTGCATCATGGGAACCCCCCCACAATCTACGTCTAAAGCAGCATAACCAAGGGATGGTCCAGGGTCACCCGATCCAGCCCTAACTATAAGCCTTAGCGAAAAGGAAAGTTTTAAGCCTAATCTTAAAAGTAGAGAGGGTATCTGTCTCCCTGATCTGAATTGGGAGCTGGTTCCACAGGAGAGGAGCCTGAAAGCTGAAGGCTCTGCCTCCCATTCTACTCTTACACACCCTAGGAACTACAAGTAAGCCCGCAGTCTGAGAGCGAAGCGCTCTAATGGGGTAATATGGTACTATGAGGTCCCTAAGATAAGATGGGACCTGATTATTCAAAACCTTATAAGTAAGAAGAAGAATTTTAAATTCTATTCTAGAATTAACAGGAAGCCAATGAAGAGAGGCCAACACGGGTGAGATATGCTCTCTCCTGCTAGTCCCCGTCAGTACTCTAGCTGCAGCATTCTGAACCAATGGAAGGCTTTTTAGGGAACTTTTAGGACAACCTGATAATAATGAATTACAATAGTCCAGCCTAGAGGAAATAAATGCATGAATTAGTTTTTCAGCATCACTCTGAGACAAGACCTTTCTGATTTTAGAGATATTGCGTGAATGCAAAAAGGCAGTCCTACATATTTGTTTAATATGCGCTTTGAATGACATATCCTGATCAAAAATGACTCCAAGATTTCTCACAGTATTACTAGAGATCAGGGAAATGCCATCCAGAGTAACGATCTGGTTCGACACCATGCTTCTAAGATTTGTGGGGCCAAGTACAATAACTTCAGTTTTATCTGAGTTTAAAAGCAGGAAATTAGAGGTCATCCATGTCTTTATGTCTGTAAGACAATCCTGCAGTTTAGCTAATTGGTGTGTATCCTCTGGCTTCATGGATAGATAAAGCTGGGTATCATCTGCGTAACAATGAAAATTTAAGCAATACCGTCTAATAATACTGCCTAAGGGAAGCATGTATAAAGTGAATAAAATTGGTCCTAGCACAGAACCTTGTGGAACTCCATAATTAACTTTAGTCCGTGAAGAAGATTCCCCATTTACATGAACAAACTGTAATCTATTAGACAAATATGATTCAAACCACCGCAGCACAGTGCCTTTAATACCTATGACATGCTCTAATCTCTGTAATAAAATTTTATGGTCAACAGTATCAAAAGCAGCACTGAGGTCCAACAGAACAAGCACAGAGATAAGTCCACTGTCCGAAGCCATAAGAAGATCATTTGTAACCTTCACTAATGCTGTTTCTGTACTATGATGAATTCTAAAACCTGACTGAAACTCTTCAAATAGACCATTCCTCTGCAGGTGATCAGTTAGCTGTTTTACAACTACCCTCTCAAGAATCTTTGAGAGAAAAGGAAGGTTGGTATTGGTTAGACTCTTTCTCTCTGATTGTTCTGTCTGAGTTATTTTCATTAGTTACTTTATCCAAACCATCAACATGTCTATTAGACCCCATTCCTACCAGGCTGCTCAAGGAAGCCCTACCATTATTTAATGCTTCGATCTTAAATATGATCAATCTATCTTTGTTAGTTGGCTATGTACCACAGGCTTTTAAGGTGGCAGTAATTAAACCATTACTTAAAAAGCCATCACTTGACCCAGCTATCTTAGCTAATTATAGGCCAATCTCCAACCTTCCTTTTCTCTCAAAAATTCTTGAAAGGGTAGTTGTAAAACAGCTAACTGATCATCTGCAGAGGAATGGTCTATTTGAAGAGTTTCAGTCAGGTTTTAGAATTCATCATAGTACAGAAACAGCATTAGTGAAGGTTACAAATGATCTTCTTATGGCCTCAGACAGTGGACTCATCTCTGTGCTTGTTCTGTTAGACCTCAGTGCTGCTTTTGATACTGTTGACCATAAAATTTTATTACAGAGATTAGAGCATGCCATAGGTATTAAAGGCACTGCGCCGCGGTGGTTTGAATCATATTTATCTAATAGATTACAATTTGTTCATGTAAATGGGGAATCTTCTTCACAGACTAAGGTTAATAATGGAGTTCCACAAGGTTCTGTGCTAGGACCAATTTTATTCACTTTATACATGCTTCCCTTGGGCAGTATTATTAGACGGCATTGCTTAAATTTTCATTGTTACGCAGATGATACCCAGCTTTATCTATCCATGAAGCCAGAGGACACACACCAATTAGCTAAACTGCAGGATTGTCTTACAGACATAAAGACATGGATGACCTCTAATTTCCTGCTTTTAAACTCAGATAAAACTGAAGTTATTGTACTTGGCCCCACAAATCTTAGAAACATGGTGTCTAACCAGATCCTTACTCTGGATGGCATTACCCTGACCTCTAGTAATACTGTGAGAAATCTTGGAGTCATTTTTGATCAGGATATGTCATTCAATGCGCATATTAAACAAATATGTAGGACTGCTTTTTTGCATTTGCGCAATATCTCTAAAATTAGAAAGGTCTTGTCTCAGAGTGATGCTGAAAAATTAATTCATGCATTTATTTCCTCTAGGCTGGACTATTGTAATTCATTATTATCAGGTTGTCCTAAAAGTTCCCTGAAAAGCCTTCAGTTAATTCAAAATGCTGCAGCTAGAGTACTGACAGGGACTAGAAGGAGAGAGCATATCTCACCCATATTGGCCTCTCTTCATTGGCTTCCTGTTAATTCTAGAATAGAATTTAAAATTCTTCTTCTTACTTATAAGGTTTTGAATAATCAGGTCCCATCTTATCTTAGGGACCTCATAGTACCATATCACCCCAATAGAGCGCTTCGCTCTCAGATTGCAGGCTTACTTGTAGTTCCTAGGGTTTGTAAGAGTAGAATGGGAGGCAGAGCCTTCAGCTTTCAGGCTCCTCTCCTGTGGAACCAGCTCCCAATTCGGATCAGGGAGACAGACACCCTCTCTACTTTTAAGATTAGGCTTAAAACTTTCCTTTTTGCTAAAGCTTATAGTTAGGGCTGGATCAGGTGACCCTGAACCATCCCTTAGTTATGCTGCTATAGACTTAGACTGTTGGGGGGTTCCCATGATGCACTAAGTGTTTCTTTCTCTTTTTGCTCTGTATGCACCACTCTGCATTTAATCATTAGTGATTGATCTCTGCTCCCCTCCACAACATGTCTTTTTCCTGGTTCTCTCCCTCAGCCCCAACCGGTCCCAGCAGAAGACTGCCCCTCCCTGAGCCTGGTTCTGCTGGAGGTTTCTTCCTGTTAAAAGGGAATTTTTCCTTCCCACTGTCGCCAAGTGCTTGCTCACAGGGGGTCGTTTTGACCGTTGGGGTTTTTACGTAATTATTGTATGGTCTTGCCTTACAATATAAAGCGCCTTGGGGCAACTGTTTGTTGTGATTTGGCACTATATAAATAAATTGATTGATTGATTGATCTTCTAAACATGGTAGATGGAGTTGATTCGAAAAAGCTCTATTCTGGTCTCATCTGACCACATGACCTTCTCCCATGCCTCCTCTGGATCATCCAGATGGTCACTGGTGAACTTCAAACAGGCCTGGACATGTGCTGGCATGAGCAGGGGGACCTTGCTGCTCTGTAGGATTTTAAACCATGACAGCATCATGTGTTACTAATGTAATCTTTGTGACTGTGGTCCCAGCTCTCTTCAGGTCATTGACCAGGTCCTCCTGTGTATCATCCTTACCACACAATGTGAGATCTTGCATGGAATCCCAGACCGAGGGAGATTGACAGTCATCTTGTGTTTCTTCCACTTTCTAATAAATAATCATAAGACTTGTTGTCTTCTACTAAGCTGCTTGCCTGTTGTCCTGTAGTCCATCCCAGCCTTGTGCAGGTCTACAGTTTTGTCCCTGGTGTCCTTAGACAGCTCTTTGGTCTTGGCTATGGTGGACAGGTTGGAGTGTGATTGATTCAGTGTGTGAACAGGTGTCTTTTATACAGGTAACAAGTTCAAACAGGTGCAATTAATACAGGTAAAGAGTGCAGAATAAGAGGGCTTCTTAAAGAAAAATTAGGTCTGTGTGAGCCAGAATTCTTGCTGGTTGGTAGATGTTCAAATACTTATTTGCAGCCATAACATACAAATAAATTATGAGAAAAAAATCATATATTGTGATTGCCCGATTTTTTTTTTTTTTTTTTTACATTATGTCTCTCACAGTGGACATGCACCTAAGATGAAAATTTCAGACCCCTCCATGATTTCTAAGTGGGAGAACTTGCAAAACCGCAGGGTGCTCAAATACTTATTTTCCTCACTGTATGTTCCCCAAATGGAAAACAGAGAAAACTGACAACAGGTGGATGCAAATCCAATAAAACACCTGCCAAATTCTGACAAGATGCTCTGAACTTGATCATCATAAAGTGCACTCTCTAGCTCCGCACAGCCTTTGCCCTGATGCTTAAGTTCTGTGTCCATGTTTGGAACGTTCCACAGGTCACACTGATGCAACCTACTTGATAGCAGGTGTAACTTTCTTTTAAATGTGTTCATAGAGCTGATCATTTTGATGATGGGTTTGTCCTTGAGCTTGTCAGTCAGATCAGTAAACGCTAAATCCAAGAGCCAGTGACTGTACTCCAGCTGTGCATCATCAGCTTGGTTTGATCATTTCAGAAATTATTTAATTTCAGTAAACAATTCAGAAAACCGTTCCAGAAATGTTCCTCTGTGTGCAGCAGCAGATCTGTCTCTGCATGTGGACACCATGGGTGGTGCAAATATAGTAAAACTAAATCCTTATTTACACCACAATGGTGTAAGTAGAGAATGAACAAATCTTTATTTGCACCATCATGGTGCAAATAATGGGATATTAAAGTTTATTTGCACCATGGTACGTGTGGTAGATGTTCTGTTGTGTGTTGGGGGGGTGTGGCTGGACATTTTGGTGTTCTTTTCTTTTCTTTGCTCTCCAGGTGGTATGAAAACTGATTTGTCTGTGGAGAAGGTGCTGGCTGAAGAGTCCTTCACCCTCATCAACATCATGTGCAGCACCTGTGGATGGTGCTCACATGCAACCTTAAAGACTTTTAGCTGAAGCAGATAATTAGATGGCGTTCTGCATTTAAGCCATGTGTGATTCAAGCAGAATTGCCGGGAACTCGACCTTGTGATGTTCGTTTGTGAGACGCTGAGGACCGCGCCTGGGTTTGACACATCGTGCCTGTGAAGCAGGAAGGGTGAGGGACACATGCTGTCAGCACACATCAGAGGTGATTAATTGTTTGACTACTTGTTGATAGTAACTTGGTATTTTGTTACGCAGTAGATTTGAATTGTGATGAGAATTGTGCAGCTCGCTTCTCACTGCTGTGGCGTGCGGACAAGTGATCCTCCACCTGTTGTGAGAAGCTGCTCATTTGCATAAAGCTTAAAATACAGACCTGAATGTGTTGCTGATGGTGTGTGTCTTTTGAAGGATATTGGTTGTAACTGCTGACTTACCTCACCTCTTCTATCCTTCACAGAGAGTCGGTTTGTCGTGTCCACCTGGGGGGTGTTTGGCGGTAACAGTGAGTCCAGAAGCGCCGGGCTTCGATCCTTTTGGGCGCTGGAGAGCGTGCCAGCCTTCACTCCACCAGAATGACGCTGTTTTAGTTTCTACACTTTGTTTAGCACCAGAGGGTGACTCAATAAATTGTTTTTGTTATTGGAACCGCTTTCTGGTTATTTTAGCGCTGGGTTCCGTCAGACGCAGGTCCGCTCCTCAACCTGCGTCGACACATAACATGTTCCCAATATAAATTAAATTTGTGTAGATGAGGGTGGTGGAAATAGTAGGAGGGTACTAAATCCTAATTTACACTTAAATAGCTTTTCCATCTACATATCTCCTCCACCTGCACACGGAATAAATGCTTCTGCAGACTCCTGGCCCAAACAGAACACACAATCTTGTTTGCCACATTCATCATGTCTTCCATATTTATTTTGCTGCTAGCCAAATTTTCAATTCCTGAACTTTCCGGGCGTGCAGAGATTATTTAGCTTTTGTGGCTCGTTTTGAAATACCGCTCAAAATTCACTTATAAAATGATGTAATAAATGAAAATAAATGAAAAAAATCATCCTCCTCCCATTCTGAATGAAAATAAATTTTAAATTTTTTAGCATTATCTCACTATCCTTCTACGGCAACTCAGCCTGCAATCAGTCAGCTGGTTGGGTATGCCAGGTTAAAATATTTGTGCTATGCATGTCATTTTAGAGTGTTAGCTATCGGAAGAAAAAAAAACTGTAAGAGGAAAGACGCAGAAATGCAAAAAATAACATAAAAGTATGCAAGACTGAAAGTGAAAATAAAGAGATACCAGCATATCGCCCCAAGTGCCCAGTGGAAAAAAACAACACAGTAACTGTACATTGTGATGGGAGATGAGAAAGGGAACACAGGGAGTGTAGAGAGAAAAAAAAAAAAAAAAAACCTAACAGAAAATGACACATAAGTGAGAAAGGGACAGCAAAACCACAAAAAGAAACCACAAAGATTCCCTGAGAGAAAATGTACCACCAAAAGCCACTTTACCGAAAAGGTGGGTTAATGTGGAAGAACAATTACAGCAGAGATGTGCCACACACATGCCCACGACCCGAGACACCATCTTCTCGCGTCACATCAATATAAAAGTCACTTGAAGCTTCGTTTGTACTCCAACATGACTGAGGAGTTCTTACACATGCAACATGAGTGAGACTAATTGGTAATCAGGGTGGTGCACTTTGAAAAGCCTTGTTTCTAGGTGCACAAAGTGTGCGCAATCATGCAATTTGTACATTGTGTTTTGGACAGTGTTGTATAAAGTACCAGAAAACCACACTTAAGTAAAAGTACAGATACCCATTAAAAAAATGACTTTGGTAGAAGTTCAAGTCACTGATTGAAATGCTACTCAAGTAAAAGTCTTAAAGTATGTAGTATTTACTGTACTTAAGTATGACAAGTAATGTACAACTAAATGTACTCAAGTATTGAAAGTAAAAATACAAGTAAATGTTAATAATCAAAAACAGACTGATTTTTTAAATAAAAGTTTATCTAGGCTTGTAAGTGACTGGTAGTATTAGTCAAAATACTGAAAATTGTGCACATCACACAAAAACACTTCAGAAACAAGGTTTCAAAACCTAAACGAGAGTAGGCTACTCACTAGGTGTCAGGAAACAGTTATTTTCTATATTAATTTATTTATTTTCATTGTTACATGGTTTTATCTTTTCTGTTGTTTTGTTTCATTATGTTCTTTTTGTCTCTTTCTCTAAAATTGTATTGTAACATTATTTGTCTATTATTATTGACTATTATTGTCTAATATGTAGACTATTATTGTTGTTGCTGTAATATATGAATAAAAACAAATTAAAAAAATTACAATTTGACTCTTTTACGACAACAAACGCTGAGCCATTAATTATACAGAAAACAAATCAACACAAACGTGCTGATGCGAACAGCTTAATGCTAACTTTAACATTGAAAACGCCATAGACATGCTAACGCGTTAGCATCGGTCCCATTTTTAAGTTATAAAATAAATCTATCAGCTTTTTCAGAAGACCATAACAGGTCGGTTTAACATAAAAATATTAAATATTACTCACAGACATATGCTCTTCAGGGTTTTAGCAGGGAAAAATTAGGATAAAGTGAAATAAAACAATCAATCCACGAATCATAGATCAAAGCACTACTTCGACCTGCGAATCACTGCTTCGATTGGTTCAAGGTTCAAAGCAAAGTCGCGCTGCAGAAAAGTTGAATGCAGACCCGCTGCAGGTCTGTAATCAATGTAGAGAAATTATCCTGACAAACACCCCCCAAGTGCGCAACAGCAAAAAAGCCTACCGGACATGACTCATGACAAATCAGCCTGACTTTGTTGCAGTAACTAGTAATCAGTGATGTCTCTGGGTGAAAACACAACTTTTTTCGTTTGTGTGTTTGTGTGTGTGTGTTTTTTTGTTTGTTTGTTTGTTTGTAACGAGTAACGGCATGGCGCATAGAAAATGTATCAGAGTAGAAGTATGCAATTAAGGTTGGAAATGTAGTAAAGTAAAAGCGAAAGTAAGCTGAATTAAAAAACTCAAGTAAAGTACAAAGTCTTCCAAGACGTACTTAAGTACAGTAGTGAAGTATTTTTACTTTGTTACTATACAACACTGGTTTTGGAATGATGTGTGAGTGAGACCAAATTGAATTGTGCTTTTGAGTTGAATAGTTCAGAGTCAATTTGTTGATACACCAGTGACAGAGTTTTAGACTTGTGTGCATAGCTGTTTTTTGTGTACAATGTGGACAAACTGTAATTCAGCTTTGTTCATTCTGGTGGTGTAATGAAGCCCCGTTCAGCACAGGCACGTGACTCCTCGCTTCTGATACGCACTTAAGAATAGACTTTCCAAATACAACTATTGCAAAGCTTTTAGTAGAACACTATTTTGATTTTGTCATCATTAGGCGTCGTGCATGACTGAGTGCACAGTCCTTGCTCTGTTTCCTCACAGATATAATGTGCATCATAATATTGGTGTGAAATTTGTCCTGCAGGCTTTTGTGGGTTTAAATGTGTGTGCAGACAGAACAGATGGTCCCCACGTTTACAGAGGGTTAAGTCACTGTCAATGGCTTTAAATTGCTACATAGTACGGAGAAAGAAGTTTGCAATCGAGTCATTAAATGTTTTGCTGTCTGTGAAATGCCTGATGCCTGAGATGGTTGAGTGCTGCTGGGTGTTCATTGTTGGCTGACGAGACAAAGGAGAAGTTGATTCTGTTAATCAGGAACGGACAGAGCCGGCTATTCACACCATCAGCCATTAAGCACTCAAACACCTGCTCTCTCTCACTCTCCCTTTCATTTTCTTTGCTTCCTGTTGTCTCTTTTGTGCACAGCACATGCTGAAGAGCAGAAACGTTGAAGGTAAGATCGTGTACTCGGAGCCAAAGCTAAAGCCTTTCACTTTATGTGACTGCAGGATGTTGAAGTGCAAACGGATCCGGTGACTCACCAATTACCGTCTCAAGTCGTGCTGGAAGACGCTTCACCTGGACACCCGGACATGGACGCAGAGGGACACAGACTGGATGAAAAGGACATGAAGGAACAAGCATCGCCTTGACTTAAAGACTGTTTTCAGATCAGTTCAACAAACCTGTTTTCCTCTTTCTCACACACAGACTACGTTTACATGCCGTTAATATTTGGGTTTAAGGTCAATATTCCGGTTTCTGAGTCATAAGGAATAACCCGTTTACATGCTTAAGCAGACAGAGTTACTCCTGTATACATGGTCATTGGTATCATTTGGAATATCCCCATCTAAACAGCAATGCATGGACAACGTCCAGACGCACAGAGAACGTCATGACGCAAATATGCGTCATTTCCATTTCTTCTTCCTCTTTCTACCATCAATAAAAGACATTATATTCATGTCTTTCACGATTCTAATGAAGTATTCGGTTTTCTCCTCGCTCCAAAAGTGTGGTGCTGTGCTGCCGCGTCTGGATTTCACCATACTTGTTTACCTCTGCTTCTGTGGTGTTCTGTGGGTTGCGCGCACCACATACAAGTAGTTGCCATACTCAAAAGACCAAGATTCCTTGCAGATAGGACATGCGCAGAACACAAAATAATGTTCTTTTCTGGGGATATTCCAATGCGCGTTTTTATGACCTGATATTCGGGTTAGAAAAGGAGTAACCCGGCGGTCATATTCGGGTTTTTAAAAACCGGAATAGATAGATAGACAGTTTTTATTATCATTGTCATTACAACAACGAGATTTCCGCACTCACATTCTACATACAAACAGCAATTAATCCACAGTTGTTACTTGTTTACCGTAATAATGGCACACATCAGAATTAGGACAACACATATACATTTGACATTGTTTATGTGCACTAAACTTGAAACAGTCCATTTTCCAAATTGAGGCGATGTGAGTGTGTGTTAGCCGCTGCAACTGCAACTGAAGTCGCGCTGCCTGCCAGCTTGGGAAGAACGGGGGCCTGCTGCGGGGGGGGGGGGGGGGGAAGAGAGGTAAAAGGAGAAACCAGAGCATGCTTCAGTCCATGTTTAAGTTAGTTATTGTCTTTGTGGGTTGAGATAAGAATGGAGCCGAATAATCTCACCAAGGCCTGAATAAATTCCTCTGGAGGTAAAGAGTGGGCAATTGACCTTGAGGCTAGATAGCCTGGAGTTGCAGCTGAGCAGTGAAAAACACTTTTTAACAGTTCCACTTGAACAACCAAATACCAATTATGAATTAAGAATATTCCCAATTATGAATTAAGAATATTCCCAGAATATGAGCATATTCTGGGTTTTGTGGGTGTTTACATGGCCGTGCTCAACTGGGTTATTGCTAATATTCCGGTTATGAAAGGGTTATTGGCTGCATGTAAATGTAGTCACACACACAAATTTTGTTTGAGACCAATTTTTCTGCATTTAAATGGACAGTTAACAGCATTTTCTGAACACCTCATCCTGAATAAGGTCATAATTGACAATAATCTAATGAGGTCATGGAGAGTCTGATTACCGAAGAGTGATGCAGGAATGAACACCTCAGTAAGAATATAATATCCTGCTCGTGTTTTCACAGCATTTTGAAGGGCATAAAGCACAGCTGTAAGCAGATTCATCAGATTGATAATTATTGTATGGCCTTGCCTTACAATATAAAGCGCCTTGGGGCAACTGTTTGTTGTGATTTGGCGCTATATAAAAAAATTGATTGATTGATTGATTGATTGCGCTCTGTAATGTTTCAACATGAGAGGAATATTCTTTCAGCAATTCATTGAAACACTGTGATCTTAAACATAGTTTTATTCAGTATAAGGTCACTAATCAGACTTTTGCTGTCCATATAAATAAAGTTATAAAAAGCAGAATCAGTACGCCCACAGGGAATTCTGATTTAGGGTTTTAAGGGTAATATGGGTGTCCCAAAAATATATGCAACATTTTATCAGCAAAGAAAATGGTCAAAACATATGTCTATGAAATAAATTTATGGCTGGATAGAAAGCTGAAAGGTTGACGTTTTTCATACCAATGTCAATATTGGCCCTGCATTTTGTCAGTCTAGCATAAAGTCACTGCACCTGTTTGACACTCTTGGTCTGGTGCCAAAACTCAATCATTTTTGTTCGCTGTAGTTTGGTTAATCTTGGCATTTTCCTGAGTTTTGCTTGGCATCAACGTAAACTTCAGGGTCTCTGCAAGTAAAAAAGAAACATAAGTGATTAAGTTTGTAGCATTTAAGGGTGAAACCAAGTGTTTTAAATGTTGTATATTTTTTGGGTCACCCTATATACGCACACGTTGTATGTTTGTCAAATTGTATAATTGGAATTATGACATTAAATCACATTTCCTTCCATTTCTGGGTCCCATCACGTTCATTTTGTTCCAGTCAGCAGTTAAAATCAGCTTTTGTATCTCTGTACAGTTGTGTGTTTCACTGAGGTACACAGAATATCACATGGAAATGTCCAGTTATCTTTAACAACAGTTTTCACTCCATAATTAATCTCAAAATGATCAGAGTCAAGGTTTTCCAAAAGTAAGAATATGAGAAGCCCCATGTGAATCACAAGTATATTTGTCAACATCAAGAGTGCATTTATTTTAAAACACAAAACATACTTGCATGCTTACTTTTTCAAATATTGGAACTTTAACACTTGCATCCCGAGAAGTCATCCTGCCCACTCATTTTCCACTTTATAGTTTTGAACCATGTAGCACATCTTATTGATCAGAGGAAAGCATTAGGGCTGCAATGGTAAACGCTCCTCATGGTTGAGTTTGAATCATAATTTCAAGGTTCAGTATGAAGGGTTCAGATGCAAAACATAGTATCTCCAAAACCACACATTTTTAGTAGTCAGTATGGATATGGCTGCTATTAGCGTGCAAAATATTGTTTTTAAAAAATGAACATACTACTTTGGTTTTATTCATGCCAAATCTGAATTTTTGAATGTTATGCTTTAAATACCCCCTTTTTCTCCATTTAGAAAAATGAAGATAATGACTTTTGCATTTCAAACCCTTCATATAATTCAAATCATGATAAATTCCTGTTAGGAATACTAATTATAATAATGATAATAATTATCAGCAGTGGGCACAGCTAACCAAAAAGTTAGCTTCGATAACCATTAAATAGGTAACTGAAAATTTAACTTTTATTACGCTAAACCAATAAACCGCTAAAAAATTTTGCGGAAATTATCGCTAACTGCTAACTTTTAGTATTGATTCAGTAAAAAAAAAAAAATAAATAAATATATAAAATAATATAAAATAAAAAATAAAACCCTAAATCGCAGTATTAGAAGTCACAGTTTGTCTCTATATTATATATTTATAAACCGTTAACAGAGCTGCATTCACAAATGCAAAACAAATGCATGAAAAGTAAATAAATAAAAATATAATCCCAAACATGGTCATCGTCTTTATGAAAAAAGCAGTAAATCGCAGTATTAATAGTCACAGTTTAACTCTGTATTATATTATAAACACTCGTGTTGCGTTCAATGTGACTGATAAAATCTACACCTCATCCATCATGTTGAGCTTCCCCACTGAAGAGAACCCACGTAAGTTTGTCTTTACATAAAAACAGCAATAAGTGTCTTTAAAGTAGACCTGCATTGAAATAAATGTGGTCAGATTTCAGAAAGAAATAGCTGATATGTATTTATAAGTCCCTTGTGAATGCAGTAAAGTAAATCTGTTAGCCAAAATTTGTAATTCAGCAGAGAAATCTTCGTTTAAAATTGACAAATTTGCAGCTAAAATTTAGCCCTCTGTGAAAACAGTTTGTACAGCCGTATCATTTCCATGATGTCAGGGACAAGACGACGTGCTCCCGCCTTCAGTCCAATCCCGCATTGAAATTGATTTTATCTGTTAGTAATGTTACTTATACGAGGTCTCTTAGACAATAAACCGACCCTTTTATTTATTTTTTTAACTATATGGATTTGAATGACGTGCGATTCCACCAATCATGCTTGAACCCTCGTGCGCATGCGTGAGTTTTTTCACGCGTGTCGGTGACGTCATTTCCCTGTGGGCAGGCCTTGAGTGAGATGTGGTCCCGCCCTGTCGGCTGAATTCCTTTGTTTCACACGCTGCTCCAGACGGCGCGCGTTGCTTTATCAAAATTTTTTCTGGACCTGTGAGGAATATCCGAGTGGATACTATTCGAGAAATTAAGCTGGTTTTCGGTGAAAAGTGTAACGGCTGATGAGAGATTATGGGGTGTTTCTATCGCTGTAAGGACTTCCCACAGAGCGGGACGTCCTGCAGCGCTTCCAGGCGCCGTCGTTGGCCTGTTTCGACCTGAAAACATCCTAATTTAAGGCTTAATTCACCCAGGACGTCGTGAGAGAACAGAGAAGATTCAGAAGAGGCCAGCATGAGGACTTTATGCGGACATTCCACTGTTTAAGGACATTTTGTAATGAAAGACGTGCGCGCAAATTCGCCGAGTTGTTTCCGTGACAACTCGGCAAATCTGTGTGCGCCGCGACAGGAAAAACACCTCAGTGTTGAAAACCATTTGTAAAATTCAGGCGGCTTTTGATGGCTTTCAACAAGTGAGTAACTGAGAAATTGTTTAACAGCTTGGGCATGTTCCAACTTGCCCGTTAAGGTTTCCAACGGAGGTGTTTTTCCTGTTGCGACCCCCCGCGGTCGGGTCCGGCCCGACATGCGACTCTGCCCGCACATTCTTTCATTACAAAATGTCCGTTAACAATGGAATGTCCGAATAAACTCCTCATGCCGACTTCTTCTGAAAGTTCTCTGTTCTCTGACGACTTCCTGGGTCAACAGAGCCTGAAATGTGGAAATTTTCAACTTGAAACAGCGAGACGCTGCCGCCTCGAAGCGCAGATCGCCGTCAGGCGCTGTGGGCCTTCCTTACGGCGACACTACCAGACCAAAATCTCTCATCAGCCGTTAAATCGAATGGTGTCCACTCAGTTGTGCCCTACAGTTTTGAAAAAATTTTGATCAAACAAAGCAGCAGTCTCTGAGCTATTCCTAAACAATGAAAAAACAACGAGAGGGTGGGCGAGTCCTCACTCAAAGACTGCCCACAGGCGAATGACGTAACCGACAGGCGTGAAAAAACTCTCGCATACCCACTAGGGTTCAAGCATGTCTGATGTAATCACACGTGATTCAAATCCATATGGTTTTTGAAAAAAATAATAAGGTCGGATACTTTTCTAACAGACCTCGTACACGTCCTGGTTTCAACATCCAAAAGTAAGCTGCAATGAATGTGAGATACAGATCTGTGTGCTCAGATCAGCAACGACATCGACAGCGGGCGCCATTCTTCCTCTCCTGCTCTCTGCCTCCGCTGCGCTTATTAAGTCTGCGGGCTCGTTAACGAGCCAGATTCAGCGCACAACACCGGCATCACCTCTCTGTCTACTGAATGGAGCTGCAGCACACTTGGCACAAGTCCTGAGATTACGCTCGCTGTTTTAATGCGAAGCGGCCGGTACACCTGTTGCTGCAAGGACAGACTTCTTGCGGCAAAATCCACAGCACCGCACGTCTCGGCAATCGGAGCCCCAGAGCTCCATGGAAGCTGAGAGAGGTTTATATATTTTTAATGACTGGGATTCTTTGCGGGTCTCGCCTTCATATCCCGCGATGGTACCGGAGGCGAAAGACAGTAGATTTTCGTTGCGACACCACTCAATCAAACGGCGTATGAAAAAGTCCCCCAAAATAATTTTCAAGCACAAATAAAAGAAATGTGTACTCACCAAACATGCCGCAAGACAATATGAAGTTTTAAAAAAAGTAGATCCTTCTGTATAAGACAAGAAAAAGGTGCAGATGCAAACTGACGTAAATCCACAAATTACAATTGGCACAATGCATGCTGGGAGAGGGTCTTGTCAAGGACGTCTCAGTAGCGTCCATGATGAGAGGGACAATTTGCGGAGGGCTAAATGTTAGCTGTAAATTTGTCATTTTCAAATTAAGATTTCTCCGTTGAATGACAGATCTGGGCCTGCAGATTTACTTTACTACATTCAGAAGGATCTCATGTGTAAATGTAAGTCATTTTTTGTTCAAAAAATCTGACTGCATTTTTTTCAATGCAGGTCTCCTTTAAAAAAGTAAAGATTTGCATGTACACGCTGTCTTTAAAGCAAACAGACAGTCGATTTATGCTACGGGAGCTCATCTCGACTGAGATAGATGATGACTGGAATGAAATTTTAAGCAACGAAATGAGGTGATAATCTGTGAAATGCTGCTGATGCTCCAAAATGACACGTGTGCAGTGAAGGCGCCATGAAGGCAGGGACAGTGTTCAGCAGGGGAGGGCTGAGCTCCTCACAGCGGCCTGACAACTGCAGACACACAACAGACAGGAACTAACATGTTTACAAATGTTTTTGACCATTAAACTTCACTCATTTTACCAGCAAAAAAATGTTAGCGGACTGAAAGTTAGTGGAACTAAATTTAGCGGAAGCTAATTGGTCCACTGATGGTTTTTAAAGTTACCTGAAAAGTGAAAGTTAAATCAACTCTAACTTACAAACTTAAGTTCAAACAACGTAATTCATTCAGGTTTTTACAAATTGTAACACTTTTTTTAAGTTGGTTCAAACATTCTCTTTTTCAGTGAAGATCTAATTGTTGCAATATTATACAAATGAAAATGGGCCATCCTAACAACTTCCCTAATGAGCAAATCAAAAGACAATGACGCATCAAAAGTCACACCGTGGTTTTTAACTTTTTACACCTTGATGAATAGTCATGACTGTTAAATGGACAGAAAGATGTCTCAGTATGGCAGGGCCAACAACGAGCATCTCAAGTTTCAGCAGGAAAGTTGCAAACATCCTATTTTCACTACAATCATGCAAACCTCCAGTTTTGTAATCTGAGAGACATTGTCTATACAGGCCAGTATATATGTAGATCTGGAGGTCATCAGCATATCAGTGAATATCAATTCTGTGGGTCCTAATTATCTGACCAAGGGCTGTAACATACAAGGAAAGCAACAGTGGACCAAAAACAGAACCCTGAAGTACCCCAAATTTCACGGGTAAGAAACCAGATTTTGTGGTACTGTAATGAACACATTGCATTCTACTTAACAATTAACAGAAATGCCATAATAATTTTAATTTCTCTCCAACAAAATGCAACTGTATCAAATGCTGTGCTCAAGTCCAGCAACAAGCAGCAGTGAAGTGAAATTTGCATCCATGGCCATCAAGAGATCATTTACCACATTTGTTAGAGAAGTCTCAGTGAAAACATGAGCCTGTGAGACCGACTGCTTTGCATCCACCCGTTACAGCACTTTTAGGAAGGCGTAATTCTTCAGTAACCCAGAATCCACACTAGGTTTCCTTTGCAGAGGTTTTTTTTCAGCTCCTTTAAAGCTGGCTGGAGCAGTTCCATTGGTGAGCTATACGTTTGATAGGCCCTAATGATGGCCAGAATTCCTCAGCCAGTCTGGTAGATAATGAGTCAAGAATGTATTTAGCTGCATTTAGCTGTGATCACAATTTTGGACAATTTCTCAAAAGAAATGCTGTTAAAATCTGAAAAAAAGATGGTATTAAATCATGGACCCCTATTGAAATTACATATTTGATACAGCTGAAGAGATCCATGGTGCTTTCTCAACGCCTTTTCTAATAGACTTGCTGATTTTTAACAAAATCCATAAAAACAGACGAAAATTTCGAGCAATTTAATGACTAATGACTGTGAAAGAAATCCACTATAGTGTCAAACATTGAGGTTTGTGCTTGCTGATGTTTATCAGTTTTGAGTAGTACACAGTCTTGGCAGCCAACAAAGCATGTTTGTACCCAGCCAAGCAATCAAGCCATCGACAATACGCCTCCTCCAACCTTGAATGATGCCAAATGCAATTCCAGTCTCCTACATCTGCTCCTCAAGTGGAGAAAATCATCTGTGATCCAACACATTTTTGTCTGTATACAACATCGTCTGTGAGTCCAGAACACAACACAGTGCTGAATTCACATCATCAAAACACTGTCAACGCAACTATACCCACAAGACAATTGCCCAAGTTAAAGGAACTGAAAAACAATGTATTCATCCAGCCATTTATTAAACCTGCTTACTCCACTTAAGGGTCACAGGGGGCTGGAGCCCAACAAATTATTCAAAAGACTATGTCAACGCCACCCCTCATCCTCATACATCAAAACACTATCACTTGGAATGTTGACCAGTTGGTTTGAAGGCTAAATTTTCACATCCCGAACATTCTGTCAAATGTCTTGACATTGGATTCTGCATAATCACATTAAAAACTATAATCTGAACACCACAATATAATGCATAGTCAATGCTACAGACATGATGTTTTTATGGGATACTGCCCATAGTTCGGCACACGTAAAATGTTATAGGGTGGGGGGGTGGGGGTGGGGGATTTATTGTTGTATTGATTTTCTTTTATTGTTTTAGTTTATATTGCACTAAATTACAACAAAGTTGCCTCAATGCACTTCACACAAGTAAGGTCTAACTGTACCAACCGCTAGAGCAAACACACAGGAGACAGTGGTAAGGAAAAACTCTGTTTGATGATATTGAGGAAGAAACCTCAAGCAGACTAGACTCAAAAAGGGTGACCCTCTGCTCAGGCCATTCTACCAAAAAGGTTTACAATACAGAACAAAACACAACAGCAATTGAGGAAAGTCCATGCAGGCATCCAGTCCACCATGGGGGGGTTGTCATCGAGCCACTCAGTGGATCTTTTCCTGCAGCAGAGTCCATTCTGTGTCCATTAGAGAAATTATCTAATCTATGTGATCACACTGTGTTCATGCGCACGAACACAAGCGTGCATAATACCATCGCCATGCTATCGTGCACACCTGTTCGACTGTGTGTCCCTCCCAACAGCAGGTGGAATGTTTTGTGGTTCCCCATTTCATTTTTTGTTCTTGAATTTTCTTCCAGTTTCTGCATCTCTTTCACCCATCATTGTGCTATGTGTGAAGGGGCCCTTATGACACATCAGCTATTCAATTACAACTGAACTTGGAGCCAGAGTCCCTAATATCTTGGTGTCACTTTCGGAAAATGTCCATTCAGTGGGCGGTGTTGTGGACAGTATTAACTCAGCACTCAATCTGCGCTTGACATGATCGCTCCGCCTAAATTAAAAGCACGCCTCCCAAAAACGCCTGCACCGTGGTTCAGTGATTACTCACGCAGCCTCAAGCATAAGGCTAGAGTTCTGGAATGAAAATGGCTCTATTAAAAACTGGAGGTTTTTCACCTTGCGCAGCGTGATGCTATTCAAGACTGTAAGCGTGCACTATTGGCTACAAAGTGGTCCTACTACTCCGATTTAATTAAGAAAAACAAGCATAATTCAAAGTGCCTGTTTGACACGATGGCAACACTTATTCATGGACAACCACGTGTAAGTCACCCTCCTTTTACAGCCCAAGATTTCTTAGCAGGGCTGGATATCGATTCAAATTTCAAGAATCGATTCAGTTCAGTTTAGTAAGATTCAGATTTGATTATTTTGATTTGATTCTATTCGATTCAATCCGATATACATTTAGGTTAGTCTTATTCAAATCTTTTTTGAGCTGTTACCTGATTGTGTAGTTATGTAACATATTAATACTACTTCAAACACGTTGACCCTCAAAATGTAAGCAATAGTGTTTCAGAGAGTTACAAATTAAAAATTTTAGAGATAGTGTTACATGTGATTTCTTAGTTTAAGCCATGTCACAGTTATCAGAAATGAGCACGATTGAAGCTGAATGAGCCCAATGTTTTTCCCCACTCGACGACACACCCGCCGAGGATCAAACTCTGGTTATTGGCGACTCTGTTTTGCGAAATGTGAAGTTAGCGACACCAGCAACCATAGTCAATTGTCTTCCAGGGGCCAGAGCAGGCGACATTGAAGGAAATTTGAAACTGCTGGCTAAGGCTAAGCGTAAATTTGGTAAGATTGTAATTCACGTCGGCAGTAAAGACACCCGGTTACGCCAATCGGAGGTCACTAAAATTAACATTAAATCGGTGTGTAACTTTGCAAAAACAATGTCGGACTCTGTAGTTTTCTCTGGGCCCCTCCCCAATCAGACCGGGAGTGACATGTTTAGCCGCATGTTCTCCCTGAATTGCTGGCTGTCTGACTGGTGTCCAAAAAATGAGGTGGGCTTCATAGATAATTGGCAAAGCTTCTGGGGAAAACCTGGTCTTGTTAGGAGAGACGGCATCCATCCCACTTTGGATGGAGCAGCTCTCATTTCTAGAAATCTGGCCAATTTTCTTAAATCCTCCAAACTAAACTGACTATCCAGGGTTGGGACCAGGAAGCAGAGTTGTAGTCTTACACACCTCTCTGCAGCTTCTCTCCCCCTGCCATCCCCCTATTACCCCATCCCCGTAGAGACGGTGCCTGCTCCCAGACTACCAATAACCAGCAAAAATCTATTTAAGCATAAAAATTCAAAAAGAAAAAATAATATAGCACCTTCAACTGCACCACAGACTAAAACAGTTAAATGTGGTCTATTAAACATTAGGTCTCTCTCTTCTAAGTCCCTGTTGGTAAATGATATAATAATTGATCAACATATTGATTTATTCTGCCTTACAGAAACCTGGTTACAGCAGGATGAATATGTTAGTTTAAATGAGTCAACACCCCCGAGTCACACTAACTGTCAGAATGCTCGTAGCATGGGCCGGGGCGGAGGATTAGCAGCAATCTTCCATTCCAGCTTATTAATTAATCAAAAACCCAGACAGAGCTTTAATTCATTTGAAAGCTTGACTCTTAGTCTTGTCCATCCAAATTGGAAGTCCCAAAAACCAGTTTTATTTGTTATTATCTATCGTCCACCTGGTCATTACTGTGAGTTTCTCTGTGAATTTTCAGACCTTTTGTCTGACTTAGTGCTTAGCTCAGATAAGATAATTATAGTGGGCGATTTTAACATCCACACAGATGCTGAGAATGACAGCCTCAACACTGCATTTAATCTATTATTAGACTCTATTGGCTTTGCTCAAAAAGTAAATGAGTCCACCCACCACTTTAATCATATCTTAGATCTTGTTCTGACTTATGGTATGGAAATAGAAGACTTAACAGTATTCCCTGAAAACTCCCTTCTGTCTGATCATTTCTTAATAACATTTACATTTACTCTGATGGACTACCCAGCAGTGGGGAATAAGTTTCATTACACTAGAAGTCTTTCAGAAAGCGCTGTAACTAGGTTTAAGGATATGATTCCTTCTTTATGTTCTCTAATGCCATATACCAACACAGTGCAGAGTAGCTACCTAAACTCTGTAAGTGAGATAGAGTATCTCGTCAATAGTTTTACATCCTCATTGAAGACAACTTTGGATGCTGTAGCTCCTCTGAAAAAGAGAGCTTTAAATCAGAAGTGCCTGACTCCGTGGTATAACTCACAAACTCGTAGCTTAAAGCAGATAACCCGTAAGTTGGAGAGGAACTGGCCACTCACTAATTTAGAAGATCTTCACTTAGCCTGGAAAAGGAGTCTGTTGCTCTATAAAAAAAGCCCTCCGTAAAGCTAGGACATCTTTCTACTCATCACTAATTGAAGAAAATAAGAACAACCCCAGGTTTCTTTTCAGCACTGTAGCCAGGCTGACAAAGAGTCAGAGCTCTATTGAGCTGAGTATTCCATTAACTTTAACTAGTAATGACTTCATGACTTTCTTTGCTAACAAAATTTTAACTATTAGAGAAAAAATTACTCATAACCATCCCAAAGACGTATCGTTATCTTTGGCTGCTTTCAGTGATGCCGGTATTTGGTTAGACTCTTTCTCTCCGATTGTTCTGTCTGAGTTATTTTCATTAGTTACTTCATCCAAACCATCAACATGTTTATTAGACCCCATTCCTACCAGGCTGCTCAAGAAGCCCTACCATTATTTAATGCTTCGATCTTAAATATGATCAATCTATCTTTGTTAGTTGGCTATGTACCACAGGCTTTTAAGGTGGCAGTAATTAAACCATTACTTAAAAAGCCATCACTTGACCCAGCTATCTTAGCTAATTATAGGCCAATCTCCAACCTTCCTTTTCTCTCAAAAATTCTTGAAAGGGTAGTTGTAAAACAGCTAACTGATCATCTGCAGAGGAATGGTCTATTTGAAGAGTTTCAGTCAGGTTTTAGAATTCATCATAGTACAGAAACAGCATTAGTGAAGGTTACAAATGATCTTCTTATGGCCTCGGACAGTGGACTCATCTCTGTGCTTGTTCTGTTAGACCTCAGTGCTGCTTTTGATACTGTTGACCATAAAATTTTATTACAGAGATTAGAGCATGCCATAGGTATTAAAGGCACTGCGCTGCGGTGGTTTGAATCATATTTGTCTAATAGATTACAATTTGTTCATGTAAATGGGGAATCTTCTTCACAGACCTTGGGGCAACTGTTTGTTGTGATTTGGCGCTATATAAGAAAAAAGTTGATTGATTGATTGATTGACTAAAGTTAATTATGGAGTTCCACAAGGTTCTGTGCTAGGACCAATTTTATTCACTTTATACATGCTTCCCTTAGGTAGTATTATTAGACGGTATTGCTTAAATTTTCATTGTTACGCAGATGATACCCAGCTTTATCTATCCATGAAGCCAGAGGACACACACCAATTAGCTAAACTGCAGGATTGTCTTACAGACATAAAGACATGGATGACCTCTAATTTCCTGCTTTTAAACTCAGATAAAACTGAAGTTATTGTACTTGGCCCCACAAATCTTAGAAACATGGTGTCTAACCAGATCCTTACTCTGGATGGCATTACCCTGACCTCTAGTAATACTGTGAGAAATCTTGGAGTCATTTTTGATCAGGATATGTCATTCAAAGCGCATATTAAACAAATATGTAGGACTGCTTTTTTGCATTTACGCAATATCTCTAAAATCAGAAAGGTCTTGTCTCAGAGTGATGCTGAAAAACTCATTCATGCATTTATTTCCTCTAGGCTGGACTATTGTAATTCATTATTATCAGGTTGTCCTAAAAGTTCCCTAAAAAGCCTTCAGTTAATTCAAAATGCTGCAGCTAGAGTACTGACGGGGACTAGAAGGAGAGAGCATATCTCACCCATATTGGCCTCTCTTCATTGGCTTCCTGTTAATTCTAGAATAGAATTTAAAATTCTTCTTCTTACTTATAAGGTTTTGAATAATCAGGTCCCATCTTATCTTAGGGACCTCGTAGTACCATATCACCCCAATAGAGCGCTTCGCTCTCAGACTGCAGGCTTACTTGTAGTTCCTAGGGTTTGTAAGAGTAGAATGGGAGGCAGAGCCTTCAGCTTTCAGGCTCCTCTCCTGTGGAACCAGCTCCCATTTCAGATCAGGGAGACAGACACCCTCTCTACTTTTAAGATTAGGCTTAAAACTTTCCTTTTTGCTAAAGCTTATAGTTAGGGCTGGATCAGGTGACCCTGAACCATCCCTTAGTTATGCTGCTATAGACGTAGACTGCTGGGGGGTTCCCATGATGCACTGTTTCTTTCTCTTTTTGCTCTGTATGCACCACTCTGCATTTAATCATTAGTGATTGATCTCTGCTCCCCTCCACAGCATGTCTTTTTCCTGGTTCTCTCCCTCAGCCCCAACCAGTCCCAGCAGAAGACTGCCCCTCCCTGAGCCTGGTTCTGCTGGAGGTTTCTTCCTGTTAAAAGGGAGTTTTTCCTTCCCACTGTAGCCAAGTGCTTGCTCACAGGGGGTCGTTTTGACCGTTGGGGTTTTACATAATTATTGTATGGCCTTGCCTTACAATATAAAGCGCCTTGGGGCAACTGTTTGTTGTGATTTGGCGCTATATAAAAAAAAAAATTGATTGATTGATTGAATGGGCAATAAAGCCAAAATCTGAGACACAGTTGGGAGGGAAAAACATTCAGCCACCCGTGTACAAATGCCATGTGAATACGTGAGCTGAAACTGCTTCATCTGATTCACACACATTCAGATTGCAGCAGCTCCAGGATGCACACTGAATGGCGTACATGTGCAGTCCGATCTACACCTGAGGTATGGGTAGAAGGCAAGCAAAGGGGACATGGCAGAGCTAGTGCTGTGGTACACTCTTTTGACGACCTGCTGTGTCGCACTGCTGGGTTTCGAATGACATCCAACCCATGGACTGATTACATGTAAACCAGGGTCCCCTATCGCATCACTGTAGTGCATGTGATGCATGTGATCACATTATTATGGAAGTCTGATCACCGACGTGCATAGCCACAGATGCACATGCGCCCTCTCTCTCACTTTCTCTTTCTTTCTCACCAGGATATCAGCTGCTTAGTGGACAGCAGGATGCACTGTCCAGCTGGGTCCATGCACGCGCAGAAGTGTGATCAGATGAGAGAGCCCCACCCCTTTCATCTCTCCAGGATATTAGGTCCTTGAGCTAATCACACTGTGGTTCACGCATGTGCCCTGGTAATCAGTCAATGCTTCGGGTTGTGTGGAGCTTGCGATCACGTGTTATGTGCAATGACACACAGCAAGGTTTCGCGCCATATGGGAATTATATTTTGTGGTGGACAAGGCATTTAAAAGCTAATGTTGGCAGCTCTTGGCACTGGCAGGATGAGAGGTTGGTTATCACAGGCTGCAGCTTCTGCTGGTTTCCGCCCTGTGCTGTGACATGCACCTGGAGCCATTCCAGAGGTGAGCTATTATTTCTTTATGTTGCGAAGGCCTGGTGAACCAGTTGCCTCATTATTCATCCTACAGAGGTACATGGTGTTCATGTTATGATAGGTGTGTTAGAGCTGTCACATCCTGTTCAGCAATTGTGGTGCGCTGCGTCAAGCCTGTGACATGCATCGACTTGCTGTAGGGCAGCAGCACAGCATGGCACACCTGCACATCGTGTTACAGCTATGATGATCACATTATTTCACATATAGTATCTAACCCATGGGAGGGAATGACAATGTATTGCTAATATAAGGTTTATTATGGGTATGACAGCCCCTTCAGATGTGTGCATTGCTCTGTGCCTCTGAGACACAGTGACCCACAGTGCTTTCAGTACAATGTTCGTGTCTAGTACAAAAAATGAATGCGTTGGTGTGAAGGTTGCCTCGATTGTGCTATTCAGCCACGGTTCAACATGGACAATGATTTCTTTCAACTCCTCGGCCATGGCATATGTCCTGCGCTTGTGTTCGCGAATGCTGTGAACATGATCAGATGGCAGTGCAACCTCATCTTGCATGCCATTCAAATGGGTTTCCACCGTGAGTGGCATGCAAGTATAGAGTGCATGTGCTGTGCCCGAATGGTTGTGGTGACTGCTGTACAAGGCATACGAGGTGGCTCAGATATTATACGATTGGCATATGATTCCTCCTTCGTGCGCCAGTCGGCATGAATCGTGTTATGTGTGAAGGTGCCTTTAGGCAGGCCACAATATAGGGCCACTCTAAAATGTTCAGTTCTATCACACTGCACAATGCCACAGATGTTGCAGGTTTTGAGGGAGCATGCAATTGGCATGCTGACTGCAGGAATGTCCACCAGAGGCGTTGCCGGTGAAGTGAAGGTTCATTACGCTACCATAAGCCATCTCCATTTCAGAGAATTTGGCAGTACATCCAACATGCCTCAAAACCGCAGACCACGTGTAACCACACCAGCCCAGGACCTCCACATCCAGCATGTTCACCTCCAAGATTGTCTGAGACCAGCCACCCTGACAGCTGCTGCAACAATAGGTTTTCAGAACCAATGAAATTCTGCACAAACTGTCAGAAACCATCTCAGGGAAGGTCATCTGCATGCTTGAGGTCTCAACCTGACTGTAGTTCATCCTCGTAACTGGCCTGAGTGGCCAAATACTCACATTTGATGGTGTCTGGCTGCTGATCAACTCTATGTGAAGGAGATGTGTTGCACTGCATAAGGTAAATGCTGGTCACACCAGATACTGACTGGTTTTCAGACCCCCCCCCCCCAAAAAAAAAAAATGAAATTGCACAGTGGCCTTTTATTGTGGCCAGCCTAAGGCACACCTGTGCAATAATCATGCTGTCTAATCAGCATCTTGATATGCCACACCTGTGAGGTGGGCTGGATTATCTCGCCAAAGGAGAAGTGCTCACTAACACAGATTTAAACACATTTGTGAACAATATTTGAGAGAATCAGAATCAGAATCAGAATCGCTTTTATTGTCATTGTAATTTGCATTACAATGACATTTGAGTGCAACTCCAAAAAGGTGCTTTCCGTGGTGCGAATAATTTTTAGCCAATATAAAAGATAGTGAAATTTAACGGTAAATTATTCAGAGTATATGTACAACTAATATAAACATAAGGCAAACATAAAATAAAATAAAATAAAATGTGGACCCAGCAAAATGTAAAATGAGAATTATATACAATTGTGGAATCATATTGCACGGGAAAATTGCACATGGTTTACAGATATTGCACAAGAAACTTGAAAGGTGCGGATTAGAGTGATTTGTTATTGTTCAGTGCAGTGATCGCTCTGGGGAGAAAGCTGTCCCTGAGTCTGTTTGTCCTAGTTTTGATTGACCTATACCGCTGGCCGGAGGGTAGTAGGTCAAACAGGTGGTTGCTGGGGTGGGATGTGTCTTTGATGATGCCATAGGTATTAAAGGCACTGCGCTGCGGTGGTTTGAATCATATTTGTCTAATAGATTACAATTTGTTCATGTAAATGGGGAATCTTCTTCACAGACTAAGGTTAATTATGGAGTTCCACAAGGTTCTGTGCTAGGACCAATTTTATTCACTTTATACATGCTTCCCTTAGGCAGTATTATTAGACGGTATTGCTTAAATTTTCATTGTTACGCAGATGATACCCAGCTTTATCTATCCATGAAGCCAGAGGACACACACCAATTAGCTAAACTGCAGGATTGTCTTACAGACATAAAGACATGGATGACCTCTAATTTCCTGCTTTTAAACTCAGATAAAACTGAAGTTATTGTACTTGGCCCCACAAATCTTAGAAACATGGTGTCTAACCAGATCCTTACTCTGGATGGCATTACCCTGACCTCTAGTAATACTGTCATTTTTGATCAGGATATGTCATTCAAAGTGCATATTAAACAAATATGTAGGACTGCTTTTTTGCATTTACGCAATATCTCTAAAATTAGAAAGATCTTGTCTCAGAGTGATGCTGAAAAACTAATTCATGCATTTATTTCCTCTAGGCAGGACTATTATAATTCATTATTATCAGGTTGTCCTAAAAGTTCCCTGAAAAGCCTTCAGTAATTCAAAATGCTGCAGCTAGAGTACTAAAGGGGACTGGAAGGAGAGAGCATATCTCACCCATATTGGCCTCTCTTCATTGGCTTCCTGTTAATTCTAGAATAGAATTTAAAATTCTTATTCTTACTTATAAGGTTTGAATAATCAGGTCCCATCTTATCTTAGGGACCTCATAGTACCATATCACCCCAATAGAGCGCTTCGCTCTCAGACTGCAGGCTTACTTGTAGTTCCTAGGGTTTGTAAGAGTAGAATGGGAGGCAGAGCCTTCAGCTTTCAGGCTCCTCTCCTGTGGAACCAGCTCCCAATTCAGATCAGGGAGACAGACACCCTGTCTACTTTTAAGATTAGGCTTAAAACTTTCCTTTTTGCTAAAGCTTATAGTTAGGGCTGGATCGGGTGACCCTGAACCATCCCTTAGTTATGCTGCTATAGACGTAGACTGCTGGGGGGTTCCCATGATGCACTGTTTTTTTTTTCTCTTTTTGCTCTGTATGCACCACTCTGCATTTAATCATTAGTGATCGATCTCTGCTCCCCTCCACAGCATGTCTTTTTCCTGGTTCTCTCCCTCAGCCCCAACCAGTCCCAGCAGAAGACTGCCCCTCCCTGAGCCTGGTTCTGCTGGAGGTTTCTTCCTGTTAAAAGGGAGTTTTTCCTTCCCACTGTAGCCAAGTGCTTGCTCACAGGGGGTCGTTTTGACCGTTGGGGTTTTACGTAATTATTGTATGGCCTTGCCTTACAATATAAAGTGCTTTGGGGCAACTGTTTGTTGTGATTTGGCGCTATATAAAAAATTGATTGATTGATTGATTGATGCTGGCAGCTCTGCTGAGGTAGTGAGAGCTGGTAATGTCTTCCAGCCTGGGCAGAGAGCAACCAGTGATCCCCTGGGCCATTTTGATCACCCTCTGCAGTGCTCTCCTGTCTGCTGCTGAGCACCCCCCGTACCACGCTGTGATGCAGTACGTCAGGATGCTCTCAGTGGTGGCTCTGTAGAAGCAGCTTCTCTTCTAGATTGTTTCTCCTGAGCACCCTCAGGAAGTGGAGTCGCTGCTGGGATTTCTTCACCACCACTGTGGTGTTGGCAGTCCAGGAGAGGCTGTCAGACAGCTGCACTCCCAGGAACCTGATGGAGCTGACCCTTTCCACACAGTCCCCTTGGATGTAGAGTGGGGCTGGGTCAGCCCTGTTCTTCCTGAAGTCCAGGATTATTTCTTTTCTTATTGTGGTGTTCAGCGGCAGGTTGTTAGCTGAACACCACGCTGTCAGTTGATTGACCTCATCTCTGTAGTCAGTCTCATCCCCCCCTGAGATGAGCCCAATCACGGTGGTGTCATCCGCAAACTTTACGATGGTATTTGTGGGATGGGTCGGAGAGCAGTCATGCGTGTAAAGGGTGAACAGGAGGGGACTCAGTACACAGCCTTGAGGGGAACTGGTGCTGAGTGTGATGGTGGAGGAAAGGTGGGGGCCAAGTTTCACGGACTGTGGGCGGTTTGTGAGGAAGTCCTTGATCCACTGGCAGATGGGGGTGGAGATGCCCAGATGTGTCAGTTTCTGGACCAGGATCTCTGGGATAATGTGGTTGAAGACTGAGCTGAAGTCCAGGAAGAGCATCGTCACATAGCTCCCCTGGTGCTCCAGGTGGCTCAGCATGGTGTGGAGAGCTGTGGTGATAGCCTCCTCTGTGGAGCGGTTTGCCCTGAAAGCAAACTGGTGGGGGTCCAGAGTGGGCGGCAGACAGGCTCTGATGTGCTGAGAGACCAGTCTTTCAAAACACTTCATGACCACAGGGGTAAGTGCAACAGGCCTGTAGTCATTTATGCTCTCCACTGCTGACTTCTTTGGGACTGGAATGATGGTGGAGGATTTGAGGCAGAGTGGAACAATGGCCTGCGACAGGGACAGGTTGAAGATGCAGGTGAAAACTCCAGCCAGTTGGTCAGCACACGCTTTGAGTACCTTTCCAGGTACACTATCGGGGCCGGCCGCCTTTGTGGGGTTCACTACCTTCAGCACACGTCTCACTTCGTGTTCCTGAAGTGTTAGCATGCTAGATCTGGAGGGTGGTGGGTGTGGAGTTGTTGCTGGTCTGTCTGCTTCGAAGCGGGCAAAGAAGCGGTTCAGCTCCTCTGCTAGTGAGGCGTCAGACCTAGCATTTCCTGGGTTGCTGCTTCTGTAGTTGGTTATATGATTTATTCCCTGCCACATCCTTCTGGGGTCATTTGCAGCGAAGTGGTCCTCTATCTTTTTCTTGTAGGCAGCCTTGGCCTCTCTGATTTCTCTCTTCAGATCGGACCTGGCCGCGCTGTACAGGGCCCTGTCCCCTGATTTAAAGGCGGTGTTGTGGCTTTTTGATAGGGACTGGACTGCACTGTTCATCCAGGGCTTCTGGTTTGGAAAAACCCTGACCCTTTTGTTGACGGTGACAGTGTTCTGACACAGTTCTTAATGTAAGCGAGTACGGTGTCAGTGTACTCCTGCAAGTTGTGGCTGGAAAATAAATCCCATACAGTCAGTGAGAAGCAGTCCTGTAGCTGGGAGAGCGCTCCCTCAGGCCAGGTTTGGATTGTTCTTCGTTGTGGCTTTGTTCGCCTCAGCAGGGGGGTGTAGGTGGGGGTGAGGAACAGGCAGAGATGGTCAGATCCAGCGAGATGGGGGATTGGAGGGACTTTGTACATGTTTTATGTTTGTGTAGACATGGTCCAAAGTGTATTCCCCTCTGGTAGAGCACATTTCACGTATTGGACGAACTTAGGTGTATATAGAAAATGTTTAAGAACTTTGAGTTCAGCTCATGAAAAATGGGAGCAACAATAAATATGTTGTGTTTATATTTTTGTTCAGTGTAGAAACTCTGTCCGGATTGCAATCAATAGGATAAATGAGGTAATAATTTTAGTAACTGCATCTCTGATATTTTATTGGCAAAAACCTGCATTCATACACAAGAAAACCTGCTTCAATGAGAGAAATGACACAACCAGTGTGACACATTAGCTCATTAGTCAGGTCTCTCACCAACATTTTTAGAGGGGGTGTGTCTTTGCTCATGAAAAATGGATCTTTTTGTTGGCTAAAAATAGGGATCACTTCTCACTGACATTTATTATCCCTGGTGTTATGTTTATATTTTGTTCAGTGGATTTGATATAAAGCTGAATTTTGTTGGCCTGAAGTCACTGACACCTTAAAAGAATGATGGCTGACACACAACTAAAGCTTTTCTTCACTGACTTTTATTGGTTTAATGCTATAACAATAAAATATATTTAAAGAAAACAAAATATTTGTCACTTTGTCTTCTGTGAGAAAAACAATTCTTCATTTTAAGATAGAACAGACTGTCAACTCAAAAAAACAAAAACAAAAAAAAGGCAATATCAAGAATCTAATGCACAATTGTAGCACTTTGACCTCAACATAAGCAGAAAATATTTTCAGTGTTGAAAATATTTTCAGTATCTTTGCTTTGCAGTAGATATTCACTACACAACATAAATATACTGTACAGAGTGGTAACACAATGCTGCCAATGGGAAAACCAAGGGTGTGTGTGTGTGTGTGTGTGTGTGTGTGTGTGTGTGTGTGTGTGTGTGTGTGTGTGTGTGTGTGTGTGTGTGTGTGTGTGTGTGTACACAGGATGGGTTAAGGCAGGTGGAGCGATTGTCGATGACAGTGCCACGCCAATGAACCATATGGACGAAATTTAGAGCAAAAAATGTCAGCTGCACACACACACAGTGTTTTAATTGTATCATTATGTGATGTTTGTGACACTTAACGTCATTTACATCCCTGATTCATGTGGGTCCGAGCAGGAACAATGTGCAACAGTGGTATTTTTCCCCACACAGAAAGAGTCAGCGTGAACACTGAGTGCAGCGTCATCATTCCACGCTCACTATGAGATGCATGTTTCAGGGTTCTGATGAGTCTTCATCAACATGTGCTATGTCAGCGTTTAGTCTGATGAGATATTTGGCTGCATATAATATGCAGAAATACTGCATATAGATTGTTTTTTTGTTTTTTTTAACTGAAACAAAGCTTAAGAAGCAAAAAGTATTAAAGGTTTCAATGGGCCTTGAGATCTTCTTTCAAGACTGGACAACAAAGATTCTGCTCTCTGAACACTTTTGGATTGTGAAAATCACATCAAGATTTTCCTGTCACTTGTTTGTGTGAGTCCCAGTGTGCACTCAGTGCAGGTGCCGTGCAAATGTGATCTTTGGCAAGATGTTGTCTGACAGGCCTTAAAAGCTGCTGACATTTTGACATTTAGAGATGCTGTCTGGATGCATGATGACACACAGGCAATTGTTCTTTTAGCAGCAAGAGCAAGAGCATCCTTAAAAATAGGATTTGTTACATTCTGTTGAAATAACACATTTGCATCATAATGTCATTCAGTACCTTGATTTCAATCTTTCTCCAAATTCCTGTTATAGTATTGTAATTCTAAAATTATTTTTGTTTTAATCTTGGCAATAATAAGGAAGAAAGCCATTAAAACAAACTGTTATGCAATACCACCCATCCAACTGGCTGCCCATTTTAGCAGTTTTCATCCTTGAGTTAAAATCTGCTACAGCACCAGGTATAAAAATGAAATGAAAACACCTCTCGACACATCTGTGTCTTGCTGTGCTACTAATATGTCAAAAATGTGTATTTAAAGATACAGTGAAATAAAATAATTGCTTTGGATATGATGTCAGACTGAGATGTAGACTGAGTGATTGATTTAGCAGTTGAAGAAAATCATGGGCATGCTCTATGGTTCAAAATCATTGGGTACCATATGGAATGGTCTCCAATATACCACTTTGCAACAGACTTCAGTAATCCTCCTGTTCATTTCAATGGAAAAAAAAAAAACAAAAAAACAAAAATAAATGAATTCTTCCCCTCACCCCCTCAGAACTTCAAATTTACCTCATGGTGATGTCATGCAGATAATGTGCATCACACACTTAGACAGTTTTACAAATTTGACATTTTCAAATTTACCAAAGTGAGAATAAAATTAATATGTGAACTTGTCAAAGGTTTTCCTGAGTCTCTTTTATAATGACAGTTTACTGGGAAAATGCTTTACACCACACAAGGGAATTTGGGGGTCACAGTATGATGGTTCACCATGGAGTCTAACTGGCAATCAAGTCCACGAATCACAAGCAGTGCTTCCCAAATGTTTCCACTTCCTTCCCTCAGTCGGGGGCTCGCACAAGGACCTCGATCAGGTGTGTTCAGTCAATCACCATCTGTTTTAGGTGTGTTCAGACAATCCTGTGAACACTCAAATGTCTCCACAGTGGAAGGATTGGTCACAAATGCACCTGTGAGCTTATAGTGAATCTGACCATCGGTATTGTGAAACACAGAAAAACTGTCTATATATTTTGACAGCCACAACAAATCAATGTGTAAAAAAAAAAAAAAGATTCAAAAATGTAATTTAAACATCAAATAGATTATTTCTTATTTTAAAGGAAAAAGTCATTTCACAAGACAAGCAAATCATTAATGATAGGAGGGAATTTAGCTAAGTTACAGGATTTTTTTTATATATATATATATATATTTGTTGATATAAATGCCCCATTTGTGAATATAAAATAGATTTCTCATTAAAATGCAATAAAATGGGGAAAATATGAATATAATCTGATTTTGCCATCTTTGCATAAAATATCACAGAGCAATTTCCAGTCCTGGATGTAAATAAATATTCAAATTCAGCCATTTCCTAATCACCCTGACAGCTGAGAATTTTGATTAAGAATTTAGCACCTCAATCAAATTAATTTTCCGAGTAGTAATACGACTTATCACAATTAGTCTTTTGCAACCACCATCATGAACTGGTAGAAAATATGATCTACACATGGCCAGAATGTCTTTCTAATGTCTGTGGGTCATATTGCTATTTCCTTTACAAAATGATTAAGCAAAATAGTAACAATTTACTCATAACTCACCAGCCATGTCATTCTAAGAGATTTTGAATGAATTAGCATAATTTAGTCACAATTTACATGTTTAATTGTTTGCTGTGTTTCTGATTAAAAATTTGAAACATGAAAATAAATATTTATGAAATGTTGTTAATTATATATATATATATATATATATATATATATATATATATATGTAATTTTATAATAATATATATAATATAATATATAATATAATTAATTTATATATATATATATATATATATATATATATATATATATTTATATATGTGTGTGTGTGTGTGTGTGTGTGTGTGTGTGTGTGTGTAATGTCCCCAGTTATTAGAAATCTTTGTTAAAAACTGTATTTTATAGAGTATAAGTCATGTTATTTTATTATTATTATTATTATTATAGTTGTTTTGTTTTGTTTTTTAAGTAGTTTACGAGGTCCTGCGACCTATTCTGTGGTGCAACATATATACCAAAAAATAATGTGTTCATTATTAATTAATTATTTATTAATACTAACAATATTAATAACAATAATAATAACTATTTACTTATGATGAGTGCAAAATGAGTGTGGTATTATTACTGTTTTGTTTAAGAATGTTTAACTTTCACTGTTGCTGCACTTTGGGTGAAATCATAGTCATATTGTTTATTATATTGATAGGACAATATTGAGATACGATAATTTGGCCATATTGTACAGCCCTACTGTCAACTAGCTGAAAACTTTGAATATTATTTTACATCTACATTTTAAAAAAAATGATTCAAGTGGCAGGGGATTAAGAGGGCTATAAATAATCTGGGGGGTGGAGCCTCCCGAGAAGCTGAAAGGTTTTAGCCATGCTAATGCTCCCCTGAAGCATTTGCTCAAAAAAAGTCTGAAGGACCTAAATGACATGGTGAGATACTGAAGAGCTTCACTCATTCATGTCTGCGACATATGCATATTAAAAGTATGCTGCAACCATGTACCAAAATCCCAAATTAAAAAGCCAGATGGACTCATGTTTTTATTTCAGTGTCCCAATGCTGTGTGTCAGCAAAGTCCATCTGATGTTTACTGCATCAAATAATAACTGATATGTTGTCCATTTTATGTTTATTTGTCCATCTTGCTTAATTTTAGCATTTAAGAATTAAGTAACAGCACAGGCTGTGGGGTGCACATGTGCTACTGAGTTCTTTTCCATTCAGGGGAAATGCTGTGTTTAAAAGTGAGTTGTACATACAGGAACAAAGTGTGACTTATATATGTTTTTTCATCATCAAGAGGCATTTCTTGACTAGTGTGAGAAATTCCAGTGCAACTTATGCTCTGGAAAATATTGTACATAATTAGGCTAATTTTCATCTGCCATGTTGTAAATATTTGTTTGTTACAAAAAGTACACTGACTGCTGTTATTTCACAGGTGCATTTGTACCTGTCCAGTGTGGCAGTGCTCTCGAAGCGTCAGTCTTTGTTGACCACAAATACTGTATTATATTGATTGGTATTATATTCACACTCTGATCGGCGGACTCATGAGGACATCCAATGAAACAAAGCCATTTGACTCTCAGCAGTGCGACGGCTCTGATGTATATATGCAGTTCTCTTGTTAGGGTGTCAGTACGCTGTGCGCGTACACTGTGTACAAGGGTGCAGCAGTGTGTGTAAGATGGAGTTTGCTGAAACACTGATGCGTCAGGTTGGACTGACAAAGCTGACGAAGATAACGTGCACGATGTGCAAAACACTGGCTTTGACGCAGTGAGAAGGTCCGACCTGAGCCAGCGCACAGCACATTGTGTTGAGGAGTGAAACACGTGACGTCTTCCTGGCAGAAGGCGTCATTGTTTTCCCCGTTAATTAGGAGTGTGAACGAGGATCCGTGTTGCCAGATGCATCTTTTCCCGGTCCAGCAGTGCTTTCTTCGGTTTTATAGATATTTATTATTAAAAAAAAAACAAAAAATGGGGGGGGGGGGGGTGTAAAAAGCAGTCTTTGTCGTGCTCCCTCTCTATTTGCCTGTGTGTGTGTGTGTGTGTGTGTGTGTGTGTGTGTGTTTTTTCTTTTTTTCCCACATTATGCTCTCCTCCGCTTCCTGCTCCTCCTCCAGACTCTGGCTTCCTTTTATTCTTTCTCCCACACAGCACTGCTGCATACTCTTCCTCTATTTTCCCCTTCGTTTCTATCTCATTCATTCTTTTATTGCCCTCTCTTTCACTCTTCCTCCTCCTTCTTGACAAGCTCTCCATAAATTGTGATATTGGACTGAATTAGAATGTGTATTTTTTTTTATTTTAATGTGTCTGAGTTTGATATATTAATATATTAACATTGAAATAGATTAAAGCAAAACTATCACATAGCTTTTTTTTTTTTTTAGGGTTGTTGAAAAAACACAAATATAGAAATGCAAACAGACCTAATCTAGTCTGTTTGCATTTCCTTCCCACTGTCACCAAGTGCTTGCTCACAGGGGGTCGTTTTGACCGTTGGGGTTTTTACATAATTATTGTATGGCTTTGCCTTACAATATAAAGCGCCTTGGGGCAACTGTTTGTTGTGATTTGGCGCTATATAAATAAAATTGATTGATTGATTGATTGATAGTCCAACAAGCGTGTCACGCTGTCTACGTCTAAGAAAACAAACAAATAACCAAAAAACTCTGAGAGCAGTGCTGCTGAGGTTGGAATCATGAAGCTGCATCTGACAGTTTGATGAAAAATTTAATAATTGTAGATTAAAGGTTTATCTTTGAAAAGCAGGACGAGAGTCCACCTTAAACGGGCCACATTAGCTCACCCAGCAAGCATTTAACAGATGGTTTCATGAAAACGCTTCAGTGCGACCGTGTCAGAGGTCACCTTCAGCCCTCGCTCTACCCAAGTTCACAACATATTTCTGATCAAAGTAACACTGTAAACTGTTTTGCAGTTCTGTCAAAAGGATTTCTAGTTTTTAAATGTAGTACGATGAAACAGAAGAAAGCAGCACATTCGTTTGCCCACAGCGACCAACATTTCACACTTCAGCCTCGTGCTCCTCAACATGTTTGGGTCTGACACCTCCTGAAGCACCTGCAGATAAGTTGGTTAAGTCATGGGCTAGATATTAACACTTGTCCAATGCATTTGAATTTCATTTTTTTGGGGAGGTGGGGTGGGTGGGTGGAGCAATATAGCAGAGATGTGATATTGTGATATCCACACCAAGAGGTTATATGGTGGCCCTGATGTGCAAAACACAACAGCAAATTGCACAACAAAACAGCAAATCACACAACACAACAGCAAAAGAGAAACGTCAACAACATTAACCAAAATGGAAAAGGTAGGTACCTTCGGGCAACACGAATTGTCGCTGATTGGACTGTGTGATTTGCTGTTGTGTTTTTTTGATTTGCTGTTGTTTTTTTTTTTTGATTTGCTGTTGTGCTGTGCAATTTGCTGTTGTGTTTTTTTGATTTGCTGTTGTGCTGTGCAATTTTCTGTTGTGTTTTTTTGATTTGCTGTTGTGCTGTGCGATTTGCTGTTGTGTTGTGTGATTTGCTGTTGTGCTGTGCGATTTGCTGTTGTGTTGTGTGATTTGCTGTTGTGCTGTGCGATTTGCTGTTATGTTTTTTGATTTGCTATTGTGTTGTGCAATTTGCTGTTGTACTGTGCGATTTGCTATTGTGTTGTGCGATTTGCTGTTGTGCTGTGTGATTTGCTGTTGTGTTGTGCAATTTGCTGTTGTGTTTTTTGATTTGCTGTTGTGCTGTGCGATTTGCTGTTGTGCTGTGTGATTTGCTGTTGTGTTGTGCAATTTGCTGTTGTGTTTTTTTGATTTGCTGTTGTGTTGTGCGATTTGCTGTTGTGCTGTGTGATTTGCTGTTGTGTTGTGCAATTTGCTGTTGTGTTTTTTTGATTTGCTGTTGTGCTGTGCGATTTGCTGTTGTGTTTTTTTGATTTGCTGTTGTGCTGTGCGATTTGCTGTTGTGTTTTTTTGATTTGCTGTTGTGCTGTGCGATTTGCTATTGTGTTGTGCGATTTGCTGTTGTGCTGTGTGATTTGCTGTTGTGTTGTGCAATTTGCTGTTGTGTTTTTTTGATTTGCTGTTGTGCTGTGCGATTTGCTGTTGTGTGATTTGCTGTTGTGCTGTGCGATTTGCTGTTTTTTGATTTGCTATTGTGTTGTGCAGTTTGCTGTTGTACTGTGCGATTTGCTATTGTGTTGTGCGATTTGCTGTTGTGCTGTGCGATTTGCTGTTGTGTTGTGCAATTTGCTGTTGTGTTTTTTTGATTTGCTGTTGTGCTGTGCGATTTGCTGTTGTGCTGTGTGATTTGCTGTTATGTTTTTTTGATTTCCTATTGTGTTGTGCAATTTGCTGTTGTACTGTGCAATTTGCTGTTGTGCTGTGCGATTTGCTGTTGTGTTTTGCACTTCAGGGCCACCGTTATTACAGCTGTGTTTTATGGCAGAAGACATGGGCAGTGGAGGGAGTGCAGGAGGAAAAAAAAGAACATGGTGAGATGGATGTGTGGAGTTACAAGCTCAACAGAAAAGGAACTGAGAGAATCAGAGGAACAACAAAAGCAGATAAAAGTATTGTATTTTCCTGAGTATAAGCCATGGTTTGTTTGATTTTTTTTTTTTTTTTTGCTAGTTTGCGAGGTCCTGCAACTTATATACCAAAAAAAAAAAAAAAAAAAAATCACAATTACATACATTTTCAGTACAGTGAAACTGAGAAACACACCATCAAATTGCCTTTTTTGTTGAGAAACTTCGTAACAAGGCTCAATTACTTTCAGCAAACAAACGTTCAAGTGTTCAGTATATGAACAGTCATGATGGTGTCATTACTGTGAGCGTTTCTTCATGTCTTTGGTGATCATTGGGCCCCAGAGATAAAATATAATCATCAGTCATGCTCATTTCAAGCCAATATGAATAAACGAGTCGATGTAACCTTCCATTGAAACGTCAGTCCCTATTTTTGTTATGCACCTTTGAATAAATGTAATTTTTGCACAGACATCTGCATTGCTCCGGCGTTCCTTTTCAAGTTTCATCCTGACCTGGTTGCACCGGATTGTTGTGATTGTCAGAAGCGCAGAAAACCTTTCTTTTTCTGCATGAATAAACGTCTTTTACCAATGAGCAAAGTGTCCTGTCAAAAGACACCAACAACTGACTAAATGAATGTCTTTTTCCCACGTAATGCTGCAGCACACAGCAGAGAAACATAACATAAAATTACTCATAACCATCCCAAAGATGTATCGTTATCTTTGGCTGCTTTCAGTGATGCCGGTATTTGGTTAGACTCTTTCTCTCCGATTGTTCTGTCTGAGTTATTTTCATTAGTTACTTCATCCAAACCATCAACATGTCTATTGGACCCCATTCCTACCAGGCTGCTCAAGGAAGCCCTACCATTAATTAATGCTTCGATCTTAAATATGATCAATCTATCTTTATTAGTTGGCTATGTACCACAGGCTTTTAAGGTGGCAGTAATTAAACCATTACTTAAAAAGCCATCACTTGACCCAGCTATCTTAGCTAATTATAGGCCAATCTCCAACCTTCCTTTTCTCTAAAAAATTCTTGAAAGGGTAGTTGTAAAACAGCTAACTGATCATCTGCAGAGGAATGGTCTATTTGAAGAGTTTCAGTCAGGTTTTAGAATTCATCATAGTACAGAAACAGCATTAGTGAAGGTTACAAATGATCTTCTTATGGCCTCAGACAGTGGACTCATTTCTGTGCTTGTTCTGTTAGACCTCAGTGCTGCTTTTGATACTGTTGACCATAAAATTTTATTACAGAGATTAGAGCATGCCATAGGTATTAAAGGCACTGTGCTGCGGTGGTTTGAATCATATTTGTCTAATAGATTACAATTTGTTCATGTAAATGGGGAATCTTCTTCACAGACTAAGGTTAATTATGGAGTTCCACAAGGTTCTGTGCTAAGACCAATTTTATTCACTTTATACATGTTTCCCTTAGGCAGTATTATTAGACAGCATTGCTTAAATTTTCATTGTTACGCAGATGATACCCAGCTTTATCTATCCATGAAGCCAGAGGACACACACCAATTAGCTAAACTGCAGGATTGTCTTACAGACATAAAGACATGGATGACCTCTAATTTCCTGCTTTTAAACTCAGATAAAACTGAAGTTATTGTACGTGGCCCCACAAATCTTACAAACATGGTATCTAACCAGATCCTTACTCTGGATGGCATTACCCTGACCTCTAGTAATACTATGAGAAATCTTGGAGTCATTTTTGATCAGGATTTGTCATTCAATGCGCATATTAAACAAATATGTAGGACTGCTTTTTTGCATTTGCGCAATATCTCTAAAATTAGAAAGGTCTTGTCTCAGAGTGATGCTGAAAAGCTAATTCATGCATTTATTTATTCTAGGCTGTACTATTGTAATTCATTATTATCAGGTTGTCCTAAAAGTTCCCTGAAAAGCCTTCAGTTAATTCAAACAGACAGGGACTAGAAGGAGAGAGCATATTTCACCCATATTGGCTTCTCTTCATTGGCTCCCTGTTAATTCCAGAATAGAATTTAAAATTATTCTTCTTACTTATAAGGTTTTGAATAGGTCCCATCTTATCTTAGGGACCTCATGGTACCATATCACCCCAATAGAGCGCTTCGCTCTCAGACTGCAGGCTTACTTGTAGTTCCTAGGGTTTTTAAGAGTAGAATGGGAGGCAGAGCCTTCAGCTTTCAGGCTCCTCTCCTGTGGAACCAGCTCCCAATTCAGATCAGGGAGACAGACACCCTCTCTACTTTTAAGATTAGGCTTAAAACTTTCCTTTTTGCTAAAGCTTATAGTTAGGGCTGGGTTCCCATGATGCACTGTTTCTTTCTCTTTTTGCTCTGTATGCACCACTGTGCATTTAATCATTAGTGATCGATCTCTGCTCCCCTCCACAGCATGTCTTTTTCCTGGTTCTCTCCCTCAGCCCCAACCAGTCCCAGCAGAAGACTGCCCCTCCCTGAGCCTGGTTCTGCTGGAGGTTTCTTCCTGTTAAGAGGGAGTTTTTCCTTCCCACTGTTGCCAAGTGCTTGCTCACAGGGGGTCGTTTTGACCGTTGGGGTTTTTCCGTAATTATTGTATGGCCTTGCCTTACAATATAAAGTGCCTTGGGGCAACTGTTTGTTGTGATTTGGCGCTATATAAATAAAATTGATTTGATTTGATTTGATTTAATCCCCATAAAATCGTCCCTGAAAGCCATATTAATTTTTCGAACGTGTCCACCTGGAGGTCTCTTACGGTTTCTGGAAAAAAATTTATGCAGCAGACATTTATTCGCAATAAAAATAGATGACAGGGGTGGACAACACCTCACTCAAAGCCTGCTCACAGGCGAATGAAGCAACCGACAGGCATGAAAAAACTCACGCATGTGCACGAAGGTTCAAGCTTGGCTGAAGCTATCACACGTGATTCAAATCCATATGGTTTTTGAAATAAATAATAAGGTCGGATACATTTCTAACAGACCTCGTATATATATATATACACGAGGTCTGACCTAGTAAAAATAAAAAGATGCATCACAGCACAAAAAAGAAATCCTGGTTTGACTGTTTCATTTTGTTTGAGTCCATATGTTATTTTTTTGAGTGCCTGCACCTTTTTAGGTTGTTCTAAAAGAGAATGGAGAGGCTCCAAGAAACAAAAGCACTACATTCAGCTCTGTTTTTATAATGCAGCCACATTATGCAGTTAAAAATCCTTCAACTTATTCAGAAAACTACTGTGATGTCACTGCAGCGCCTTTTCAGACAGCCATTGAGACAGAGTAAAACGTCTGACTCTGAGTACACACAAAATCAATCACCTCATATATGACAAAAAACCTCATATAAAAAAAGCAGATTGGACAGAGGATTGGTTCTTGCTGAGGGTGAGTGTTTTTTTTTATCTCCGTATGATTATGAATTAGTTGTTAGCTGTTTGCTGCCAGAGACACATCCCATGAGGTGAACATCTTCCGCCTTTTAAGAAAATCGTTCAGATGCCCTAGGATGAGACGTTTCTGGGTGTCCTCTCAGTGCTTTTCTGATAGAAAAAAACAATGATGCCAACGAAAGTCAATGAAAGTCCAGATTTCTTGTTTTGTTCGGGCTTCATTGCCCTTCATTAAGTGCCATGTGACTGGGCCATTACTCTCCCATTGTTGTATTCCTAATGTCTTCAAACCATCTTCCACGGCAGTTGCACTGCAATGCACCACTGTACTTTTATCAGCAACAGATTATTTTAGCAATAGGCAGTGGTGGGCACAGTTCCGCTAATCTGCTAACCACTAATTACCAAAGCTAATTTTTTTTATTAGCAGCTTAGCTTTGCAGCTAACTTCAAAAACCATCAGTGGACCAATTAGCTTCCTTTAAATTTAGTTCTGATCACTTTTAGACCGCTAACCTTTATTTACATAGTTAGTAACAATGAAAAGCATTTATAAACCCTGTTGACTCCTGTCTGCTACATATTTTGCAGCAGTGAGGCAGCTAAGCTCAACTCTACCCCAGAAGAAGAATCCCAGTTACCAGGCTGCTACAAAGAAACAAAGAAAGAAAACATACCTAAACCAAATTAATACAGATAGTTTAACTACATTAATGTTAGGTCTATCATTTGTACAAAGTGAAAATATAGCACATATCTTTTAATTTTTAAATAATGCCCTAATTCAGAACTTTTGAACATTAACACACACAGATGCCAAATTTCATTATGGGTAAACTGAGCTTGCGATCATTGATTCGTTGATTCATTATATGTAAAAAAAAAAAACAAAACACACAACTTAACGTGTGCGTTGGTTTTTCCAAATAAATGTGTATTTGTAAATTATGTCATTTTTTTTATTTGGTAAAAAAGGCATTTGCAAAACTGAAAATTCTGCTTGTTAAGTTGCAATTCAGGCGGCAACAACCATATGATATAACCAGGTGTTATTCACACTGCCATCCAGTAGATGTTCTATGCATTTTGACCCATTTACTGGATGGCATATTACATACTGACATATTATATTACAATGCTTTTTTACTATGCTTAATCTTTTAATTAATTTTATTTTGTTTTCTGAATTGTTTTGTGTGAAGCGTCTTGAGGCATGTGATTTGGTGCATTATAAAGTGAATAAATTGAAATGAAATTGAGGCTCTGTTTACCCATAATGCAGTTTGGCATCTGGTGTGTTAATGTCCAAAAGTTCAGAACTAGTGCATTATTTTAAAATTAAAAGATATGTGTTATATTATGACTTTGAACAAATGACTTGACATTAATGTAGTTAAACTATTTGGATTAATTTGGTTTATAAATCAAAACCATAAGTCAAACCTGCTTTCCTTTTGAGGATTTAGGCCTCACGGCTGAAGCGCTGTATCCTGTGAATGGAAATGACTTCCTTACAGCAATGAGCAAGGTGCACAAAGATTGAAGCGCTGGCTTGTTACTTGTGTTGGGTTTGTGATCGCCTTTGATTCTAATCAGAAGCATTGGCGGTGTTTAAACTCAAAACTGGCTTGTCAGTAGTGGACAGACTGGACCAGAGGCAGTACTGAAAATTATCAATTAGCTGTAGCTTCTGCTAAATTGTTTAGTGGTTTATCGGTTTAGCATAAAAAGTTAACTTTCCAGTTAGCTGATTAGCTATCAAAGCTAACTTTTTGGTTACCTGTGTCCACCGCTGGCAATAAGTGGATTCCAACCAACTATGTGTTGACATGGTTATCTATTTACCTATCTATCTATCCATCTACAAGGAAAATTTATCTTTGTTATTCCAAACAACACTGTGGCGCACCATGTTGGGAATCACCTGACCAAAAGGTTGCTGGGCAGCTCTGTGGGGTGAATTCAATGAGACTGTTGTCGGCTCGTGTAGGTGACAGTGGAATCTTGTGATACTGGGTCAAAAAGGACATATCACTTTGTGGATAATTTAGGTTTTGTGAAACAGACACAAAATCCAGTTTAAAAATGTCACAACATTGTAGGTCAGCAGGACAAACATGAAACATGAAAACATGTTAACCCACCAGACAGAACTTTATAATTCCAAACTCAAAATAACCCTTTTTGTTCAGTCAGTGTCCAGCGTGTGAGCCCACTGCTCCTGTCTGTCATCGTTTCATTCCACTCACTCCATTTCACACACACAGTCTCACCTAGACAAACAACACATGAGAGTGAAGCGTCCGCCGCGTGCCTTCACACACACGCTCGCTTGGCATGCAGCATCTCGATGAGCAGGTTGTTGCAGGGCACTTCTCCGCTCACATGCATGTAGCATAAGTAGTCCTCAGCCTGCGTGCTGAGGGAGCGCAGCTCCGGCAGGCTCACTAGCAGGTGGCTGAACTTGTCATGGAACTGAGGGTAGGCAGACAGCGTGTACTCCAGCAGAGCCCCGTTCACCTGCTCCTGGACGCCCTCCACAAATGGCTGATTCTCCAACAGCTTCACATCTGTACAGTCAGAAGACCACAGTGAGACTAGTTTCACATTATAATATTTTCTTCAAAACATTGTTTTCCTGAATCATCCAGCCGGCCATTAATCATGTATTCATCCATGAGCCATGAATCCATCCATTCAAGGTCAAATCAGGAAGTGCTACATGTTGTTGCCTCCACCAAAATGCAAACCAAACCTCGGTCCTGATTGACAACTGCCCAGGCAGTCTATGATCCATCCACACCTCCTGAAAGCAGCCATGCACCTGCTGTAGCTAGATGATACGTGGACAACCCCTTGGCAAATTCCTGTTGCTGGGGTCCTCATCACTGAGGTTCTTGGATCAGGCACAGGGACATTTGCCACATGGTGGCAGCTGACATTTCCACAAAATGCAATTACTACACCTCATCTGAGTTTCCCGAGGTACCCACTCATAAGACACAAACTCATACTTGCTGTACCCAGGGATTGTCCAGAGAAACACTGTACTAAAGACATCACTTGAGATCATCAGTTAGTGTCCAACGTCTCACAACCAAACAGTAAGACAACAAGCACCAGGACCTTGACACTTTTTCTGCAAAGGTCCAAGTCTTAATTTTACTGACATGACTCTGAGCTATACAAATATAAAACCTCCGCAGTGATTCTGAAATTTAATTTGATTTTTGTATTATTGAAGACAGTATGAGCCCAAGATATTTCATGTTTTTTTTTGTTTGTTTGTTTTGTTTTTTGCTGGTCAACTTAATTTCATTTATTAATATGTTACGTCGGTTCCTGCATTTCAGGCCTTCAGCACATTCCAAAAACAGTTAGGACACTCAAATATTTACAACTTCATAATGATGCCTTTCATTCTTGCAACACTTAGGGCCCCTTCACACATAGTGCGAAGTTTGGTGGAAGTGCACACTTAGTGCGCATGATGCAGGAATTGTGTGCAAACCGTGTAATGTCGTCCCTGCCTCTAATGCCTAGTACACCTGTTGCGACACCTATTTGCACACACAAGTGCCTGAAAGACAAAGTGTGCACTATGTGAATTGCACCCTCTCGCGGCACCCATTGCACCCTCTCGCGGCAGGTGTTGGCAAAATTCCAGGTGACACGCACAAACATCTAACACCGCTTGCACGACACTTAGAAAATGTGTGGCCAGTCGCACTATTGGCACAATAACAGACAGGGTATGTGCGCTCCACTAACGGGAGGCGTTGCTTCCGACAGAAGCAGCTGTGGTGATCTGTCATTCTGGCCATTCCAGCTGGAAAACTGTTGTGTGGGCCGCTGAAGAGGAGGTACTGCTGGCCCATCACAACCAGAGGGCGCCCTGTCTGGAGTGCGGGCTCCAGGCACCAGAGGGCGCTGCCGCCTCACAGGAGCAGCCGGGGTGACAGCTGTCACTTATCGCCTACGACAGCTGTCACCAATCATCTGATCAACAGTGGTATATCAGCAGGACGACATCTCCACCTCTTTGCCGAGATATCGCTCTACCAAGGAGGTAACGATCTCAGCTGACTGTGTTGACTTCCTGACAGGAATATCTGTTGCTTGTGTGTGTTGGACAGCAGATATTCTGTTTCTTTTTCCGACAAGAGGTGGAGGTGGTTTTTCCCACCATACGTGTTGCTGGTGCACCCGCACCCACATCTAACTGTTTTTGTTCCTCGCCAGCAGTACCAGATCCGACAAGCGGAGGCAGTGGCCACTTGGGTGTTCGGGACTTGGCGGCTCCAGTATTCCCGGGGTTCGGTGGCGGAGGAAATCGTGTGGTTCCGGTTCTGCTTTGGACGGATGTCTCTTATCTTCGAGCCTGCCCACGTGACACATTTTTTGTAAATTGACTACTTGTCTACAATTGTAATTCGCCGTATTGGTTGTGCTTCTTCACAACAGTAAAGTGTTGTTATTTGACTTCCTCCATTGTCCGTTCATTTGCGCCCCCTGTTGTGGGTCCGTGTTCCTACACTTTCACAACAGAAAACACCTACTTTGTTTGGATGGTCATGGATTAACAACTGTCCACTGTGAGGCACATGTGTCTGATTGCTGTATTTACATGGACATAACGAAAAACATATATCGCTGTGACGACAAGCTGCAGCAAGCGATTGCGTACACGGAGCGGACACTGACAGCCCCCCAGGTTGAAACGGACCATCAGATCAGAACACGCAGCGGGTGATCTGACTGTCACATGACCCACGTGAGCTCTGTTCCACATGACGCAGTGTCTGTGCTGTGGCGTGGTCCACAAGACATGACGTGTCAGGCAGAACATGCGCGCGGGTGACTGCATGCACCTGACCAGTAGATGTGGACATCAGAGCACACTGCTTCTCATTCATGTCATTTCATGACTGTATGTCTGTGACCATGGCTTAACACCACAGGAAGAGACGGATCATATTTCTATTGCTCGCTTGATAAATGTAGTGTTTTTATATAGTGTGTGATTTTATTTTATTTTATTTTTTTGTAATACTTCCATGTCCTTCCTGATATGAGGCAGCTTCCAGCAGCTTTCAAAGAACAGCTCCGTAGCTCAGTAGTAAAGTCTATGACTAGGGATCAGGGGTTTTGAAAGGTGTGAGTTCGCATCCTGGGTGGTGTGCTTTTATGTTTGTTTTTTATTATTCCATATAAGTGGTGTGATGTGGTTCCACACGTACCAGCTGGTTTTTATATCTTCCACATAAGCGGTGCCATGTAATGCACCTGGCACTGTTCCTGCTCGAAGGATACCAGGGCGTGCACGAACTCTCTCACCGAGTTCATGCATGCCGGCCCATCGGCCTTACTTGTGTGAAGTGCTTTGAGGCAGCTTTGTTGTGATTTGGCGCTACATAAACTAACTAAATTTAATCGAATTACTGTTCTTTCCTCCACCAACATTGTTATCTTCTGCTGCCTCTCATTCTGCTGGTCAATGTGCAGCATAAACGAGGCTCTCTGACATACCTTACTGAATTTTCATGTAATGCCAGATTGTCTTCATGCCTCTCGTGTCATGAATTCCAACACTTCCTTCTGCAGGGTGTCCCCCCCAAAAAAAGCACCACAAAATCATTTTACTCTAATTCTGCAATAGCTAATCTGAATTCTGTTTTTTTTTTTTCTTTTTTTCCAGGCATCAAGATATATGTGAGGAATTTCTTCTGATGTAGTCTGAGACTGATCCAATGAGGATGCCGCTTACAATCGAGCAAAAAGGGGAAACTGGTGGAACCAAATCAATTGTGCAAACCCAGCAACAATATCAATGTCATTCTGCAGTTAGCAAAGCTCCAGACAGAATCACAATGTGGAAGACTGTAAAGAAGTTTCAAACTGATAGAACTTGTTAACAAAGGAGATCTGGCCGGACCAGAGGAACGGTGAACATATTGAGCACATCTCGTGAATGCCAAAACTCTTACATCCTGAGGTGAAATTAGAAAAAACACCATGCATAAAACAAACAAACAAACAAAAAAAACCCAGAGATATGCTTCAAGATGACATGTTAAAGATATCAGTATCCAAAAGTGTGTAGATTTTCTATAGTTTTATTTTTGTGGCTTTTTTGGGGGGGGGGTGCCCCCCTGTATTTGATTGATTACCTGGTTCCTGAACTCACCTTGCCACTGAATTACTGTTTTGTTAGCTGTCTATCATTGACTTTATTCCTGTTTTTCCTGATCCTGAGATAAATTTGATATTACTGTAGGTAGTCACTGAACACGTCATTATGGCACAAGTCCACTCCACTGAGAGTACTAATGAGACTGTTGCAAAATTCATTGATAGCAGCTTTTTTCAGTTATTGCATTTTGCAACAACAGAGGGAAAAATGGTGCATTCACGCATGGATTTGTAGTTGACTTAACATCACAAGAAGATTGATCAAAAAATGACTATTCAAAGCTACAAATTTAAGAAAATGGGATTTTTTTTTTTCAGCCTAGCTTTCCCATGAATTTAATTTTCTCTTTTCTCTGCATTTCAATCTTTCTTCTTTCACACTTGTCCCTGTAACACAGAAGTGTTGAACGACTTATTTCTGTCAATGTAAGTCCTGTATATAGCCCCTGAGACACATTGGTGCATGTGCTTATTTATAGGAAATGATAATCTCTTTGGCAATGCAAACCATCTTTGTTTCAATCTGGGGGGCAGACCAGAAGCATTTGTCATCCCAAGTTTGATCAACTGTATTGCAACCACGAAAATGGTCTTACACTACTTTCTCTGCCGGAAAGTGTATTTGCAAGGATCATTGTCACCATGACACAGTCTCAGTTACTGTCTCCTCAGAAACACAAAAAATTAAACCTTTATTGGTATCCCAGGTCTCCACATATTCACTGAATGCAAGTGTGAATACTGTGAGTGATTGTTTGCAACCGATGCTGATTTTTATAAAGTGTTTGATTCAGTTGATCAGGTTGACCGGTGGGACATCCTGAAAGTTTGTGGGATCATCATTTCCTCACAGTGAAATCTGGTATTCATCTGAAATCTGTCGGTGCTCCTACTTAAATTGAATATTGTTCTCCCTATTAATTAATTTGTTCATATGTTAACTACGTTGATAGATTGACTGTGACTTATTTAACATTAATGAGGTTAAAATATTAATTGATGTTGTTAAAGGGCATTTAACGTAATACTATATCTTTTGGTTGTCATCTCTGTGCTTGTTCTGTTAGACCTCAGTGCTGCTTTTGATACTGTTGACCATAAAATTTTATTACAGAGATTAGAGCATGCCATAGGCATTAAAGGCACTGCGTTGCGGTGGTTTGAATCATATTTGTCTAATAGATTACAATTTGTTCATGTAAATGGGGAATCTTCTTCACAGACTAAAGTTAATTATGGAGTTCCACAAGGTTCTGTGCTAGGACCAATTTTATTCACTTTATACATGCTTCCCTTAGGTAGTATTATTAGACGGTATTGCTTAAATTTTCATTGTTACGCAGATGATACCCAGCTTTATCTATCCATGAAGCCAGAGGACACACACCAATTAGCTAAACTGCAGGATTGTCTTACAGACATAAAGACATGGATGACCTCTAATTTCCTGCTTTTAAACTCAGATAAAACTGAAGTTATTGTACTTGGCCCCACAAATCTTAGAAACATGGTGTCTAACCAGATCCTTACTCTGGATGGCATTACCCTGACCTCTAGTAATACTGTGAGAAATCTTGGAGTCATTTTTGATCAGGATATGTCATTCAAAGCGCATATTAAACAAATATGTAGGACTGCTTTTTTGCATTTATGCAATATCTCTAAAATCAGAAAGGTGTTGTCTCAGAGTGATGCTGAAAAACTAATTCATGCATTTATTTCCTCTAGGCTGGACTATTGTAATTCATTATTATCAGGTTGTCCTAAAAGTTCCCTAAAAAGCCTTCAGTTAATTCAAAATGCTGCAGCTAGAGTACTGACGGGGACTAGAAGGAGAGAGCATATCTCACCCATATTGGCCTCTCTTCATTGGCTTCCTGTTAATTCTAGAATAGAATTTAAAATTCTTCTTCTTACTTATAAGGTTTTGAATAATCAGGTCCCATCTTATCTTAGGGACCTCGTAGTACCATATCACCCCAATAGAGCGCTTCGCTCTCAGACTGCAGGCTTACTTGTAGTTCCTAGGGTTTGTAAGAGTAGAATGGGAGGCAGAGCCTTCAGCTTTCAGGCTCCTCTCCTGTGGAACCAGCTCCCAATTCAGATCAGGGAGACAGACACCCTCTCTACTTTTAAGATTAGGCTTAAAACTTTCCTTTTTGCTAAAGCTTATAGTTAGGGCTAGATCAGGTGACCCTGAACCATCCCTTAGTTATGCTGCTATAGACGTAGACTGCTGGGGGGTTCCCATGATGCACTGTTTCTTTCTCTTTTTGCTCTGTATGCACCACTCTGCATTTAATCATTAGTGATTGATCTCTGCTCCCCTCCACAGCATGTCTTTTTCCTGGTTCTCTCCCTCAGCCCCAACCAGTCCCAGCAGAGGACTGCCCCTCCCTGAGCCTGGTTCTGCTGGAGGTTTCTTCCTGTTAAAAGGGAGTTTTTCCTTCCCACTGTAGCCAAGTGCTTGTTCACAGGGGGTCATTTTGACCGTTGGGGTTTTACATAATTATTGTATGGCCTTGCCTTACAATATAAAGCGCCTTGGGGCAACTGTTTGTTGTGATTTGGCGCTATATAAAAAAAATTGATTGATTGATTGGTTAAATACATTAGATTCATGTAAAAGACATATTCTGCTTTATAAAGAATCTACAGTATCTACACTTCAGATGAATACAGCTCACCTCTGATATGGTTAAATAAGGAAATCAGGATTCAGGCTGCTTTTAGTTGAATGATGGTTGCATTTTTTATAAAAGTAGAAAAAAATTCAGTTCTAAATGCTGTTATTGTGGTTCATGTTACTTTAACAGCGTTGTTGGAGTTATTGATTTATTGTATTTCTGTAGTTCAATTGGCTTAGTCAGTTTAGTTAAGTCTCATGTTACCGTTATCATGAGTGAGAAGTGTAGTGGCTTTGAGGTTTTCCTCCACTGTCTGGTTTTGTGGTTATGCAAAAATAAAAGCATTGCAAAAAAAGGAAAATGCAGAAAAGACAAAAAGCTCTGGCTCAGTTTTCGTTCTTCCACGCAGCTCGCCACAATATATTAAACGTGAAGTGGTGTATGCATGTGTGCGTGCATATAACTTTGATCACAGACAAACTGGGGTGAGCTGACTTTTGCTGTTTGGTATGCTTATGTATTTTGAATCAAAGAAGATTGACTAATATTTTTGGAGAAACTAGGGATAATAGCTAACAACTCTGAACAATGGACATTGATAATTACATTCTGGACCTACACACCATTCCAGCAGGTGGCAGTAAACCATCTATATATTAAAAGTGAAGTGGCATCTGTGTACGTATAAGCGTGCATGCATGTTTTTATTTTGTAAGTTCAATGTAAGTACATAATATAATTGTAAATCCATTAAAAATACATGGACGACATGCAAAAGTGAAAACACTTATTTCCATTGTGGCCCATTCAAAAATATAATGATAAAATAGAAGTAATAATAAAATAAAATAAAATAAAATAATAATAGTGTGTATATGATAACAAGAACCTAAACAATTTATAAAAACATCAAGACAGTAAATTAACATTAAAAAATTATGTAATTAACAGGAAATAAATGGGTCGAGTTATTTCCTAAAAACTGTTGAAGTCTAAGGTCAAAGGTTCTAAAAACATTCTGTACTCACACACCATTCCAACTCATTACAGATACTTTGCATAATTTATTACCACACTTGAAAAACGCCAGCTACTTATTTTATAAACACTACCCAATCTGGAGCCTGTGGATCCCCATGGGCAACACGCTAGTTATTTAGTCAAAGTCAAAGTGTACTTTATTGTCAAAAATCTATGTAACAGGGTTAGCACAGAAGATTGAAATTGCGTTTGACCAGTCTCCAATGTGCAGTTAAACTAAACATATAGATAAGACATTGACAATAAACACACACACACACACACACACACACAATGTGCAGTAAAAACTAACATACTGATACTTGAATTTACATTTCTCTCTCTGACACATTTCACTCACAACCACACACACACAGTAAAAAAGCAGTAAAAAAGACTAACATACTGATATGTATATGACATGTACAATAAATACACACACACACAAAATCACACAGCAGCAGAAGTACAATCAGTGGACATACAGGTTATGTGCAATAGTGTAGATGCAGTATGTAAGGTGCGAGGAGTAAAGTGCAAGTGACATGGTGAAATGAAGTGTTCATGGAATGTTCTTCAGTGTCTTTGAAATGTTCATGTAGTTTTCTTCAGTGTGTTGATGAGTCTGATGGCTTGTGGAAAGAAGCTGTTTCCCAGTCTGCTTGTGCGGCACCACATGCTGCGGTAGCGCTTCCCTGATGGTAGCAGGGAGAACAGTTTGTGTGCTGGGTGAGTGGGGTCTTTGATGATGTTCATTGCTCTCTTGGAACAGTGCGAAGTGTACAGGTCCTGAATGGCTGGTAGGGATGATCTGATGATCTTTTCTGCAGTCCTCACCACCCTCTGTAGTGCCTTCTTGTCTGCAGCTAAACAGCTGCCGTGCCAGACAGAGAGGCTGCTGGTCAGGATGCTCTCAATGGCACCCCTGGTGGTGAGTGCAGATGTGGAGAGATCAGCTCTTCTCATCCTCTGCAGGAAGTGGAGTCGTGTCTGTGCTTTTTTGACCAGGGAGGTGGTGTTTGTGGTCCATGTGAGGTCATCTGTGATGTGCACTCCAAGGAACTTTGTGCTTTTCACAGACACAGCACTGCCATTGATGATGAGTGGGATGTGTGTTGGTTGTTCTTTCCTGAAGTCCACAGTTATTTCTTTTGTTTTATTGATGTTGAGTAGCAGGATGTTCCTCTCACACCAGTTGATGAGTTGGTGTACCTCCTCTCTGTATGCTGAGTCGTCGTCGTCTCCAATGAGGCCCACCACTGTTGTGTCATCTGCGAATTTGGTGATGTGATTCATTGCAAATCTGGCACAGCAATCATGGGTCATCAGTGTGAACAGCAGAGGAGATAGCACACATCCTTGCGGCACCCCGGTGTTTATGATGGTGGTCGCTGAGGAGTTGTTGCTGACTCTGACTGTCTGCGGTCTGTTTGTGAGGAAGTCCAGCAGCCAGTTGCACAGTGAAGTGTTGATACCTATTGCACTCAGCTTGTCTACCAGATGTTGGGGGATGACAGTGTTGAACATGGAACTGAAGTCGATAAACAGCATCCGTGCATGACTGTTTTTGTTTTCCAGGGGCTGGCTTGTAGTCTGTGACTGACTGGGTGCCTTGCCACAGGCGTCTTGGGTCTTTTGTGTCTGTGAAGTGGGAGTTGATTTTCTGTCCATAGGCACGCTTGGCTGCTCTCACACCCCGATGCAGGTCGGCCCTGGCTGACTTGAGGGTCTCCTTGTCCCCAGACTTGAAAGCAGTGTTGCGTGCTCTTAGGAGCTCACGTACCTCCCTGGTGAACCAGGGTTTTTCATTTGCTCTTACTGTAATGTCCTTGGTGACGGTTACATCTTCCATGCATTTTGTTATGTATCCAGTTACTGAGTCTGTGCATTCGGTGAGGTTGACGTGCTGGTTGGTGGTGGCTGCCTCCCTGAAAACAGACCAGTCTGTGCTTTCAAAACAGTCCTGTAGAGCTTCTGTGGCTCCCTCTGGCAAGGCCCTGATCTGCTTCACAACTGGTTTGCTCCTCGTCAACAGAGGTCTGTAGGCTGGAATTAGCATAACAGAGAGATGGTCTGATGATCCAGGTGGGGGTGTGGAACTGCTCTGAAAGCCTGTCTGATGTTTGTGTAGACCTGGTCGAGTGTGTTCTCCCCCTTGTTGCAAAGTTCACATGCTTGTGATAGTGTGGCAGTACTGTTTTTAAGTTGTCCTGATTAAAATCGCCAGTGATTATGCAGACTGAGTCCGGGTGTGTGTTTTGTAGTGTACTCACCGACTGGTACAGAATGGAGAGTGCTTCCTTTGTGTTTGCGCTGGGTGGAATGTAAACAGCTGTGATGTTGATGGTGTTGAATTCCCTCGGCAAGTAGAATGTGCGGCAGTTGAGGGTTAAAAACTCAATGTTCTCAGAATGTTGTTAGCCCTTCCAGTTGAATGGCGCTGTCCGGAATGGTGTTGTGAAGCCACGTCTCAGTGAGAATGATCATATTGCAGTCTCTCACATTTCTTTGTGTTGTTAAATCCAGCTTCAGGTAATCCATTTTATTTTCCAGTGAGCGAACTTTGGATAAGAGGACAGACAGTAGTGCAGTTCTGTGAGGATTTTGTTTCAGTCTGTTGGTGATACCAGCTCAACAGCCTCACTTGCTAGTTCTAGCACACCTCCGCCGGTGCATGCTAAGTCTCCCCTGCCGCTTCAGCTGCTTCCAGTTTCGGCTGGTGTGGGAGGAGGAGCCCACTGTCTTGGAGGCCCCATTGTCTCGCTGGGGTATAAGTCCTAGTCCGAGAAGAGTTTCTCGGACCGTGACTAGGTTCACTCCTGAAAGATCCTTTGTGGTGTTGTTGTTCCTCAGTCCAAGTAATGTACTCCTGTTGTATGTGATTCTTGCAGGAGACTGCGACGGTATGGATGACATATTTAACATAAAATGCACATCGCTATCGGGAGCTAGCATAGCCGCAGCCACAGAGGGTGCTGCCATCTACTGCAGAAGTTAGTGCAGAAACTTATATAACTTCCTGCAGTATTGACAATGTAGAGTAGAATTGTAGAAGGATCAAAATGGTTAAGGGCCCCTTCACACAACACGATTGAAGCCAACTGGTGCACGAAGGAGGAACTGCATGCCACTCGTGAAAAATCTGAGCCACCTCGAACGCCTCGTACAGCTATAGCCACAACCATTTGTGAACAGCCCATGCACTCTATATTTGCATGCTGCTCGCGCCTGTAACTCATTCCAGCGGCAGGGAAGATGAGGTTGCATTGTCAGCTGATCGTGTTCACAGCATTCGCACGGCATGTCATATGCAGGTCGGATATATAGTGTCGCGGCACAATATGCTGGATGAAATCAATGTCGCACTATGGTGGAATCATGTGATCGAGGCAGCCTTCACATCAGTGCCTGAAAGATAGCGAATGCCCTGCGAGTGCCCATTCAACCCCCTCTTGACAGGTGTCGGCCGGAGTCTAGGTGCCATCCACGAACATCCAACACCACCTGCGGGGCACTTAGAAAAGGCAAGGCTAGTAAGCAGCCGGCATGACAATAGAGGGCAGCTGACCACATTCATGCTGTGCTGTGCAAATGTCTAAGTGCCCCACTAGTGAGCACAATAAATTCTGCACAGTAAAATTTACTTTGCTGGGATAACATTTGTTCCCAGCCCAAATAGAGTTAAATATACTGTATCACAATGTTAAATTAACTCTATCACAGTGTAAAATCAACTCTTATTGGAGTACAAACACTTGATTTGACAATACGGTAGAGCTGATTTCACTCTATAATAGAGGGTATTTTACTCTATTTAGACTGGGACCAAATGTTATCCCAGCAGAGTAAAGTTTACTCAGCAAAATTTACTGTGTGCCCTTACCAAGCAACACATATGTCATGCAAGTGTGCCCCCCCGCCGCAACACGTGGTGAGCAAGTGTGTCCCCACCCCCCACAACACATGTAGCGTGTGATTGTGTTGCACCCCCCCAACCATGAACCAACATTGGGGTGGGCTCTCATGATGTCATGACATGCTGATAATTAGGTACAGACAAGATCACATGGGGACCGGCCAGCCATGTCTGAGTGCGCACAGCATGGCAAGGCAGCTCTCAGCTGATCGCCGGCCAGCAAGTCATTGTCAGCTGGAAATGATGGCTCAGTGCACACAATGTGTTCAATTAAAAACACAAGAGAACACAGCAAGGACACGTATATAAATAAATACTACAATAACTACATGCATAATTACATAACAAATACGTAAAATGGCTTTATTCATGTCATTCCATCAACGTGTGTACATGCATGATGATGGGACATGTGGAACTGGACATGTTCTGTCTGCTCTTCATAACAGGAATTAATTATTAGAGACTGCGGTGTTTTCTCTCATTTTTCTTTTACAGTATATAGTGACAACAGTTCCACTAATGTGATCATGTTACATTTAAACTGTACATTCTTTGATCCTCTAATGTTCAGAATCTGTGCTTCACATTATTGTGGGCTTCCATATATTTGTTGATTTATGTCCAGCATATATGTACAGCATCTAATTGCTCTGCCCCTGTAGGAGCGCAACGTGATGCCACACTTTCCAGGTGCTCGTACTGTGTTTGTGCACATGCATGAGCGTGCACTAAACTGTCGCCGACCGTGTGTCCAACAGGTGGAATATTTCACAGTTCCCCATTTCGTTTGTCTTTCATGGTTTTTCAGCCGGTTTCTGCTTCTTCCACCCAACTTCATGTTTTGTGTGAAGGGGCCATTAGAAATGTATTTTATTGTTTAAAATTATTTTAATTATTTACAATAATTTATTAAGGTTCCACGTTTTTAATGTCCTGGAGCCTCATTTAAAACTGTTAAACACAAGAAAAAAGGACCTAAAACATTTTTTATTGCATACAATCTGATTTATAAAAACAAACTGCACAGCAAAATGTTTGCATAAGGACACAAACTGTGACGAGTGCATCAGTGAAGCCAGATAGTTAGGAACATGTGAGTAGCAGCAGTGCACATCTAAGTCCACTTACTAACACACATCACATATACATACATTGTCATGAATGTAAAATTAGCATTGTTATGTGTGAGAGAGAGCCACAATACAGAGGGATTGTTGAATTATTAAATACATATCAGATCTTACATCAAACATCTTACATCATTTAATAGTGGCCATATTTTCACAGCTCAAATGTTATTAGAAGATATTTATCTTCATTAAAATAGCAGTGTGGTAACACCACAGCAGTGCAAAGGATTCTGAGATAACTGCAAAAAAAATAAAATAATTGCCACTTGTTCTGTTATTTTGAACCTTTTTCTGGTCAAGAACCATGGCCTTGGATTTGGAGGTGCTGATTTTCATCCCGGACGCTTCACACTCGGCTGCAAACCGCTCCAGTGCATGCTGAAGGTCCTGATTTGATGAAGCCAACAGAACCACATTGTTCACAAACAGCAGAGATGAGATTCTGTGGTTCCCAAACCGGACCCCCTCTACACCCTGACTGCGCCTAGAAATTCTGTCCATAAACATAATGAACCGAACCAGTGACAAAGGGCAGTCCTGGTGGAGGCCAATGTGCACTGGAAACAGGCTTGACTTACTACAGGCAATGCGGACCAAGCTCCTGCTGCAGTCGTACAGGGACTGGATAGCCCTGAGCGAAGGACCCTGGACCCCGTACTCCCGGAGCAGCCCCACAGTTCGACCATCGGTCGAATTCTCCTCTCCAGTACTGTGGAATAGACCTTACCGGGGAGGCCGAGGAGTGTGATCTCGCTGTAGTTGGAACACACCCTCCGGTCTTCTTTGTTAAACAGAGGGACCACCACCCCAGTCTGCCAATCCAGAGGCACTGTCCCCGACCGCCACGCGATGTTACAGAGACGTGTCAACCAAGACAGTCCCACAACATCCAGAGACTTAAGGTACTCTGGATGGATTTCATCCACCACAGGAGCCTTGCCACCGAGGAGCTTTCTGACCACCTCGGTGACTTTGGCCTGGGTGATGGATGAGTCCGCCTCTGAGTCCCCCGTCTCTGCTTCCTCTTTGGAAGACGTGACGATGAGATCCCATCCCATCGTCAAATAAAATAAATAAAACAAAACAGCCATGCCGGCCAGTTTTGTCAATACTGAAGCGAGAGCCGATGTGTGTGTGCATCAGCGTGTGCGCCTTTGAAGTCCAGAGCGCAGATGGCCCCCTTTTCACCCTGTACAGTCTCCTCTTCAATAGTGCGGGTGCAGATTCAACCTGTCATCTTTCATATACTTGTTTTATGTCACAGTCAAACACGGCACGTGATGCTCAGCATCACAGTAGACAGCCCGGTCAGCCGGTCTTGAGACGCACTGACTCGCTGATGCAGCACCTGTGATTGCAGTATAACGTCCAGAATGAACATGTAATCACACATCCATTGTCAGTCCACCTCATGTGTCAGACAATTCTGTATTATCATGTTATCATGGCTGTCAGACCCTGTCCCGACGACCGCAGTGCGCATCAGCACGTCACAGGGACATGCTGACTCGCTATAACACACATATTGGGTGTGATTGTGCAATGTAAATGTCTAGTCCACACGATGATTGCGTGCCACAGACTTTGCACATTACAATATTTCCTTTGCACATCGAGCAGGATGCGGGGGGGGGGGCTTATTGGGAGCACAATTGGATGTGCTGACATGATCAGACTGCTCCAAATGCTACTGGGTTGCCATTTCGGATGCCAGTTCGAATGCCATTTGAGCTAGCAGTCACACAGCAGTACGACCACTGTACGCATATTCCCCAGTTTGAATGCAGTAGGACAGTAGTTATGCTTGTTCTCTACATTCATGCTGGCCGTGCCAATATGGCATATTTCCCTATTTTTCTTTCAGTTACATGAATGCTGTCTCAGGAATTTGAATGCAGCTCAAATGCAGTTCGACTGCAGGTCGAATTGCATGAATGAGGTTCGAATGTCCATTCCTATGGCAGTAAGTATGTTTTCGCATGTTTTCCAGCACGACATTATTGTGGAAAATAATTAACTGTGCTGAACAATCTGGAAGTCTGAGTACAAATCAGACATTTTGTACCATGTGTATACAGCGGCGTGTGTAGATTTCTTTATGCGACACCATTAATGCAGTGTGTAGGTAGAGTAGGTATCTGTGTTTGCGTGTGAAACAACAGCCGAGCCCTTGGTGAACTGACATTCACCATCAGCTGAGCCCATCTCTAAGAACCCATTCACACAGTAATTAAATGTTTTGAATCAATCTTCTGAATCATCTTTTCAAACTGCTTAAGGGCAATTAAATTAGCCTCGACAAGTCTGACTGTGAAGATGAGGGAGAGCGAGAGCACAGAAACTGACAGCAAAGACAGCAAATATTTTGTGCCTGTGACAAGTGCTCTCCTCTTTCAAAAGCTCTTTGTTCTGTGTTTTGCAAGCACGAAACAACAAACACTTCTGGAAATCTGGACAGGCCACATCTATGCTCTCTCCATCTGCACACGCCACTACATGAATGTCAGTCCTGCTGCAGTCCTTCATTACGCTTCTTTTGAATGCCATTAGTGGACAATAGCGCAGGATGTCTTTGTTAATATTGGCTTTTGTCAACCCAAGAAATTTAATTACGTGGCTTTACTGGAGTGAAAAGGACAGTTCAGAAAACACTTGTAACCGTGTAGCTAAATAGACCTTAGTACACATTAGAGATCGAGCTGCAATTGTCAGATTTTCTTCATTAAAACGTTCATGTTCCTATTCACACAGGCCGACTGATTCCTGCATGAAAAGCCTCACACTCGGAGCTTTTAAGAAGCTTGTGTTTGTCTCTGCACATTCAAGGAATTACAGCTTTATTATGAGAATATTTATTGATTGCTGTAGATGACACTGCCTGACTCACTTGCTCTTATGATGGCAGTTTCTAAGAAACATTGTAAGAATTATCTCTAGATTATTACTATATAAGTTACACTTTGTTTTTGGGCTGTCTAACACACACACGGCGTTCACTCACTCGGGTTGAACAGCAGCAGAAATTTCAGACAGGCGATTTCTCGGCGGTCGACCTGCAGCGTCCGCAGCCTCACCGCCAGTTCTTGACCCCTCTGGACCAGAGCCGACAGAGTGGCCTCAGCTTGAGACAAGATGGACGTCAGCTCAACCTGCACACACGACCTACAGGTTATTTTCAAAGTAAGCAAAGTCACATGCTTGTGTTTCAAGGACGCGTTTATTAATTTCCATGAAAACATGGCTGGAGCTGTGGTGACATCTGGACTTTGCTGTTACTGCCTCTATGCATGTTCTCTTCTGATTTGCTTCATTGCTCTGTCAGTGGAGTTGCTGACTATGGCGGCTGACACACCTGTTGTTCATCAGCCTGCAGAATATGTACCCTGCTTTTCCATGCCTTCCTCGCCAGATTATCCATTGTACTCAGTGGTACATTTTGACCTCTATATGTCTTTCATTTTCACTTTGTTATCTCTGTCTTTTAGCTTCTTTTCTCGGCGCCCAGTTCCACTTTCTGACTCACAGCTCATCACAATTTGAACATAGATGAATGTTCGGTGATCATGCTGGATTCAAGCATATTGTAGTTCTGTTGATTATCACAGAGAAAACACACTGCTGGAAATAAAACACATTTCCTCTTCCATCACTAAATGCAAAGGTGATGCAAAGGTGCGCAGACCAAGCCTCAAAATGACCTGCACCCCACCTGGCTCTACGGTTAGCTGGTTCCCGGCTTCCCCACAAACCTCCACTGTCACTGTTTAACGTCATTTAACATCACAGCTCTGTGCTACAGACTGTAACAGAATTAACCGGCATTAACCTGAAGCAGAAGCAGGCTGGTGGCAGATGACTTCACGACACCTGAACACCCTCATTTTGGGGGTGACTTCATGTTGCACTGAATGTTGCATATTTGTATTCATTAGTAGCTGTAATAATCCTGTATACTGTTGGAAATACAGCGGCAGAAGAACAAGACACGAGCAATTTAAAATAACAGGACATTTCTATCTGCTGTTATTTTATGTCAACAAATTGTTGCTGTAGTCTTTATTATTGTTGTTGTGACAATGAATGGGAGTAGTAGTATCATGTTTATGAGACTGGGCCTGGCATCACATTTTTTTTTTTTTTACATTTGAGGGCAGAGATAACCGGCTTTTTTAAGAGATATAAAGAGACTGTCAAAATGCTGCCTTCATCAAGCATTACCAGTGGTGAATGTGCAACCCCAAATAGGACAATATGGAAAATGCAAATAAAAAAAATAAAAAACCTGGAGTGATTCTTTCAGTTACTTTGACTCCTCTTTCATTGCAGACTGTATTTCATTTGTTAATATACATCCAATCAGGCATATAAGGTCTGCAACAAATTCCAAAAATAGTTTGGACCTAATCATGTCCGTCCTCATCACTCCCAAAGAAAATTGCAGGATCTTCAACTCCGCCACCTCAAACTGTGCTTCCTTTCTTTCTCTAAGCCATACAACATAGCTGGTCTCACTTCAGTCTTGTAAATGTCCCCTGTAGATATCCTTATTGCCATCTTTGTCAACTGTGCTCTCTTCTTCACCTCTCTACCACACTCTCCATTACTTTGGATAGTTGACTCCACGTATTTAACTCATCTACCTTCACTACCTCTATTCCTTGTAGGTGCACTGTTCCACTCTCATTCACACACATGCACTCAGTCTTGTCGCGCATCTGCACCTCTCCAAGCTCATCTCGACTTGGTCTCTACTACCATGATAGATCCCAGTGTCACCTGCAAACATCATAGTCCATGAAGGCTCCTGTCTGATCTCATCAGTCAATCTGTCCATCACCATTGCGAATAATAAAGGACTTAGAGCTGATGCTTGGCATAATCCCACCTTTACCTTGAATGAATCTGCTATTCTTACTGTGTGTCTCACCGCTGTCACACTGTTGTTGTATATACCCTGCACCAGTTTCACATACTTCTCTGCCACTCCAGACTTCCTTTTGCAATAGCACAACTCTTCTTTTGGCACCCTGTGGATTTAGAGAAAGACTATGACAAACACACAATGCACTTCCTTCTGGCCATCTCTATACTACCCCATCAGCACTCTCAGAGCAAACACTGCATCTGTAGTGCTCCTTCTCGGCATGAAACCGTATTGCTGCTCACAGACCTTCACCTGTCTTCTGATCCTAGCTTCTACTTCTCTTTCCCATAACTTTGTGTTATGCCTGATTGACATTATGCCATTCTAGTTGTTGCCGCTCTACTGGTGGTGGTGGTGGCGGGAAATCATTTTCTATATTTTTCTACTTGCTGAATCCATTTCAACCACAACTGCATTGAATGCTTTCAAAATTAAGAAGAAAATAGCAGCATGCTGAGCATGGTGGCTCCATACCTATGGCAGAGCATGCCATAGGTATTAAAGGCACTGCGCTGCGGTGGTTTGAATCATATTTATCTAATAGATTACAATTTGTTCATGTAAATGGGGAATCTTCTTCACAGACTAAGGTTAATTATGGAGTTCCACAAGGTTCTGTGCTAGGACCAATTTTATTCACTTTATACATGCTTCCCTTAGGCAGTATTATTAGACAGCATTGCTTAAATTTTCATTGTTACACAGATGATACTCAGCTTTATCTATCCATGAAGCCAGAGGACACACACCAATTAGCTAAACTGCAGGATTGTTTTACAGACATAAAGACATGGATGACCTCTAATTTCCTGCTTTTAAACTCAGATAAAACTGAAGTTATTGTACTTGGCCCCACAAATCTTAGAAACATGGTGTCTAACCAGATCCTTACTCTGGATGGCATTACCCTGACCTCTAGTAATACTGTGAGAAATCTTGGAGTCATTTTTGATCAGGATATGTCATTCAATGCGTATATTAAACAAATATGTAGGACTGCTTTTTTGCATTTGTGCAATATCTCTAAAATTAGAAAGGTCTTGTCTCAGAGTGATGCTGAAAAACTAATTCAGGCATTTATTTCCTCTAGGCTGGACTATTGTAATTCATTATTATCAGGTTGTCCTAAAAGTTCCCTGAAAAGCCTTCAGTTAATTAAAAATGCTGCAGCTAGAGTACTGACAGGGACTAGAAGGAGAGAGCATATCTCACCCATATTGGCCTCTCTTCATTGGCTTCTTGTTTATTCTAGAATAGAATTTAAAATTCTTCTTCTTACTTATAAGGTTTTGAATAATTAGGTCCCATCTTATCTTAGGGACCTCATAGTACCATATCACCCCAATAGAGCGCTTCGCTCTCAGACTGCAGGCTTACTTGTAGTTCCTAGGGTTTGTAAGAGTAGAATGGGAGGCAGAGCCTTCAGCTTTCAGGCTCTTCTCCTCTGGAACCAGCTCCCAATTCAGATCAGGGAGACAGACACCCTCTCTACTTTTAAGATTAGGCTTAAAACTTTCCTTTTTGCTAAAGCTTATAGTTAGGGCTGGATCAGGTGACCCTGAACCATCCCTTAGTTATGCTGCTATAGACTTAGACTGCTGGGGGGTTCCCATGATGCACTGAGTGTTTCTTTGTCTTTTTGCTCTGTATGCACCACTCTGCATTTAATCATTAGTGATTGATCTCTGCTCCCCTCCACAGCATGTCTTTTTCCTGGTTCTCTCCCTCAGCCCCAACCAGTCCCAGCAGAAGACTGCCCCTCCCTGAGCCTGGTTCTGCTGGAGGTTTCTTCCTGTTAAAAGGGAGTTTTTCCTTCCCACTGTTGCCAAGTGCTTGCTCACAGGGGGTCGTTTTGACAGTTGGGGTTTTTCTGTAATTTTTGTATGGCTTTGCCTTGCAATATGAAGCGCCTTGGGGCAACTGTTGGTTGTGATTTGGCGCTATATAAATGAAATTGATTTGATTTGATTTGATTTGATTTGCAGTTACTGCTCATCTCACAGCAAGAAAGTCATGGGATCACCTCACATCTGGGGCTTTTCTATGTGGAGTTTGCATGATCTCCCTGTGTTTGCGTGGGTTTCTTCGGGGTGTTCCAACTTCCTCTCACATCTGTTGAAATGTGGCCATGCGACAGACTGGCATCCTGTCCAGGGTGCACCCTGCCTCATGCCCTATAACTGCTGGTATAGACTCCAGCTGCCCCCCCCTCCCAGTGATACTCAATTAGAATAACAGGATGGATAAACAGCAATATTGAGCTTAACATAATATCTTTGGTTTTTAATGAAAAAAAAAAATGTCTCCAATATCAAACAATGTCTCTGCAAAATTTGATGCTTGTACCATCAAACACACAACTGTAAGCACACTTTACACATACAAGTGTATGTAAGTGATGCTTACATACACTTGCCATGGGCATGACTGTCATGATAATTTTGGGCTTTTAATGATGTCTTTGAACTGTTCTTTTGTCAGGGTGGAATGATTGTAGAGCAAACATAAATAATGACTCTAAAAAAAATTAAAACTGGGTGCAGAGGTTTGAATAAATTTTGTATCTTCTCTAATCCACACAGAGCTAAAATATATACAGGTTCCAATATATATACATACACCCCCACTAATACTTGATTAAGTACCCCTTAGCAAGCTGCACATTGACCAGATACTTTTGGTAGCCATCAGCAAGCTTCTGGCATAATTCTGGCTAAATATTTGACCATTCTTCTTAGTAGAATTGGTAGAGTTCATTTAAACTGGTTGGATTCCTGGCACAAATATGGCTTTTCAGTGTAGCCCACAAAATTTCAGTTGAGTTGAGGTCGGATATGGGAAGGCCTTTCCAGATTCCTACTTTATCCCACCCACAACCAGTCTGACGTGTTTCCGGATCATTGTCCTGTTGAAATGCTTAATTGTGGCCATGTTTCAACATCTTGATGTTGATTTGAGGTGACATTAAAGAATTTGCAGGTAGCCTTTTTTGTGCAATACACCAGTTTGTGCAATACACCAGTACCAATGACAGCAAAACAGCCCCAGAGCATCATGCTGGCACCAACATGCTTGACAGTAGAGACAGTGTCTTCAGGTTTGAAAGCCTCACCTTTACTCCTCCAAATATACCTCTTGTCAGTGTGGCCAAATAACTCAGTCTGTCTCGTCTGACCATGTGGGCACTGGTAATTTCAGTCTAGCTTGAAGGTGTCAGTTTTGTTGTAGGTGCTTCTGTCTTGGTTGACACTCTATAAGTCCATGGTGATGTAAAACTCACTTCACTCTGGGAAGTGATGCTGGTGTTTCAACAGTTTCCAGTTCATGGCAGACCTGAACCTGGGCGGGTCCTGGGTTGCTCCAGAACATAATAACCAATTTCCTATCATCTGAGGGTGACAGTTTGGGTCTTCTTCCAGACCTTGGCAAAGTGGTGACACATCTGACTAACTTGGACTTATGTAAGTTGTTTGAAATCTTGAAATCTGCATTTGTTTAGAAATGGCTCCAAGAGACCTTCCCAACTTGTTTAAATCTACAATTCTCCTTAGAACAATAGGAAAGTCCAAAGAACTCAGAAAGGTCTGAGTATTTGTCAGTCCAAAGAGTGCTGTCACACACGTCCTATTTATGCTAACAAAGAGAAACTAGTTGTTGCAGTCAATCACGATTGTCATGTTAAAAGACACTGTAGAACCAGCGTGCCCAAGCAGTTGATCGCAGTTGACCAGTCGATTGCGGGCTGAGTTTCAGTCGATCGCATGAAAAAAAATCTCACACGGTTGTTTCTATCTGCACATATGCAGGGTCAAAAAGCTACAGTGGAGAGCAAGGTGATGCTACAATGGCAGAAGCTAAAAAATTGAAAACTAATTTTCATTCAGACTGGGAGGAGGATTATTTTTTCATTTATTGGAATGACAAATCCATCTGTGCTATCTGCAATGCAAATGTAGATTTACCAAAGAAAGGGAATTTAGGGCAGCATTTCAAGATGATTCACAAGAGCTAAGATGCAAACTTCCTGCCTGAATCACCTCCGCATGCCCAAAAAGTCCAGGAATCGAAAAGTCAGCTAGCAGCACAATGCTCTGTTTTTACCAGATCCAAAACCATGAGTAAGGCTGAAACCATAGCTTCTTATCATGTCAGTTGTGTTCTTGCAAGAGGAAAGAAATCTTTCAATGATGGGGAGATTGTGAAAGAAGTGTTCATGGAAACCAGAGATGTGCTCTTTGCTGATTTTAAAAATAAAAAAAGAAGATTGTGCCTGCTATTCAGGATATGCAGCTATCAAGAAATTCTGTTACACAGCGATGCAAGGGAATGGTGAAGGATGTTGAATGGCAACTGAGGAATAATATTGACACATGTGAGTGTTTTTCTCTCCAATTCGATGAATTCACTGATGCTGTGGATGTGGCTCAGCTATGTGTTTTCATGGTTTTTGATGACATGAGTGTAAAAAAAACAGACCTACTGCTGCACACAGATGTTCGATGGCTCAGCCGGGATAAATTTCTGGAATGGTTTCCTGAATTGTTGCCTGAAATTAAAGAATTTCTGAATTTCTGAAACATTCAACTCATGTGGAATATGCACAGCTCGAAGACAGTCAGTGTCTCTTGGATTTAGTCTTTCTTTCCGATCTGAGTGACAAGCTCAATAACTTGAATCTAGAGCTGCAGGGTAAGGACAAACACATCATCAACATGATCACCTCTGTGAACACATGTAAGAGCAAGTTACACCTGCTATCAAGCAGGTTCCAATAGTGTGATCTGCAAAACTTTTCACACATGGACACAGAAGTTAAGTGTCAGGGTAAAGACTGCAGAGCTTGAGAGTGTGTATGTTATGATGATCAAGTGCAGAGCATCTTGTCAGAATTTGACAGGCACTTTACTGACTTTGCATCCATTGAGCCTGTTGTCTCTTTTATCTTTCTTCCATTTGGGGAAAATATAGATGTGGATTGTACAACCCCAATTCCAATGAAGTTGGGACGTTGTGTAAAATGTAAATAAAAACAGAATACAATGATTTGAAAATCCTCTTCAACCTATGTTCAATTGAATACACCACAAAGACTGGGAAAGTTCATGAATGCTCAAAGAACACAAAATTGGAAACAGGTGGGTGTGATGACTGGGTATAAAAGGAGCATCCCTAAAAGGCTCAGTCATTCACAAGCAAAGATGGGGCGAGGATCATCACTTTGTGAACAACTTCATGAAAAAACAGTCCAACAATTTAAGAACAATGTTTCTCAATGTCCAATTGCAAGGAATTTAGGGATTCCATCATCTACAGTCCATAATACAATCAGAAGAATCAAAGAATCTGGAGAACTTTCTACATGTAAGCAGCAAGGCCGAAAACCATCATTGAATGCACTGCATTAAAAACCGACATCACTGTGTAAAGGATCTTACCGCATGGGCTCAGGAACACTTCAGAAAACCATTGCCAGTTAACACAGTTCATCGCTACATCTACAAGTGCAAGCTAAAAAACTTTACTATGCAAAGCGAAAGCCATACATCAACAACATCCAGAAACGCGGCCACCTTCTCTGTGCCTGAGCTCATTTGAAATGAACAGACGCAAAGTGGAAATGTGTGCTGTGGTCTGATGAGTCCACATTTCACATTGTTTTTGGAAATCATGGACGTTGTGTCCTCCAGACAAAAGAGGAAAATCTAGATTGTTTCCAGCACAAAGTTCAAAAGCCAGCATTTGTGATGGTATGGGGGTGTGTTAGTGCCCATGGCACGGGCAACTTACACATCTGTGATGGCACCATTAATGCTCAAAGGTACATCCAGGTTTTGGAGCAACACATGCTGCCATCCAAACGTCTTTTTCAGGGACATCCCTGCTTATTTCAGCAAGGCAATGCCAAGCCACATTCTGCACATGTTACAACAGCGTGGCTTCATAGTAAACGAGTGCAGGTACTAGACTGGCCTGCTTGCAGTCCAGACCTGTCGCTCATTGAAAATGTGTGGCGTATTTGTAGCGCAAAATACGACAACAGAGACTGTTGTCATATTTTGCTTGATGAACAACTGAAGTCGTACATCAAGCAAGAATGGGAAAGAATTCCACCTACAAAGCTTCAACATACCACTATTACACATATCCATTTCAAAATGAGCAAATATTTGCACAAAAACAATAAAGTTTATCAGTTTGAACATTAAATATCTTGTCTTTGTGGTGTATTTAATTGAATATAGGTTGAAGAGGATTTGCAAATCATTGTATTCTGTTTTTATTTACATTTTACGCAACGTCCCAACTTCATTGGAACTGGGGTTGTATAACGTCCAAAGTGGCATCACTCTTCACTCTTGAATGTCCAATTCTGGAATCTAATACAGATAAGTACCCAAACTCAAATAAACTGCATAGAATTTGACTGCACTTTTTGGATCCACATATTTGTGTGAGTCTGCCTTGTCACACATGAAAATCATCAAGTCAAAATACAGATCCACTATGACTGATGACCACCTTGTGGCCTGCTTATGACTGGCACTCAACTCCTACTGTCTGGACTATGAGAGACCAGCTGCCTCCTCTCAATGACAGACATCCCACTAAGGTAGAGAACAACTTTTCCAACTTGAATTAGGCATTGTATAATATGGGTTGTTTGTTGTCGTGTTGTTACAGGCCAGTCCTCTGCCTACTTGTGCTTATTCTTTGCACCATGCACATTTACTTCAATAGTGCATTATTACTGTAAAACTTTGTGCCAGAAAATTGTGCTATTATATTGGTGCACAATCAATTGTGGTTAAGCTATGTCGTCCGATACGGCTTGGTAGATCTTGATACACTGTCAACTTGAAAAGTAGATCTCAGTTCAAAAAAGGTTGGGCACCGCTGCTGTAGAACTTTCAGCACCAGTTATTAAAAGGTTTAATTAAATGCATGTATATATTTGAACCTGTATGTATTATTTTGACCCGGTGTGGATGAGAGAAGATCCACAATAAATTCACCCATTTCTTGCACCCAATTCCTGTTTTGATTTTTTTGTTGTTGTCGTTGTTGTTTTGGGTTTTTTTTTGTTGTTGTTGTTTTGTTTTTTAGGGGGTTTCTTGAAGGCGGGGGGGGGGGGGGTTAAGTCATTCATCATGTAGGCTGTACAATCATTCCACTCTGGCACAAAAACTTAAAATATAAAAAAAAAATTAACAGTTCAAAGACATCATTAACTGCCCAAAATTACTATGACATTCATGTCCATGATGAGTGTATGCAAGCGTCCAACCACAACTGTATCTGCTTAACTGACATTTCAGTGATGGCGGCATTAATGCAGCTAAATACATTAAGATTTTACAGCAACATATGCTCCCTTCAAGACGTCTTTTCGAGAGACATCCATGTACTTTTCAACAAGACAATGCAAAACCACATTCTGCACACATTACAAAGAGATGGACACCAGATTGATCTACCTGCAGTCCTGACCTGTCCCCAATAGCAACCCAATCTCATGGCAAGTTTGTGATGGCCTCGTGAAAAGTAATTTAATCTATTAGTTGGTATCACGAAATTTGGGGTGATGTGGGGTGGAGTTATCATTAGGTGTAAAAATAGTGAATGAAACTTGACCGTGTCAGGAAAATATGTCGCATTTCATGATGTATCACGGAAAAAAAATTACTGGGCTTCCAATAGAGAAGATGTGGAGAATGTTGAAAAATGCAACAATGATGACCATGTGCTGTTGCACACCTCAAGGGCCCCTTCACACATAGTGCGAATTTGGTGGAATTGCACATTAAGTGCACATGAAGCAGGAATCGTATGCAAATTGTGTAATTTCATAGCTGCTTCCAATGCCTCGTACACCTGTTGCTACAACTATTTGCACCCATCAGCGGCTGAAAGACAAGTGTGCTGTGCAAGCCCATTGAACCCTCTCGCGGCAGGTGTCGGCCAAATTCCAGGTGACACGCATGAACATATAACACCGCTCGCATGACACTTAGAAAATGTGTGGCCATTCACACTCTTGGCATGACAACAGTCTGCGAACAGCCACTGTCGTACTTGCAGTGAAATTTGTCTAAGTGCCCCAGGAGTGTAGTTTTGGTGTGTGCACTGAACTGACAGGAGGTGTGGCTATGAGAGAAGCGGCCATTGAGATCTGTCATTCTGGACATCCCAGCTGGACAGTACTGTGTTTGGACGGAAATGGACTAACAACTGACCACTGTGACGTACGTGTGTCTGTTTGCTGTCATCAAGTGGACAAAAATAAAAACATATATCACTGTGGCGATGGGCTGCAGCAAGCAAGCGTGCATGGCACACACATGGACAGGCTGCCCCCAGGTTGACATGGACCATCAGATCATAACACGCAGCAGGTGATCTGACTGTCATGTCACCCATGTGAGCTCTGCTCCAGAATGACGTGTTGTCCTGCGGCGTGCCATCCACAAGACACGTGTGTCGGCAAGACGCACATGAGCCAGCAGGACACGCACCAGCAGATATGGACAGGAATGAGACAAGCGAACTGCTTCTCATTCACGTCATTTCATAACTGTATGTCAGTGACCATGGGTCATCTACAGAGGAACAGACATCTCATATTTGTATTGTGCGCTTGACGAGAGGGATTTAATACAATGCAATGTTTTTATATGGTGCGTCATTTTTATTTTTTTAAATACGTCCATGTGCTTCCTGATATATGCAGTGTTCAGCACCTTTTACAGGACAGTGATGGCAGCTCACTTGGTAAAGTTTCTGGTTGCAATTAGAGCTTTTGGAAGGCGCCGGTGTATGTATTTTTTTTTTTCAGCTATGCGATGTGTAACCACATTGCACGGCTGCTGGGGAAAAGCTGCTGTGTTTGTTTATTTGTTATTTGTTTTTTTTCTTCACAGCACAATATAACCACATCATGCAGCTGGTGGCACTGTGTTTCCATGTGCAGGAACCATCGCACCAGCATTGTGCACGCCTGCCCTGGTGTCACCCTGGAGTTGTACATATTTGTACTATGTGTGAAGGGGCTTTTAGACATGTTTGGAGGACAAATGTGAATAAGTAACACCTGAAACATTTCATCACTTGGTATCCTCAGTGCCAAAACATCTTTAAAGTGCTGTCAGAAGGATTGGCAGTATTACAAACTGGCAAATGCTCTCGAGTCTCAACTTTTTCGGAATGTGTTGCAGGAATGGATTTACATTAACAAATGAAATTAAGTTGACCACAAAAAAACCATGAAATATCTTGGGTTCATACTGTCTGAAAAGAAATACAGTCAAAGTAAATACAAGAATCGCAGCTGTTTTTATTCATTTATTTTTTTCCCATTTTCCATGCCATCCCAACTGTTTATGATTTGGGGTTATATGTCAATATGTGCAGTAACAAACTGTGTGTCCATCATTGCACCTGGTTACAAAGAGTTTATTTGTCCCGTACGCCGCAGCACACATTGATACTGTGGATATTGAAGGAAATTTGAAACTGCTGGCTAAGGCTAAGCGTAAATTTGGTAAGATTGTAATTCACGTCGGCAGTAATGACACCCAGTTACGCCAATCGGAGGTCACTAAAATTAACATTAAATCGGTGTGTAACTTTGCAAAAACAATGTCGGACTCTGTAGTTTTCTCTGGACCCCTCCCCAATCAGACCGGGAGTGACATGTTTAGCCGCATGTTCTCCTTGAATTGCTGGCTGTCTGAGTGGTGCTTATTAATTAATCAAAAACCCAGACAGAGCTTTAATTCATTTGAAAGCTTGACTCTTAGTCTTGTCCATCCAAATTGGAAGTCCCAAAAACCAGTTTTATATTTGTTATTATCTATCGTCCACCTGGTCGTTACTGTGAGTTTCTCTGTGAATTTTCAGACCTTTTGTCTGACTTAGTGCTTAGCTCAGATAAGATAATTATAGTGGGCGATTTTAACATCCACACAGATGCTGAGAATGACAACCTCACCACTGCATTTAATCTATTATTAGACTCTATTGGCTTTGCTCAAAAAGTAAATGAGTCCACCCACCACTTTAATCATATCTTAGATCTTGTTCTGACTTATGGTATGGAAATAGAAGACTTAACAGTATTCCCTGAAAACTCCCTTCTGTCTGATCATTTCTTAATAACATTTACATTTACTCTGATGGACTACCCAGCAGTGGGGAATAAGTTTCATTACACTAGAAGTCTTTCAGAAAGCGCTGTAACTAGGTTTAAGGATATGATTCCTTCTTTATGTTCTCTAATGCCATATACCAACACAGTGCAGAGTAGCTACCTAAACTCTGTAAGTGAGATAGAGTATCTCGTCAATAGTTTTACATCCTCATTGAAGACAACTTTGGATGCTGTAGCTCCTCTGAAAAAGAGAGCTTTAAATCAGAAGTGCCAGACTCCGTGTTATAACTCACAAACTCGTAGCTTAAAGCAGATAACCCGTAAGTTGGAGAGGAAATGGCGTCTCACTAATTTAGAAGATCTTCACTTAGCCTGGAAAAAGAGTCTGTTGCTCTATAAAAAAGCCCTCCGTAAAGCTAGGACATCTTTCTACTCATCACTAATTGAAGAAAATAAGAACAACCCCAGGTTTCTTTTCAGCACTGTAGCCAGGCTGACAAAGAGTCAGAGCTCTATTGAGCTGAGTATTCCATTAACTTTAACTAGTAATGACTTCATGACTTTCTTTGCTAACAAAATTTTAACTATTAGAGAAAAAATTACTCATAACCATCCCAAAGACGTATCGTTATCTTTGGCTGCTTTCAGTGATGCCGGTATTTGGTTAGACTCTTTCTCTCCGATTGTTCTGTCTGAGTTATTCTCATTAGTTACTTCATCCAAACCATCAACATGTTTATTAGACCCCATTCCTACCAGGCTGCTCAAGGAAGCCCTACCATTATTTAATGCTTCGATCTTAAATATGATCAATCTATCTTTGTTAGTTGGCTATGTACCACAGGCTTTTAAGGTGGCAGTAATTAAACCATTACTTAAAAAGCCATCACTTGACCCAGCTATCTTAGCTAATTATAGGCCAATCTCCAACCTTCCTTTTCTCTCAAAAATTCTTGAAAGGGTAGTTGTAAAACAGCTAACTGATCATCTGCAGAGGAATGGTCTATTTGAAGAGTTTCAGTCAGGTTTTAGAATTCATCATAGTACAGAAACAGCATTAGTGAAGGTTACAAATGATCTTCTTATGGCCTCGGACAGTGGACTCATCTCTGTGCTTGTTCTGTTAGACCTCAGTGCTGCTTTTGATACTGTTGACCATAAAATTTTATTACAGAGATTAGAGCATGCCATAGGTATTAAAGGCACTGCACTGCGGTGGTTTGAATCATATTTGTCTAATAGATTACAATTTGTTCATGTAAATGGGGAATCTTCTTCACAGACTAAAGTTAATTATGGAGTTCCACGAGGTTCTGTGCTAGGACCAATTTTATTCACTTTATACATGCTTCCCTTAGGCAGTATTATTAGACGGCATTGCTTAAATTTTCATTGTTACGCAGATGATACCCAGCTTTATCTATCCATGAAGCCAGAGGACACACAGCAATTAGCTAAACTGCAGGATTGTCTTACAGACATAAAGACATGGTTGACCTCTAATTTCCTGCTTTTAAACTCAGATAAAACTGAAGTTATTGTACTTGGCCCCACAAATCTTAGAAACATGGTGTCTAACCAGATCCTTACTCTGGATGGCATTACCCTGACCTCTAGTAATACTGTGAGAAATCTTGGAGTCATTTTTGATCAGGATATGACATTCAAAGCGCATATTAAACAAATATGTAGGACTGCTTTTTTGCATTTACGCAATATCTCTAAAATCAGAAAGGTCTTGTCTCAGAGTGATGCTGAAAAACTAATTCATCAATCAATCAATCAATCAATTTTTTTTATATAGCGCCAAATCACAACAAACAGTTGCCCCAAGGCGCTTTATATTGTAAGGCAAGGCCATACAATAATTATGTAAAACCCCAACGGTCAAAACGACCCCCTGTGAGCAAGCACTTGGCTACAGTGGGAAGGAAAAACTCCCTTTTAACAGGAAGAAACCTCCAGCAGAACCAGGCTCAGGGAGGGGCAGTCTTCTGCTGGGACTGGTTGGGGCTGAGGGAGAGAACCAAGAAAAAGACATGCTGTGGAGGGGAGCAGAGATCGATCACTAATGATTAAATGCAGAGTGGTGCATACAGAGCAAAAAGAGAAAGAAACAGTGCATCATGGGAACCCCCCAGCAGTCTACGTCTATAGCAGCATAACTAAGGGATGGTTCAGGGTCACCTGATCCAGCCCTAACTATAAGCTTTAGCAAAAAGGAAAGTTTTAAGCCTAATCTTAAAAGTAGAGAGGGTGTCTGTCTCCCTGATCTGAATTGGGAGCTGGTTCCACAGGAGAGGAGCCTGAAAGCTGAAGGCTCTGCCTCCCATTCTACTCTTACAAACCCTAGGAACTACAAGTAAGCCTGCAGTCTGAGAGCGAAGCGCTCTATTGGGGTGATATGGTACTACGAGGTCCCTAAGATAAGATGGGACCTGATTATTCAAAACCTTATAAGTAAGAAGAAGAATTTTAAATTCTATTCTAGAATTAACAGGAAGCCAATGAAGAGAGGCCAATATGGGTGAGATATGCTCTCTCCTTCTAGTCCCCGTCAGTACTCTAGCTGCAGCATTTTGAATTAACTGAAGGCTTTTTAGGGAACTTTTAGGACAACCTGATAATAATGAATTACAATAGTCCAGCCTAGAGGAAATAAATGCATGAATTAGTTTTTCAGCATCACTCTGAGACAAGACCTTTCTGATTTTAGAGATATTGCGTAAATGCAAAAAAGCAGTCCTACATATTTGTTTAATATGCGCTTTGAATGACATATCCTGATAAAAAATGACTCCAAGATTTCTCACAGTATTACTAGAGGTCAGGGTAATGCCATCCAGAGTAAGGATCTGGTTAGACACCATGTTTCTAAGATTTGTGGGGCCAAGTACAATAACTTCAGTTTTATCTGAGTTTAAAAGCAGGAAATTAGAGGTCATCCATGTCTTTATGTCTGTAAGACAATCCTGCAGTTTAGCTAATTGGTGTGTGTCCTCTGGCTTCATGGATAGATAAAGCTGGGTATCATCTGCGTAACAATGAAAATTTAAGCAATACCGTCTAATAATACTGCCTAAGGGAAGCATGTATAAAGTAAATAAAATTGGTCCTAGCACAGAACCTTGTGGAACTCCATAATTAACTTTAGTCTGTGAAGAAGATTCCCCATTTACATGAACAAATTGTAATCTATTAGACAAATATGATTCAAACCACCGCAGCGCAGTGCCTTTAATACCTATGGCATGCTCTAATCTCTGTAATAAAATTTTATGGTCAACAGTATCAAAAGCAGCACTGAGGTCTAACAGAACAAGCACAGAGATGAGTCCACTGTCCGAGGCCATAAGAAGATCATTTGTAACCTTCACTAATGCTGTTTCTGTACTATGATGAATTCTAAAACCTGACTGAAACTCTTCAAATAGACCATTCCTCTGCAGATGATCAGTTAGCTGTTTTACAACTACCCTTTCAAGAATTTTTGAGAGAAAAGGAAGGTTGGAGATTGGCCTATAATTAGCTAAGATAGCTGGGTCAAGTGATGGCTTTTTAAGTAATGGTTTAATTACTGCCACCTTAAAAGCCTGTGGTACATAGCCAACTAACAAAGATAGATTGATCATATTTAAGATCGAAGCATTAAATAATGGTAGGGCTTCCTTGAGCAGCCTGGTAGGAATGGGGTCTAATAAACATGTTGATGGTTTGGATGAAGTAACTAATGAGAATGACTCAGACAGAACAATCGGAGAGAAAGAGTCTAACCAAATACCGGCATCACTGAAAGCAGCCAAAGATAACGATACGTCTTTGGGATGGTTATGAGTAATTTTTTCTCTAATAGTTAAAATTTTGTTAGCAAAGAAAGTCATGAAGTCATTACTAGTTAAAGTTAATGGAATACTCAGCTCAATAGAGCTCTGACTCTTTGTCAGCCTGGCTACAGTGCTGAAAAGAAACCTGGGGTTGTTCTTATTTTCTTCAATTAGTGATGAGTAGAAAGATGTCCTAGCTTTACGGAGGGCTTTTTTATAGAGCAACAGACTCTTTTTCCAGGCTAAGTGAAGATCTTCTAAATTAGTGAGACGCCATTTCCTCTCCAACTTACGGGTTATCTGCTTTAAGCTACGAGTTTGTGAGTTATACCACGGAGTCAGACACTTCTGATTTAAAGCTCTCTTTTTCAGAGGAGCTACAGCATCCAAAGTTGTCTTCAATGAGGATGTAAAACTATTGACGAGATACTCTATCTCCCTTACAGAGTTTAGGTAGCTACTCTGCACTGTGTTGGTATATGGCATTAGAGAACATAAAGAAGGAATCATATCCTTAAACCTAGTTACAACGCTTTCTGAAAGACTTCTAGTGTAATGAAACTTATTCCCCACTGCTGGGTAGTCCATCAGAGTAAATGTAAATGTTATTAAGAAATGATCAGACAGAAGGGAGTTTTCAGGGAATACTGTTAAGTCTTCTATTTCCATACCATAAGTCAGAACAAGATCTAAGATATGATTAAAGTGGTGGGTGGACTCATTTACTTTTTGAGCAAAGCCAATAGAGTCTAATAATAGATTAAATGCAGTGTTGAGGCTGTCATTCTCAGCATCTGTGTGGATGTTAAAATCGCCCACTATAATTATCTTATCTGAGCTAAGCACTAAGTCAGACAAAAGGTCTGAAAATTCACAGAGAAACTCACAGTAACGACCAGGTGGATGATAGATAATAACAAATAAAACTGGTTTTTGGGACTTCCAATTTGGATGGACAAGACTAAGAGACAAGCTTTCAAATGAATTAAAGCTCTGTCTGGGTTTTGGATTAATTAATAAGCTGGAATGGAAGATTGCTGCTAATCCTCCACCCCGGCCCGTGCTACGAGCATTCTGACAGTTAGTGTGACTCGGGGGTGTTGACTCATTTAAACTAACATATTCATCCTGCTGTAACCAGGTTTCTGTTAGGCAGAATAAATCAATATGTTGATCAATTATTATATCATTTACCAACAGGGACTTAGAAGAGAGAGACCTAATGTTTAATAGACCACATTTAACTGTTTTAGTCTGTGGTGCAGTTGAAGGTGCTATATTATTTTTTCTTTTTGAATTTTTATGCTTAAATAGATTTTTGCTGGTTATTGGTAGTCTGGGAGCAGGCACCGTCTCTACGGGGATGGGGTAATGAGGGGATGGCAGGGGGAGAGAAGCTGCAGAGAGGTGTGTAAGACTACAACTCTGCTTCCTGGTCCCAACCCTGGATAGTCACGGTTTGGAGGATTTAAGAAAATTGGCCAGATTTCTAGAAATGAGAGCTGCTCCATCCAAAGTGGGATGGATGCCATCTCTCCTAACAAGACCAGGTTTTCCCCAGAAGCTTTGCCAATTATCTATGAAGCCCACCTCATTTTTTGGACACCACTCAGACAGCCAGCAATTCAAGGAGAACATGCGGCTAAACATGTCACTCCCGGTCCGATTGGGGAGGGGCCCAGAGAAAACTACAGAGTCCGACGTTTTTGCAAAGTTACACACCGATTTAATGTTAATTTTAGTGACCTCCGATTGGCGTAACCGGGTGTCATTACTGCCGACGTGAATTACAATCTTACCAAATTTACGCTTAGCCTTAGCCAGCAGTTTCAAATTTCCTTCAATGTCGCCTGCTCTGGCCCCCGGAAGACAATTGACTATGGTTGCTGGTGTCGCTAACTTCACATTTCTCAAAACAGAGTCGCCAATAACCAGAGTTTGATCCTCGGCGGGTGTGTCGTCGAGTGGGAAAAAACGGTTAGAGATGTGAACGGGTTGGCGGTGTACACGGGGCTTCTGTTTAGGGCTACGCTTCCTCCTCACAGTCACCCAATCGGCCTGCTTTCCCGGCTGCTCGGGATCTGCCAGGGGGGAACTAACGGCGGCTAAGCTACCTTGGTCCGCACCGACTACAGGGGCCTTGCTAGCTGTAGAATTTTCCACGGTGCGGAGCCGAGTCTCCAATTCGCCCAGCCTGGCCTCCAAAGCTACGAATAAGCTACACTTATTACAAGTACCATTACTGCTAAAGGAGGCCGAGGAATAACTAAACATTTCACACCCAGAGCAGAAAAGTGCGGGAGAGACAGGAGAAGCCGCCGTGCTAAATCGGCTAAGAGCTAGTAGCTACGCTAAGCTAGCGGATTCCTAAAAACACGCAAAGTGAATAATGTGTAAATAATTTAGAGGTGATTCAGCAGAAGGAGTGCTTTAGTTAAGGCACGTAAAGATTACACTGGGAAACAAATCGTAATCTAGATAACTAGATCAATCTAACTGCGCAGATTAAACAGCTAACAGATACAGAAAAACACCGCTGTGCTCCGGAACAGGAAGTGATACAATACCGCAGTGAGAGCCAACCACCAGTAGAGGCAAGCAAGAGGCTACCAATTCATGCATTTATTTCCTCTAGGCTTGACTATTGTAATTCATTATTATCAGGTTGTCCTAAAAGTTCCCTAAAAAGCCTTCAGTTAATTCAAAATGCTGCAGCTAGAGTACTGACGGGGACTAGAAGGAGAGAGCATATCTCACCCATACTGGCCTCTCTTCATTGGCTTCCTGTTAATTCTAGAATAGAATTTAAAATTCTTCTTCTTACTTATAAGGTTTTGAATAATCAGGTCCCATCTTATCTTAGGGACCTCGTAGTACCATATCACCCCAATAGAGCGCTTCGCTCTCAGACTGCAGGCTTACTTGTAGTTCCTACGGTTTGTAAGAGTAGAATGGGAGGCAGAGCCTTCAGCTTTCAGGCTCCTTTCCTGTGGAACCAGCTCCCAATTCAGATCAGGGAGACAGACACCCTCTCTACTTTTAAGATTAGGCTTAAAACTTTCCTTTTTGCTAAAGCTTATAGTTAGGGCTGGATCAGGTGACCCTGAACCATCCCTTAGTTATGCTGCTATAGACGTAGACTGCTGGGGGGTTCCCATGATGCATTGTTTCTTTCTCTTTTTGCTCTGTATGCACCACTCTGCATTTAATCATTAGTGATCGATCTCTGCTCCCCTCCACAGCATGTCTTTTTCCTGGTTCTCTCCCTCAGCCCCAACCAGTCCCAGCAGAAGACTGCCCCTCCCTGAGCCTGGTTCTGCTGGAGGTTTCTTCCTGTTAAAAGGGAGTTTTTCCTTCCCACTGTAGCCAAGTGCTTGCTCACAGGGGGTCGTTTTGACCGTTGGGGTTTTACATAATTATTGTATGGCCTTGCCTTACAATATAAAGCGCCTTGGGGCAACTGTTTGTTGTGATTTGGCGCTATATAAAAAAATTGATTGATTGATTGATATGCTGTACAATGCTGCATGCAGTGATGATCTGTTGCACAGTGACTTGTGTCACAATGTGCAGAGACTTGGTGGTGATTAGTTACAAATGGTTTATGGACAACATACAGGGACACACTCTGGACCAACATGCAGAGATACAATTTGGACATGGGTCACAGCATGCACAGGTGCACTGTGGATATATGTCACGGCATGCAGGGACACTGTGGACATGTTTGCAGTGACACAATTTGGATGTGCTTGACAGCCCTGATTGACACACTGTGGACATACAGGATAATATTCAGTAGAGCCTGACCGATATGGATTTTTTGAGGCCGATGCCGATAATGATATTTGGATGAAAAAAATGCTGATTTGCCGATAGCCGATAAATCAGCCTATATATTTTTTTAAAATAAATAAAATGTTCTTTTTTGGATGCTTAACAAAAAAGGTATGAGCTAAAAGCTGAAGCGTTGTCCTCATATTGATTAACTTTATAACAGAGAAGAATTTTCAAGTTCAAAAAATGCAATCAAGAATTAAACCTTTGTGAAATTAGCAAATACATATCCTTAACAAGAGTTGAGAAATACATCTGATCTTACTATATAAACTGAGTTAATCAAACTGAGTTAAACTGAAACGGTAGAAATGTGGGGTGAATGTAATCGCAAAGTTATTACAAACAACATCCTTATAAACTTAGTTGTATGCTTTTGTCAGCTGATCAGTGCAGTGTGATGGCGAACTACGGGGGCCAGTGATGAACACATTTAAGCAGGGGTGTAAGCAGCTCTCAGTTGAATGGAGTCAGAGCTCCATCTACTGGACAAATGGTGCAAGGACATTTTACATTGTCGACACAAACATTATTTCAGTAACTGTTCTGTTTATGAGAAATTACCGGCGTTCTATCGGCAAAATTTCGGCCAATAGTGAGTACTTTGAAAAGGGCTTATTTCGGCCGATAATATCTGTCGGGCTCTAATATTCAGTTACAAACAGTGAATATTTGTCACCAGCATGCAGTGCATGTCATAGAGTGTGTCAGAAACTAAACAACCATGCCATTTTGGCAATAAACTTATTTTTTAAGTAGATGGGTGTTTAAGATTTAGGTTTTATGTTTAAAGTTTTAACTGTGTCATTACGGAAACACTGGTCTTGTTCATGACATCACAGTTACAGAAAAGACATCAAGAAGCTTAATGTTTTGCTTTGTCTGGCTGATCTGGATGAACACATGAAGTCCATAGTAGAGAAGCTTGAATCTTCAACTGGACTGGGTTGATTGACATGAGGACGTTTCGCTTCTAATCGCAAGGAGGTTTCACTTCTAATCGCAGAAGCTTCCTCAGCTAAAATTCTTTAAAACTCCAGCTTTTGCTGGCTTCTGTTATTCTCTACAAGAGTCAAGACAAAAGTCAGACTACCAGGGCAAGAATTTTAGCTGAGGAAGTTTCTGCCATTAGAAGCGAAACATCCTCGCGTCAGTCAACCCAGTCCAGTCGAAGATTCAAGCTTTTCTACTATGGAAACCATCTGGACAACTGAGAGCCTTCAAAGAAATACATGAAGTCCAGTCCACACAGTAACACGTTAAACTTGTCATTAAGAACGTTTTACCTCCTGGCCGGTCACCAACAGGATGCTCTCGTCTTTTCCATGTTGCACTTGTCTGAAAATGTGATCCAGGGCCAGAAGCTCAGACCAGCAGTTATGAAGCAGCTTCATTTGATCTCCAACCTCCATTAAAAAAAGCAAATGAAAAGAAAGAGGTGAATGAGATTCATTCCTTCTACATGTGGTGAAAAGAAGACATGAAATCTAGACCTGCGTTGTGGGCCAAGCTTTCCGTTTAACAAAGTCTTTCCATGTCCCACTCTGTCATTAAGCTGTGACTGGTGAAGCAACAGACAAATGATTCTCCAGTCGCAGCCACTGAAGCTTGGAACATCTTTGGGGCTGTCTTTGGTGGTCCTCATCTCCTTTGTGCACGCAGTGGCTCAGTTTTTGAAGATGGCTGGCTCTCCACACATTAACCGTGCATTGTCACATCCTGTACTTTTTTACAAACGCATTTTACTGCAACAGACAATAAGTGGCACGGAAATCATCCCCCGAATGAAGAAAAGTGGCTTGAGTAATCAAGATTGATTACTCGTAGTTTCGATAGTGTTGTGGTAGAATGTGGTGTTTTTAAATTGTCTCCGTAAATAAGTTGAATATTTCTGAGTTGATAACAGAAAAAATAAAAACTGTGTAAAAGAAGATTTAAACTTTTTGTGATGTGGAAGAACTCCAGCAAACACACTAGATTTATAATGACTTTGTGCTGATTCATTTGGGGTTGGCACGCTGCCTTAGTGGTTAGCACTGCTGCCTCACAGCCATAAGGATGTGGGATCACTGCCCACCTGGTCCGTTCTGTGTGGAATCTGCAGGGTTGGGTAGGATTACTTTGGAATGTAATCCAAAAGTAATCAGATTACAAGTAATCCAAATGTATGTACATACATACATGTAATCCACATGTATTCTTTCAAAGTAATCCTACCCAAGCTTGGGAGTCTGCATGTTGTCCCCGTGTTTGCGTGAGTTCTTTCTGGGTACTCAGGCTTCCTCCCTCATGCAGGATAGAGAAGATTTTAATTAACTGTAGGGGTGTGTGAATGTGTTTGTCTGTCAGTCATATGCAGCCCAGTGATGGACAGGGAGCCTGTCCAGACTGTATCCCGCCTCACACCAAGTGACTGCTGGGATAGGCTAAAACCCTCTGTGACACTTTCCTGGAATATGCAGGTATAGAAAATGAATGAATTAATTCATTTGGCATGTGAAAAAAAATTCCACATGGCTGAATTACAAAAACAACTGATTTGTAAATAAATAAATCATTGTGTTTGTCTACAATCAAAGGTGAAGACAAGCAAGGACAGGGTGAGAACTCAAACATAAAGACACAAATACACCAGAGGGCACTCATAGACTGCCTTCTTCTGCTGAAGCCCGATAGCTCTCTGTTTATTGGTCACTGTTATCCAAAACACACACACACACACACACACACACACACACACACACACACACACACACACACACACACACACACACACACACACAAAGAAATCCACATGGAGACATTCAAAAAGATAAAAACAAAAACTAAAACCTCCAATTTTGCATTCACATCATAATGTAATCAAGATTTGAGTAAATGCCTCCGTCACAAACATGACTGAGATCCAAAATCAAAAAACATCACTAAAATCCAAAAAGACAAAAATGCCACTGAAATCTAAAATACAAGAATACCAAACCCCACTGGGATCCAAAAACATCATGAACACCAAATTCCACTGAGACCCCAAAACACTAAAAGCACCAAACATCCCGAATCTAAAGCCATCCAATGACACAGAGATACACCCCGCCCCCCCAAAAAACCACCGAACATCACCGAGATCCAAGAAACAAGCAGAGCATCAATGACACAGTTCACCTGGCTTTCTTCTCAAAACTACATATTTCCAACACTATGCAGTTGAAGAAAATGATGATAAACTACAAATAAAGTTCTTTACAACAGCTGTAAATTTTCAAAGAGTCCTTTTAGCATTTACACTATTCTGTAAATACACTGGTTTATGTTAGCAGTGATTCTTCACTTGACACTAAATTTGTGGCATAGATAAGCATTTCATCAATATTATAATAGCCAAGTGGCCTCTGTGTGCGTGCATGCGTGCATATGTGTGTGTGCATATATGCATGCATGCATGCGTACATGTGCGTGCGTGCGTGCATATGTGCGTATTTAATTTAATTATTAATTATAATTATATTTAATTATATATATATATATATATATATATATATATATATATATATATATATATATATATATATAATTCTTTTTTCAATAACCATAATGACAATGTAAAAAAATGTGTGGTTTTTTTTGGAAAATGTATTAAAAATAATAATAATAATAAAAAAGAAATCACATGTACATAATATTCACAGCCTTTGCCATGAAGCTCAAAATTGAGCTCAGGTGCATCCTGTTTCCACTGATCATCCTTGAGATGTTTCCACAGCTTAATTGGAGTCCACCTAGGGTAAACTGAGTTGATTGGACATGATTTGGAAAGGCACACACCTGTCTACATATAAGGTCCCACAGTTGCAGTGGTGGGCACAGATAACCAAAAAATTATCTTTGATAACAGATAATCAGATAACTGAAAAGTTATCTTCGATAAAGATAAAACAATAAACCACCCAAAAATGTATCGGAAATTACAGATAACCAATAACATAAATTCCAATATTAACTCTGACACATCTACAACTAGTAGTAGAACAAATTTAATAGCTTATAATAATATTAAAAACAACAACAGCCCCCAACAATGAGACCACACTTTTCTTTGAACATTTGGTCTCTGCTGGAAGCTCTTGTTTACTACAGAGCTCCCAGCACAGAGGCACTCCAAGAACAGCCATAAAGCCAACTCTCTATCAATTACGACACTCCGGAAAGGCGCAGGTCTTGAAAAATAAAGTCATGCTGACTTATGGTTTTGATTAGAAATAACATTAATACCAATAGAATAACTCCATTAATGTCAATTATGTCGTTTGTACAAAGTTAAAATATAACATATATCTTTTAATGTTGAATAATGCACTAATTCTGAGGGTTTTGTAACAAACAGACAGATCGCAAAAGATTCTGGGTAAAAGTGCCTCTGCTAAACACAGGCTGATCCTCTCTTTTTGGAGCGAGGCGGAGGGGAAGGTGAAGGGCTACAAATCCCTCCATTTGGAGGGGTAGGAGGAGCTTACTGCTGTCTCTGAAAAACAAATATGGCACCGAAAGAGCCGCATAAATGAAGCGGATTTCATTACAAATTACGCTGTTTAGAAAGTTATAACTTGCCAAAAAGCTTTACAGGCAATTGTCTATGACAGCAGCGTGTATGCTGCTGGATGCATGCTGCGTATGTTGTCGTTCTGAGGAATATCGTAACGTCGCTCGTGCGCTGCGTTATAATGCACATACACACGAACGATACGATAAGACACTTTTATATCTCACAATGGAGAAAATCATGATAAAGTGTAAGCACGTTAATTTGTATGTTCATAAATCTTTGGATAATATCAATCCCTGCTGTTGGATTTCAAGGTCTGTAACGTGTGTGTATTTTGTAAACAAACGGAGCCCTGAACACACTCATCTAATAAGCTTTCAGGCAGAAAATGAAAAGTTTCATCAATGGGAATAAGTTGGAATATATATACACACACATGTATATGTATAACACATAACCTGACGTGCTAATAGACTGATATTATTTGTCAAGGAAATTTCTAAAGGAAATAAGGCTGGATGCAAAAAATGGGAGAATTTGAAAAAGAACTAAGGTTGTAATTCCATTAAAAAAGTGAAACTTGTATAATGTATACATTCATTGCACACAAAAAAAGCCATTTGCAAAGCCAAAAAGTTGATTTGACAATCATCTGACATAACCGGGGTCAAAATAAATAGAACACTGCTATCTACTGGTTCCCACACGCTTAGTGAACACTACTGACCAGTAGATGGCAGTAGAGGCCTTGAAAACAAAATTCCCGATACAGTAATCCCTGTCTGCTACATTTAAAATGCATGGAATTTAACAAACGCAAATAAAACCAACATCTATAAACGCAGAGAATATATTCAAGAGAGTTTTAGGCACTAGAGTTTAATGCTGTTGTCCGTGGAGCCTGAACAGAGTGTCTGAAATGCATTTGTCCTGTCGTGATGTACTGAGATTACATCATCATACCCAAAATGCATTGCGGGTCACAGGATGTGCTCACAAAACCTTAAAAATTAGCACATTACTTTAAAACTAAAACATATATCTGATATTTTCACTTAATAAAACTTCAGACGACAGTAATTTTAAATAACTTGTCCAAAATTTGTTTGGTTAAAATTTGAACCATAAGTTAAAAATGTATGCCTCTGGATGACTTAGGTGATATCGCCAGCCTATTAGCATGGTGTTAAAGGAAATGTTTTTTTTTCTTTTGGGGTTGTTTCTTCTTTGTCTGCAGAGGATTGAGATGCTTTTTATACAAGCGGCTCTCTTCTGTTTGCAAAGGTTATAGCTGTGTGTCTATTACAAAACTTTTAACAGGTGAGTGCTAAACTAATTTTAAAAATGCTTGTCGCTGTTCAGCTTTGTTCATTTTGTTTATCATGTTTAAAAGTTATCGGACAAAGATTAATCGGAAGATAATTGGTCCAATTATGGTTTTTAAAGTTATCTAAAAAGATAATCCGATAAAGAAAACATTGTCTTCGATAATTATCTGTTATCGGATTATCGGAAGTGTGCCCACCACTGCACAGTTGACAGTGCATCATGTCAGAGCAAAAACCAAGCATGAAGTCAAAGGAATTGTCTGTAGAGCTCTGAGACAGGATTTGCACTAGATATTACAAGAAACAAACATATGAAAACTATCTATTTCAGGCATTTAATTATTGCTTTATCGATGGTATTTTACAAAACTGGTGAAAAATTACCGTGTGTTCTGCCTGTGTTCAGCTGGTGTCGCGCTGCCTTTCCTTACAGTTGGTAGTTGCTGTGTCCTTGTCAGCATGCTCGTGCAGAGCGGGGAAGCCCCCACGTGATCTATAACATCTGTACCAAATGTAGGCAATGGCGTCTGATCACTTAAATTTCTAGCCATCAGGGGAACAAATGCTAAATAGCTTCCAGACAGCGAACGTTTTGATCATATTGGCAATATCATAGTATGAATCCCTTATTTAAATGCTAAGGAATAAAATTATAATGGTTCTGAAGAAAATTCTTTTATGACATAAATCTTAAAAAACCCAGAGGGCATACAGCTTTAAGTTTTTAAGCAACCATCACAACACAGCTTCCTGTATGATGATAATGTGTTGTGCAAAAAAGCTAAAACCACCGACACAATAAAAATTAATATCATCAATTTCACCTGTATTTACTGCAAGTATCTGATTAAACTATATAGTGAAGCAACATGATAATAAGGTCTCTGAATTTGAAATAAGCTTTTGTGTTAATTCCAGTAAATTATTTGACATAAAACCAGTCCATTAATTTTGGGGAAGCTTCAGCAGTTTGTCTGTCAAATACAAATAGAGACAATTTCCAGGAACTAAAGCAGCCATCCTTATGGAAAATCATAAACTTAAGAGACAGAAAATAATGTTCAAACTGATACATTCAATCTGGGATGGGGGACTGGTGCTTTGACATTTTTGTAGTTTTGAAAATTAAGACAAACCTAAACTGGTACTGTTCATACTCTCACTGCTTATTACTGCCGAATTTAATTTTACACTCAAAGCCTTGCAAATCCAGCCACGCCTATTCATATATTCATTGTTACAACCACAACATAAAAAACAATATGGACAATTGTAAATTCTGTTAGTGGGCAGAATTTGTATTTTTTATGGGCAATAATATGAATAAAAAAATATCCACACCTGTGAATGTGTTGAATAAATCATGGAATATTTTTGCTCTTTGCCCAAAGCACACTGTCCTTCGAACTGTGGAGCAGCTGGTCCACTATGTCTTTGTGTTTTGTGTTCATTTTTAATTGTTACTCTTCCTGTGAGTGGGTGTGAACGCTGTGGAGTCAGTGCAGCCAGAATCATCTTCATTACTTGGGCTAAACACCACAAACGCTTCAGCAAATAATTTCACAGAGAAGTGTATCATGAGCTAAAGTTTTGCAGACTGGCCTTAAACTATTTGTGTTTTTGAGTCTTGACTACAGTCAAACAGGTTGAGCAAAAATTAAACATAAAACATAGAATCTTACAATGCAGAGAAGGTATTTTTAACAAAGTGGCAATCCCTATGTAGCCATAATAATCATTTCAATTTCTATTCAAACACAATGCAGCCGTGTTAAGCCCCTGTCACACATAGCAAGAATGTGCCGGAAAAAATGTGTATGACCAAACCTGTTAGAGCCATGATTTTTTTATCTTCACGTGTGTTGTCTCTCAGGTTTTGGAAACCTAAAGATAATTTTAAGATCCTGCCATGTGAACCAGGCTTAAGTGCGTGCCACTGGGCAAAAGTTTGCTGGCATCGGGCCATGCTGTCCGCTGCGTCAGACAGAGCATTTCCAAGGAACTTTAATTTCTTTTTTCTTTTGTGCTCACTTCAGGAGCACAATGCAACTCTGGACACCGCGATGGTTGGATTATCATATCAGGGAATTTTTTTATTTTATTTTGAGTGAGAGGATTTTAACCACAGGCTCTGCCCAGCTTCATGTCCACGTCCGCACTGTGAAACACTCCTGGGCTGTTGTTGGAGGGCACAGGGCATGTTGCTCGTCAACCATTCGGAAGATTCAGATGCCTTTCGGTGGCTTTTCAGTCGTGTGACTATCCGAGAAATTGTGGACAAGCTGGACATGTCAGGGCACGTCCTGTGAGGCTTTATCAAAGAGGCGCTGTTGCTGCGCCATCACCTTTGTGCTGATGAATTTCACCGCCACTCTTTTCATGGCAAAATCTTCTGTCACAGTGGAATGTGCCGAAAAAGTGCTGATGTCCACCTCTTCCGCAATTTCTCGGATAATCACACGACGGTCCCACATCACCACAGCGTTCATTTTGGAAATGATCCGGTCGTTTCAGCGTGTTGATGCCGATCGGATCGCGGCGCGCTATCCACCGTTGTGCGGACGTCTTTAAACCGGTTGTACCGCTCCTTAATCTGTGTGATGCCCAGAGGATCGTCACCGAAAGCCGTCTGAATAATCCGAATGGTTTCCACCTGGCTATTGTCCAGTTTTTGGCAAAATTTGATGCAGTCGCGCTGCTCCAGTCGTTCCGCCATTTCCTTGCAAAGAAAAAATGACCACCCATCCTCACACAAAGGCTGCTTACAAGCAAATGACGCAACCTACAGGCATGAAAAAAATCATGCAGGGTTTTGAACATGTGCATCACACTTGGGGCCACCGGCCGATTTTGACCAACCGTGTGGACTTCCGCAGATGGCTGTCAGAATGTTTTGGAACAGAAATCCAAGAGTTTTTGGATGTGCGCCGCTTCATCATTCTGACGCCATTCTGCTTGAGGGGGGTATTAGGGTTATGGATTAAGATGAGTAATAATGTTAGGTGTTAAATTAAGTTTAAAATTTCTTTGTGGGTATGTATGATGACGTTATGCTGTGACCCGACCCATACTGTGGTATTCTATGCCCTAAGTGGCAATGACATGGGTTCACATCCCAGTCATGTTTCTTTTTTAATTCCCTCTTAATTTGGGTATTAAATGACTGCAGTAAAGTTAGAAAGTCAGATAATTGCAAATATTGTGGAACCACTTCAAAAGGTATTATCGGCCCTGTATGCAGATAGAAAACAACTAATGGTGCAGACTGTCATCACATGGCCGGGATTGACCAATCTAAATATGAATAGAATTTTGTATTATTAATACAGGTATGTACAACTGCCTGTTTTAAAATTTCCTAGCTCCGCCTCCTCATGTCTAAGTGCTCATTTCCCACAAAAAAAATGATTTCTTACTAAACGTCTGTGCAGATCCACCAGAAAACACAGCTGATCCAGAACACAACCAATATTTGCACCACATTATAAAAATCTGTTCATTGCCAAGACGCTGTTTCAGAAAACATGGAACCCAACATACGAGGGTAGGCTGAAAAGTTCTAAGGCTCACTATAATGCAGTTAACGCATTACTCCTTCATGGGGAGCCTTAGAACTTTTCACCCTACCCTCGTATACTGGACTCTATTCTGGGAAGTGGAATGTGATTCATTTTTGAGTAAACTTATTTAAAATCCTACAGTTTGGTCCAGACATAGAGATGTAGTTGATTTGGATGAGTCAGACTCCAAACCAATGCTGTGCTGCTGCAGCTCGTGCACAAAATAAAAAAAATAAAATAAAATAACTACAACGGGTCCCTTATGAAACAACTCAGCAAGATTAAAAAAGGCTTCACATATTTTATTTTTGCTTTTTAAATGCATTTCTCACATTGAACACTCACAGGAAAAGATTTCCTAAATGAGATTTTTGGGGGCTCAGTGTGGATGTCTGTTCCATGTTGTTTTCCACACTGTGCTGTGTGTGTTGTTCTTTATGTGCAGCATCCAAGTTTAACAGGTGAACAGAAGGTCAAACACAAAATATGACAAAAGCCGACTCTGGGGAAGTGCAGCGATCAATGGCTTCGCTTCTGCTCACAGTTTAACAATGTAGACAAGCAGAGAGCAGCGAGCTGCAGTGAAGAACTGACATTCCCCTGTTATCGTCTGCCTGGAATGTAATTATCCCCTCCAGAGCTTTCTGCAGGAGGCTTTCTGCTTTTTTCTCTCACGCTCCGTGCTGCCAATCCACCGCACGCAAAAAAAAATAAATGTTTCAAAGCCACTTTACATACAAACGACGAGGTGAAGGCAATTCTGCAGGAGAAAGGCTCCAGATGAAATTTAATTTAAAAAAAAAAGTTTCCTTTCTCTTCAGCTTTTGTCACATCCGTGTGGGTCATCTTTCTTTCCTCTGCATTTCCATTCTCATCACTCTTTCAACAAAAGATTCATTGCCTAATAAAATAAAATATTACAAACAGCAGCAAATGGACAAGCTGGAGCTCCAGCAGCAACATTCATCTGCTCATATTGTTTACTGTTCAGCTGAGTAAATAATAAAAGTGAGCGTTGATTCATTTACATTAAAAGGTCCATATTTATTTGGACATGAGGTTACTGGTATTTTAATTGTTTGTCAAACAGAGTTGAAGTCAAACAATGAAAATGTTCAGCTTTAATTGGAGGGTATTTAGTGTAATGGTCAGTACGGTGGCCTCAGAGTGTCCAACAAATCAGCCAATCAGATACAACACGTCAGTTAGAAAATGTAAAATAAGTAAAAATGAAAAAAGATATGGAAGCATTTCCAAATCACTAATGTAATTATATTTTGGGAGACCATGTTTAAAAGTGTGATTATGTCACATGTTGTAATGTGTGATTTCACAAAAACGATGTCAGACATTAAAAAATAAATAAATTGCTAAACTGCACAGTGATGTTCTGTTTTGGGGGCATGGTGGCCTACACTGGCTATAAAACCGGGCTTGTGACCAAAGGGTCATAGGTTAAAATTCCCAGATGAAACAGAAAAGTCACTGAAGTGATCTTGGGCAAGATCCTAAATTCCTAGCTTGTTCTGAGTGTGCGGATGAGCGCCTTGCATGGCAGCCCCCCAACATCAGTGTGGGTACATGCATGCCGGTGCATGCGTGCAATAAAGCGTTGAACATCCGCATCATATGGAAAAGTGTACGGTTTGTTCTGCACAGTTTCTGTGTCCAGTAAGCTAATAATGGTTTGATGCTTCTTCTGTGGTCTATGTTCCAATTTTTAGGTTTAGGTTTGTTTAGGTTGTTGCCACATGCACTTACAAAATGTCACATACACACACACACACACACACACACACACACACACACACACACACACACACACACACACACACACACACACACACTCACACAAAAAACAATAACCAGGTCTGAAAGAGCTAACACCTCAAAGGAACAGTGGCAGCAGTCACTCCGTTTCATTCCAAAGGAGGGCGCCGATGTGAGCCTTCTGATATGATGTTGGCAGAAAATCTGATTTTATTTTTACCACAAGTAAAAACTCTTAAAATAATTCATTTTGTGCAGAAAACATATTAGTTATACAGTAGTGTTCAGACTAATAGTAGTGCTATGTGACTAAAAAGATTAATCCAGGTTTTGAGTATATTTCTTATTGTTAGATGGGAAACAAGGTACCAGTAGATTCAGTAGATTCTCACAAATCCAACAAGACCAAGCATTCATGATATGCACACTCTTAAGGCTATGAAATTGGGCTATTAGTAAAAAATTAGAAAAGGGGGTGTTCACAATAATAGTAGTGTGGCATTCAGTAAGTGAGTTTGTCAATTTTGTAGAACAAACAGGTGTGAATCAGGTGTCCCCTATTTAAGGATGAAGCCAGCACCTGTTGAACATGCTTTTCTCTTTGAAAGCCTGAGGAAAATGGGATGTTCAAGACATTGTTCAGAAGAACAGCGTAGTTTGATTAAAAAGTTGATTAGAGAGGGAAAACTTATACACAGGTGCAAAAAATTATAGGCTGTTCATCTACAATGATCTCCAATGCTCTAAAATGGACAAAAAAAAAACAGAGATGCGTGGAAGAAAACAGAAAACAACCATCAAAATGGACAGAAGAATAACCAGAATGGCAAAGGCTCACCCATTGATCAGCTCCAGGATGATCAAAGACAGTCTGGAGTTACCTGTAAGTGCTGTGACAGTTAGAAGACGCCTGTGTGAAGCTAATTTATTTGCAAGAATCCCCCGCAAAGTCCCTCTGTTAAATAAAAGACATGTGCAGAAGAGGTTACAATTTGCCAAAGAACACATCAACTGGCCTAAAGAGAAATGGATGAAAATTTTGTGGACTGATGAGAGTAAAACTGTTCTTTTTGGGTCCAAGGGCCGCAGACAGTTTGTGAGATGACCCCCAAACTCTGAATTCAAGCCACAGTTCACAGTGAAGACAGTGAAGCATGGTGGTGCAAGCATCATGATATGGGCATGTTTCTCCTACTATGGTGTTGGGCCTATATATCACATACCAGGTATCATGGATCAGTTTGGATATGTCAAAATACTTGAAGAGGTCATGTTGCCTTATGCTGAAGAGGACATGCCCTTGAAATGGATGTTTCAACAAGACAATGACCCCAAGCACTCTAGTAAACGAGCAAAATCTTGGTTCCAAACCAACAAAATTAATGCCTCACAGATGTGAAGAAATCATGAAAAACTGTGGTTATACAATTAAATACTAGTTTAGTGATTCACAGGATTGCTAAAAAAGCAGTTTGAACATAATAGTTTAGAGTTTGTAGCGTCAACAGTAGATGCTACTATTATTGTGAACACCCCCTTTTCTACTTTCTTTACTAATAGCCCAATTTCATAGCCTTAAGAGTGTGCATATCATGAATGCTTGGTCTTGTTGGATTTGTGAGAATCTACTGAATCTATTGGTACCTTGTTTCCCATGTAACAATAAGAAATATACTCAAAACCTGGATTAATCTTTTTAGTCACATAGCACTACTATTATTCTGAACACTACTGTATGTGTTGTGTTTTAAGCATCCTGCACCGAAAAAAGAGAATATTTGAACCAACTTAAAAAAGTGTTGCAATTTATAAAAACCAGAATGAATTAAGTTGTTTGAACTTACGTTTGTACTGTAAGTTAGAGTTGATTTAACTTTCAAACTTAAGTTCAAACAACTTAATTCATTCAGGTTTTGACAAACTGTAACTTTTTTAAGTTGGTTCAAATATTCTCTTTTTTCAGTGTGGTTCAGTTTCACTGCTCCCCTGCTCACCTATTCAACTGAAGAAGGACAAACTCACTACCCTCCTACCTGAATCTGTGTCCATCTAATCAATGGTTCTTAAACTGAGGTTGGTCCCCTTTTGGCGTGACGTGTGTCTGGGATTTCTGTAGCACACATGTTTGGGCAGCACCAATCCACTGCACATGCTATGATGAAGTAAAGTTCTAAAGGTTGGACAAGGAGGCATGTAACCACTTGGTCATAGGGTAAATCCCCCAGTCAAACAGGAAAACCACTTTGATGCCCTTGAGCAAGGTTGTAAGTCCCAAAGTAGCACCTGGTGTGAAGTTGAGCACCTTCTGAGTGTAAATGGGTGCATGTGAGGCGTCGCTGTAAAGCGTCTGACAAAAACATGTTACTGTCTGTGTGAGAGGTGCAACAAATCTTTCCACCATAGAAAGGTCTTTGTTTCTGAGACAAGGGAGGCACAAAAGTAACAAAAAAAGACTTATCCTTCAGTAAGATATGACAGTCTGTGGAATACAATCAGGTCATTAAAAAGAAGACATGAAATTTCAGCTACACGGACGACTGGAACCGAGATTGATTCTGTTTTCTTATATGTGAATCACTGTTCCATGAAACTGGTGATGCTACAGACAAACTTTACATTTCTTCAGTCACAGCCACAGAAGCCTGCAACTCCTTTAGAGTTGTCTGGGAGTCTTGGAGGTTTTCCTAACTAGTCTCCTTCTGCAAGGTTACTCAGTTTTTGAGAGCTGCCTCCTCCAGACAGATCTATCACACAGTACCACAACATGCGTGTTTCTTAATCACTGACCTAATCAAGTCTAAAATCTTCACATATTGACAATCATTCTTGAATTTAGTTTGTCTAATTATTTGATCTCTGAAAATGAAAGTCAAGTCAGGTCAGGTCTGGCAGCATGCACTGGTGTCACGTGTCACCACATCCACTACAGAACCACCTTGGGTCCTGGAAGGCAACCACTCAGGCAGACAACGACCATCCACCATTCTTAAAAATAACCATCTATCCGCCAGATCCAGGTGAATCATGCACATTCCCTTGACCTTCTGCATTCCCTGGCATCGTCAACACTGAGGCCCCTGCATGTCAGATCATGCACACAGAAATGCGAAACATAGCCAAAATTCCGTAGCTTCCCTCACAATGCGTGTGACTCTCCTTGCCTGTGTATCGCTAACTAACCATAAGTTAGATTGAGTAAAATGGAGAGACAATGTCTAAAAACAGTCACAAATCCTCAGGAGTTAATGTGATATTTTAAAAACCCTTGAAAGATTTTACACAATGATGTTTTGACCGTTTCATTGTGGTGATGTATAGCAGCAACACAAAAGCAATACAAAAACCATCACTGTTCAGACACTTATGGACCTGACTGTACATTATTATTATTTCTTATTTTCTTACTTTAATGTTCATATTCTATCTGAGAGTCAGGCGAGCACACAGTATGCAGTTTGTGTCTACATGATGTCATATTTATGTTCTTTCACATACACTAACTGCATCCACATTTTTGGAAAGTGCAGTCTAGTCACGATCACTCATCACAACGAGACTGCACAATTGTCATTATTAACATGTATATGTCGCAGACATGAACGAGCGAAGCTCTTCAGCATCTCACCATTTCATTTAGGTCCTTCAGATATCAACATGATATATGATATGACTATGATTTCACACAAAGTGCAGTAACAATGAAAATTAAACATTCTTAAACAAAACAGCAATAATACCACACTCATTTTGCACTCATCATAAGGTTAGGATACAGTGCCCTCCAAGAGTATTGGAACACTTGGTATTTCACACATTACACAGTATGTTCGATGTCGCTGACATTAATGAGAGAAGCTTGAATAACTGAATAATAATAAATTGAATAATTGTTGCAGAACCTACCATCAGTTTGTGGCTTTTGATGACAATGTTGTCCGATTTGTGGCTTTTTCCCTTATGGGCAGATTTTTTGTGCCACTTCCGGATTGTTTTGTGCCATTTCTAATTTGTGCCTTCGTCTACCATAGCTTCACGGCGCTTTGCTAGCAGGAGGTGGTAATGGTAGAATTTTTTTTTTTTTTCAAATATGCTTACATCCACTTCAGAAATTGTGCATTGTGTAATTTGGGAGATATTTCATATAGGAAGTGGGTGTCTACCATGACAAAAACTCCCCACCCCATGCAAAAAAGAAAACTGCAATATATACAGTAATTTTAACATCTTTCAAAATATAAGAATGTAACTGTTTTGACTTCATGATTAGTTTTGATGAACCCTGCAGTGAACACAACATTCAAGTTTATGATATATAATGCTCCTGAATTGGTAGTACTTGTTTTAGAGAAGTCACAAAAGCTACATAATTACTGATATTATTACAGTGATCATGCAATTACACATGTAATTTCAAGTCACAGCATGGCAGGTTGTCGTAAATCAAGTGTCATGGCCAAACAAAAAACAAGATCTCAGGCTAAAGAATTTGATAAAACCTTTGACAATGGTTTATGTTTTTAAAGTTTTTGAAGAGCATGGCCTCCTCCTATGTTCTGTTATTCACTCAGTGTTACTGAAATAAAACCTTTGACAATGGTTTATGTTTTTAAAGTTTTTGAAGAGCATGGCCTCCTAATAAAGTTCTGTTATTCACTCAGTGTTACTGAAATAAAACCTTTGACAATGGCTTATGTTTATAAAGTTTTTGAAGAGCATGGCCTCCTCCTAAGTTCTGTTATTCACATAGTGTGACTGAAATAAAACCTTTGACAATGGTTTATGTTTAAGTTTTTGAAGAGCATGGCCTCCTCCTAAGTTCTGTTATTCACACAGTGTGACTGAAATAAAACCTTTGACAATGGTTTATGTTTAAGTTTTTGAAGAGCATGGCCTCCTCCTAAGTTCTGTTATTCACACAGTGTTACTGAAATAAAACCTTTGACAATGGTTTATGTTTAAGTTTTTGAAGAGCATGGCCTCCTCCTAAGTTCTGTTATTCACACAGTGTGACTGAAATAAAACCTTTGACAATGGCTTATGTTTTTAAAGTTTTTGAAGAGCATGGCCTCCTCCTAAGTTCTGTTATTCACAAAGTGTGACTGAAATAAAACCTTTGACAATGGTTTATGTTTAAGTTTTTGAAGAGCATGGCCTCCTCCTAAGTTCTGTTATTCACACAGTGTGACTGAAATAAAACCTTTGACAATGGTTTATGTTTTTTAAGTTTTTGAAGAGCATGGCCTCCTCCTAAGTTCTGTTATTCACATAGTGTGACTGAAATAAAACCTTTGACAATGGTTTATGTTTAAGTTTTTGAAGAGCATGGCCTCCTCCTAAGTTCTGTTATTCACATAGTGTGACTGAAATAAAACCTTTGACAATGGTTTATGTTTAAGTTTTTGAAGAGCATGGCCTCCTCCTAAGTTCTGTTATTCACTCAGTGTTACTGAAATAAAACCTTTGACAATGGCTTATGTTTATAAAGTTTTTGAAGAGCATGGCCTCCTCCTAAGTTCTGTTATTCACATAGTGTGACTGAAATAAAACCTTTGACAATGGTTTATGTTTAAGTTTTTGAAGAGCATGGCCTCCTCCTAAGTTCTGTTATTCACATAGTGTGACTGAAATAAAACCTTTGACAATGGTTTATGTTTAAGTTTTTGAAGAGCATGGCCTCCTCCTAAGTTCTGTTATTCACATAGTGTGACTGAAATAAAACCTTTGACAATGGTTTATGTTTACGTTTTTGAAGAGCATGGCCTCCTCCTAAGTTCTGTTATTCACATAGTGTGACTGAAATAAAACCTTTGACAATGGTTTATGTTTAAGTTTTTGAAGAGCACGGCCTCCTCCTAAGTTCTGTTATTCACTCAGTGTTACTGAAATAAAACCTTTGACAATGGCTTATGTTTATAAAGTTTTTGAAGAGCATGGCCTCCTCCTAAGTTCTGTTATTCACATAGTGTGACTGAAATAAAACCTTTGACAATGGTTTATGTTTAAGTTTTTGGAGAGCATGGCCTCCTCCTATGTTCTGTTATTCACACAGTGTGACTGAAATAAAACCTTTGACAATGGTTTATGTTTTTAAAGTTTTTGAAGAGCATGGCCTCCTCCTAAGTTCTGTTATTCACACAGTGTTACTGAAATAAAACCTTTGACAATGGCTTATGTTTTTAAAGTTTTTGAAGAGCATGGCCTCCTCCTAAGTTCTGTTATTCACAAAGTGTGACTGAAATAAAACCTTTGACAATGGTTTATGTTTAAGTTTTTGAAGAGCATGGCCTCCTCCTAAGTTCTGTTATTCACACAGTGTGACTGAAATAAAACCTTTGACAATGGTTTATGTTTTTAAAGTTTTTGAAGAGCATGGCCTCCTCCTAAGTTCTGTTATTCACATAGTGTGACTGAAATAAAACCTTTGACAATGGTTTATGTTTAAGTTTTTGAAGAGCATGGCCTCCTCCTAAGTTCTGTTATTCACATAGTGTGACTAAAATAAAACCTTTGACAATGGTTTATGTTTAAGTTTTTGAAGAGCATGGCCTCCTCCTAAGTTCTGTTATTCACACAGTGTGACTGAAATAAAACCTTTGACAATGGTTTATGTTTAAGTTTTTGAAGAGCATGGCCTCCTCCTAAGTTCTGTTATTCACATAGTGTGACTGAAATAAAACCTTTGACAATGGTTTATGTTTAAGTTTTTGAAGAGCATGGCCTCCTCCTAAGTTCTGTTATTCACACAGTGTGACTGAAATAAAACCTTTGACAATGGTTTATGTTTAAGTTTTTGAAGAGCATGGCCTCCTCCTAAGTTCTGTTATTCACACAGTGTTACTGAAATAAAACCTTTGACAATGGCTTATGTTTTTTAAAGTTTTTGAAGAGCATGGCCGCCTCCTAAGTTCTGTTATTCATACAGTGTGACTGAAATAAAACCTTTGACAATGGTTTATGTTTTTAAAGTATGTTTTTAAATAAAACCTTTGTGAAAGAATTGTGTTCATAAAGTTTTTGAAGCGCATGAACAAACTTTACACATAGCAGAATAGCCAGATAATTGAAAATAGACCATACTTTGTTACATTCAAGGGGTGGGGGGGTTATTTTCAAGATACTGGATTAATTTTGGTGCCAAAATGCTGATATTAATATTGTGAATCATTTCCCAAGTGGATGTATTGAAATTCTGACTTGTGATTTTACCACCAGGGATTAAATTCAAACAAACATACGGCCTTGAGCTATGTTTGACTCTGTGGTAGTGCTGTCATAGATCATGAGGGCTCGCCCCAGATTGCATGTGCGATGCTGGGAAGCACACGTGACAGCCAATCAGAGTAGAGAGGCACTGTGACATCAGCTGGGTGCTCACTCAAACTATACAATGCAATATGGCAAAAACACTCCGAAACAGCTTGTTTCTGTATAAATTTAATATGTGTCTCATATATTTTGTAAAGTAAAATTTGGCAACAAATAAAAACTTCTAAATCCAAAAACAATGTTTTTGAAACCAGATAACGGCCTTGAAGTCATATCTGCTTTCAAAAACAGCACTTTTAGACTCAAAAGACTGATGTTAACGTGCATAAACCGTGTATGTGCACAATGTGTGTTGTGTGGGCCGCTGAAGAGGAGGTACTGCTGGCCCACCACCACAAGATGGCGCCCTGCTTGAAGTGCGGGCTTCAAGCACGAGAGGGCGTCGGAGCAACCAGGAGTGACAGCTGTCACTCATCATCCGTACCAGCTGTCACTCATCCACTACTCATCACCACCACCATAAAGGCCGGACTGCAACTCCACCTCCCCGCCGAGAAATCAGCTACCATTCAGGTAACTTTCTCTGCTGACTCAAATCATTGAGTGATAACCTGAACTTCTTTTGCAGCCGTTATCCTGTGGTGTTCTGCCTTATCTGTGGGATTGGCGTTTGGTGTGATCAGCGACGGCTTCGCCTCACACCCCAAACCAAGATAAGTGGTTAAACAGGAGCTGCACGAGTGTGTGATTGGAGGTGGAGGTTCTCCCTCCTTTACTAAACACTGACTGTGGGAGTACTGATTGTGGGAACTCACACTCATCTGGACTGTCTCTGTTTTCTGCCAGCAGTACCGGGTCTGACTGCTGAAGACAGCGGCCACCTGGGGCGCAGGGCTTGGCGGCTCCGGTGTTCTTCAGCTCCGTTGGTGGTGGAAGCTGTGTGGGGATCCAGCTCTTCTCTCACCAGGCGTCTTCTATCGTCGAGCCTGCCCACACGTCACCTGGTGTATGATTGACAGTCCACCATATTGTTATTGTCTGTACGTTGTTGTGCGACTCACAACATTAAATTGTTACTTTTGGCTTATCCATTGTCCGTTCATTAACGCCCCCTGTTGTGGGTCCGTGTCACGTCACTTTCACAACAGGATTTCTCGGCCAGCGTCATGGATTCCGAGGGGCGTCAACCATCGCTTGAACAGCCAATGGAGGAGCGAGGTGCACAGGCGCCAGCAGGAGGCGTGTTGGGTGAGCTGCAGCACATTTTAACCGCCTTTACCGCTCGGTTGGACTTAGTTACCAAGCAGAGCAGTGTTCTCAATCGTAGGATAGAGGCTCTCACCGCCCAGGTGGAAGCGCGTGCTCAGGGCACTGTTGCAGCACCTCCTCCTGCTGACCGTGTGCCAGAAACAGACATTACGCTGGTCGTTCAACGAACCCCCCCACCGTCCCCTGAAGCATACATAAGCCCGCCGGAGCCGTACGGAGGCTGTGTGGAGACGTGCGCAGACTTCTTGATGCAGTGCTCGCTCGTCTTTTCACAGCGTCCCGTCATGTACGCGTCAGACGCCAGCCGGGTGGCTTATGTGATCAATTTGCTTCGAGGAGAGTCACGCGCCTGGGCTACGGCGCTTTTGGAGCAGAATTCACGGCTCCTAACAGTTTATACTGAGTTTTCTCTCAAAAATTCTTGAAAGGGTAGTTGTAAAACAGCTAACTGATCATCTGCAGAGGAATGGTCTATTTGAAGAGTTTCAGTCAGGTTTTAGAATTCATCATAGTACAGAAACAGCATTAGTGAAGGTTACAAATGATCTTCTTATGGCCTCGGACAGTGGACTCATCTCTGTGCTTGTTCTGTTAGACCTCAGTGCTGCTTTTGATACTGTTGATCATAAAATTTTATTACAGAGATTAGAGCATGCCATAGGTATTAAAGGCACTGCGCTGCGGTGGTTTGAATCATATTTGTCTAATAGATTACAGTTTGTTCATGTAAATGGGGAATCTTCTTCACAGACTAAAGTTAATTATGGAGTTCCACAAGGTTCTGTGCTAGGACCAATTTTATTCACTTTATACATGCTTCCCTTAGGCAGTATTATTAGACGGTATTGCTTAAATTTTCATTGTTACGCAGATGATACCCAGCTTTATCTATCCATGAAGCCAGAGGACACACACCAATTAGCTAAACTGCAGGATTGTCTTACAGACATAAAGACATGGATGACCTCTAATTTCCTGCTTTTAAACTCAGATAAAACTGAAGTTATTGTACTTGGCCCCACAAATCTTAGAAACATGGTGTCTAACCAGATCCTTACTCTGGATGGCATTACCCTGACCTCTAGTAATACTGTGAGAAATCTTGGAGTCATTTTTGATCAGGATATGTCATTCAAAGCGCATATTAAACAAATATGTAGGACTGCTTTTTTGCATTTACGCAATATCTCTAAAATCAGAAAGGTCTTGTCTCAGAGTGATGCTGAAAAACTAATTCATGCATTTATTTCCTCTAGGCTGGACTATTGTAATTCATTATTATCAGGTTGTCCTAAAAGTTCCCTAAAAAGCCTTCAGTTAATTCAAAATGCTGCAGCTAGAGTACTGACGGGGACTAGCAGGAGAGAGCATATCTCACCCATATTGGCATCTCTTCATTGGCTTCCTGTTAATTCTAGAATAGAATTTAAAATTCTTCTTCTTACTTATAAGGTTTTGAATAATCAGGTCCCATCTTATCTTAGGGACCTCGTAGTACCATATCACCCCAATAAAGCGCTTCGCTCTCAGACTGCAGGCTTACTTGTAGTTCCTAGGGTTTGTAAGAGTAGAATGGGAGGCAGAGCCTTCAGCTTTCAGGTTCCTCTCCTGTGGAACCAGCTCCCAATTCAGATCAGGGAGACAGACACCCTCTCTACTTTTAAGATTAGGCTTAAAACTTTCCTTTTTGCTAAAGCTTATAGTTAGGGCTGGATCAGGTGACCCTGAACCATCCCTTAGTTATGCTGCTATAGACGTAGACTGCCCGGCAGTGCGAGCCGGCTGGAATGCTGTTGCGTTCCGCGCCGCCTTTGTAAACGGACTGTCTCTGGTCCTTAAGGAGCACCTGGTGGCGAAGGACGAGCCGCGGGATTTAGATGGGCTTATCGACCTGGTTATACGGTTAAACAACCGATTAACGGAACACCGACGGCAGCGAGACGAGAGGCGTGGTCAAGTACACGCCGTCCCTCTTCCTCCCGGGTCTGAAAGGGAGCCGACTTCCCCACGCTCCACTGCCAGGGCTCTCCACGTGACAACAGCTCCCCCTGCTGACGTTGCTATGGAAACAAGCAGGGCCAAAAAACGATCAGATCAGAGACAAAGGAGGCTGATCCGTGGAGAGTGTTTTCTCTGCAGCTCTACTGAGCACACACAGAGAGAATGCCCCAAACGGTCAAAACAGCAGCACTCGTCCTTAGAGACTGGGCTAAGGGTGGGTCACAACACCCACGTGGGGAAACCCCGACGATCTGCATGAATCCCAGTCACGATCCTGAGTGGGGATCTAACCCTTCACGCCCCAGCACTGGTGGACACGGGGTCGGAGGGGAATCTGCTGGATAGCAGATGGGCAAAGGAGGTTGGGCTCCCTCTAGTGGCCTTACCGTCACCATTGTCGGTGCGGGCACTAGATGGCACCCTTCTTCCACTAATCACACACCAGACTCAGCCAGTGACATTGGTGGTGTCTGGGAATCACAGGGAGGAGATTGTGTTTTATGTAACACCTTCTACCTCCCGAGTGATTTTGGGTTTTCCATGGGTGTTAAAACACAATCCCCGGATTGATTGGCCGTCTGGGGTTGTGGTTCAGTGGAGCGAAACCTGCCACCGGGAGTGTTTAGGATCCTCGGTTCCGCCCGGTGTGACAGCTAAGGAGGAGGTTTTAGTCCCCCCCAATCTGGCGGCGGTGCCGGCTGAGTACCATGACCTTGCTGAAGTCTTCAGCAAGGATCTGGCACTCACGCTGCCCCCACACCGTCCGTACTATTGTGCCATTGATTTGATACCGGGCGCTGAGTACCCGTCCAGCAGGCTGTACAACCTCTCACGTCCGGAACGCGAATCAATGGAGACCTACATCTGGGACTCATCAGCTGCCAGGTTGATCCGGAACTCCACCTCCCTGATGGGTGCTGGTTTCTTTTTTGTGGGCAAGAAGGACGGCGGACTCCGTCCATGCATTGATTACAGAGGGCTGAACAAGATCACGGTTCGCAACCGATACCCGTTACCTCTGTTGGATTCAGTGTTCACGCCCCTGCATGGAGCCCAAATTTTCACGAAATTGGATCTTAGGAATGCTTATCACCTGGTTCGGATCTGGGAGGGAGACGAGTGGAAGACGGCATTTAACACCCCGTTAGGTCACTTTGAGTACCTGGTCATGCCGTTCGGCCTCACCAATGCGCCCGCGACGTTCCAAGCATTGGTTAATGACGTCTTGCGGGACTTCCTGCATCGGTTTGTCTTCGTATATCTAGACGATATACTCATCTTTTCTCCGGATCCTGAGACCCATGTCAAGCATGTACGTCAGGTCCTACAGCGGTTGTTGGTGAACCGGCTGTTTGTGAAGGGCGAGAAGTGTGAGTTCCACCGCACTTCTTTGTCCTTCTTGGGGTTCATCATCTCCTCCAACTCCGTCGCCCCTGATCCGGCCAAGGTTGCGGCGGTGAGAGATTGGCCCCAACCAACGAACCGTAGGAAACTACAACAGTTCCTCGGTTTTGCAAATTTCTACCGGAGGTTCATCAAGGGCTACAGTCAGGTAGTTAGCCCCCTGACAGCCCTGACCTCCACAAAAGTCCCCTCCACCTGGTCGGATCGGTGCGAAGCCGCGTTTAGGGAGTTGAAACGCCGGTTCTCGACTGCACCGGTTCTGGTGCAGCCCGATCCCAAGCGCCAGTTTGTTGTTGAAGTGGATGCCTCTGACTCAGGGATAGGAGCCGTGCTATCCCAGAGCGGGGAGTCCGACAAGGTTCTCCATCCATGTGCCTACTTTTCCCGCAGGTTGACCCCAGCTGAACGGAACTATGACGTCGGCAATCGGGAACTTCTTGCGGTGAAGGAGGCTCTTGAGGAGTGGAGACACCTGTTGGAGGGAGCATTGGTACCATTTACGGTTTTCACGGACCATCGGAACCTGGAGTACATCCGGACCGCGAAGCGTCTGAACCCCAGGCAAGCCCGCTGGTCGCTGTTCTTCGGGCGTTTTGACTTCCGGATCACCTACCACCCCGGGACAAAGAACCAACGATCTGACGCCCTGTCCCAGGTGCACGAAGAGGAGGTCAAGACCGAGCTGTCAGACCCCCCTGAAACCATCATCCCCGAGTCCACTGTCGTGGCCGCCCTTACCTGGGACGTGGAGAAAACCGTCCGGGAGGCCCTGACACGGAGCCCGGACCCGGGGACCGGTCCGAAGAACAAACTGTACATCCCACCAGAGGCCAGGGCTGTGGTCCTTGACTTCTGTCACGGTTCCAAGCTCTCCTGTCACCCAGGGGTGCGAAGGACCGTGGCAGTGGTCCGGCAGCGCTTCTGGTGGGCGTCTATCGAAGCCGACGACCGGGAGTATGTCCAGGCCTGCACCACCTGTGCCAGGGGCAAAGCCGACCACCACAAGGCCCAAGGCCTCCTCCAGCCTCTGCCTGTGCCTCGTCGCCCCTGGTCTCATATCGGCCTGGACTTTGTCATGGGCCTCCCGCCGTCCCAGGGAAACACCACCATCTTAACGATAGTGGACCGGTTCTCCAAGGCGGCCCACTTTGTGGCCCTCCCGAAGTTCCCGACGGCCCAGGAGACTGCAGACCTCCTGGTCCACCACGTCGTGCGTCTGCATGGGATTCCATCAGACATTGTCTCGGATCGTGGTCCTCAGTTCTCCTCCCAGGTCTGGCGGAGTTTCTGTAGGGAACTGGCGGCCACCGTCAGTCTCTCGTCTGGGTACCACCCCCAGACAAACGGGCAGGCAGAGCGGACTAACCAGGAACTGGAGCAGGCCCTCCGTTGCGTGACCTTCGCGCACCCGACGGCCTGGAGTGACCATCTGGCCTGGATCGAGTACGCTCATAACAGCCAAGTCTCATCTGCCACCGGCCTCTCCCCATTTGAAGTGTGTTTGGGGTACCAGCCCCCATTGTTCCCGCTAGTGCAGGGAGAGGTCGGGGTGCCCTCGGTCCAGGCCCATCTGAGAAGGTGCCGTCGTGTGGCGTACCGCCCGCTCTGCCCTGTTCAAAGCCCGGATGAGGGCCAAGAACCATGCAGACCGCCGGCGTGCCCTGGCCCCTGCGTATCAGCCTGGGCAGGAGGTTTGGCTTTCCACAAAGGACATTACCCTGCAAGTGGAATCCCAGAAGTTGAAGGACAGATACACTGGACCTTTCCCCATCCTCAAAGTCCTCAGTCCAGCCGCAGTGAAGCTGAAGCTGCCAGCTTCACTGCGGATCCACCCGGTTTTCCATGTGTCACACATCAAACCTCACCATGTTTCACCCCTCTGTACCCCCGGACCGGCGCCGCCTCCTGCCCGGATCATCGACGGGGAGCCGGCTTGGACCATGCACCGGCTCCTGGATGTCCGTCGGAAGGGCCGGGGGTTCCAGTATTTGGTGGACTGGGAGGGGTATGGACCCGAAGAATGCTCCTGGGTGAAGAGGAGCTTCATCCTGGACCCGGCCCTCCTGGCCGACTTCTACCGGCGGCACCCGGACAAGCCTGGTCCGTTGAGGGGGGAGTCCTGTTGTGTGGGCCGCTGAAGAGGAGGTACTGCTGGCCCACCACCACAAGATGGCGCCCTGCTTGAAGTGCAGGCTTCAAGCACGAGAGGGCGTCGGAGCAACCAGGAGTGACAGCTGTCACTCATCATCCGTACCAGCTGTCACTCATCCACTACTCATCACCACCACCATAAAGGCCGGACTGCAACTCCACCTCCCCGCCGAGAAATCAGCTACCATTCAGGTAACTTTCTCTGCTGACTCAAATCATTGAGTGATAACCTGAACTTCTTTTGCAGCCGTTATCCTGTGGTGTTCTGCCTTATCTGTGGGATTGGCGGTTGGTGTGATCAGCGACGGCTTCGCCTCACACCCCAAACCAAGATAAGTGGTTAAACAGGAGCTGCACGAGTGTGTGATTGGAGGTGGAGGTTCTCCCTCCTTTACTAAACACTGACTGTGGGAGTACTGAGTGTGCAAACTCACACTCATCAGGACTGTCTCTGTTCTCTGCCAGCAGTACCGGGTCTGACTGCTGAAGACAGCGGCCACCTGGGGCGCAGGGCTTGGCGGCTCCGGTGTTCTTCAGCTCCATTGGTGGTGGAAGCCGTGTGGGGATCCAGCTCTTCTCTCGCCAGGCATCTTCTATCGTTGAGCCTGCCCACACGTCACCTGGTGTATGATTGACAGTCCACCATATTGTTATTGTCTGTACGTTGTTGTGCGATTCACAACATTAAATTGTTACTTTTGGCTTATCCATTGTCGGTTCATTAACGCCCCCTGTTGTGGGTCCATGTCACGTCACTTTCACAACAACGTGAGGTCAAAGGCAACTTCCAGTAATTTCAAAACCTCATGAATGCACACATATACATCCTCCTACAGACAGTTAAAAAGAAAATAAAACATTTGTTATGGAATCCCCCCTCCCCGCCCCCTCCACCACCACCAAAGGGGAATATGTGCTCTTCATTAAAATGAGCTTTAATTTTGCTACATGTTGCAAAAAATAAACTGACATTATAATACTTGGATTTCAGTCAAAACTAAATGTTGTCAGTTTTGTGAAATTTAAAAGGCCGTACAGCTTTAATAATATTAATAATTATAATAAACAAACTTTAAAAATGAAGGAATAAATGCCAATAATAATGACACTACAACAATGCACAAAATTTCCAAATTAAAGAGCTGAAAATACAGAAAACACTGGTTTGCACAAAACATTTGCTTCATGCAATTGTTCATTAATTATCTGACTAGCAGTTGTTTTAGCTAACCATCTGGCATGGAGCTAGCTTGGAAATTCAGTCTTTATTCCAGACCCAGAGAAGGTCCATAGTATAAACATATACAAACATACAAAAATATAAATAAGTTGATAGGATCTAAGAGACCACAGTGCATGACATTATTCATAGAGTCACATATAAGCTATGATGCCAGTGATTCCACAATCTTGAGGTGAATCTGACTGTACTCAATGCAGGGTTCACTAACATTGCAATTATGCTATTGCATGACAGTAAGTCTACGCATACATCTATATTCATACATCTAGATTCCTGAGCACAACAGGACATGTGGGTACATCAGCATTTACAAACAAAAGGCTTGTGCTACTCCATCTAATTATGATATAAATCTATTATATAAAATTATAATATAAAACTCATTTGCCAGCAAATGATGCTATTGGCAAATATGCATTCTCTGGGTTATGCTGGGGTATTTGATTAAATAGTTTAAAGTTGCATATTTAACTCCACAGTGACACAGTGGCCCGCTTATTTAAAACAAAAAACATTATAAATCACTAACGTGTTCTCTGCAGTAAATATTATGGAAAATAATATGGTTAAAAATGACAAAGAATAAAATATTCATTTGCTCAAATCCTCAGCAAATGACTTGAAGATGTAAACACCACAAGTACTTTGAGGTTCAGAGCTCAAAGGCACTTCTCCACATCAACAAGCAGGGACTGGGACTTGGTCTGCAGACCATTTGCTCTGGTGTCTGCACTTCATTTATTTTGTTGTAAAAATTTTAAAAACTAACCAGGCCTACTCCTAATCAGGTTATGTTGAGCCTGAGCTCCAGCAAGATCCCAGCTGAGGAGTTTCTCTCAAAATGCAAAATTGTGATTTTTAGTGAGTGCAAAATGTGCGTGGTGATGATGACCAGATGCATGACATCAGACTCTGGTCATCTCTGCCATAAGTGCCCAGAACAGAGTGATAGAAGGAAAGACAGGTGTGTTGATAAATAAAGTGTATATAATAACAGAGGAAGAATTTTCACCAAGCTCAAAACTTTTGTTGGACATTTTAATCGGTTGGATGAGTTCGTTCACAACTAGTTTGCCTGCACAACAAAATGATATAATGTCAAGCAAAAGAATTCAATTTTCAATCACTCTTTTCAGCCATGTGATGTGGGCAGAAAAGCTGCAATGTCACTGCAGCCTGCCAGATTTTACATGTGCACAAACAACGTGTTTAGTTAAAATGCAGCTGGTGCTTTCTGTGGCTGCAGGGATCCACGTGGCCGTAGGGCCGCATGGAGGCTTTTGGGGATACTGCAACACTACAATAAGTCAACACTACAATACGTCACACTCCTGTTTTCATTTGATCTTTCGCAATCTGCATGTAGATTAATACACAGACCAACATAAATTCATGTAAATCACACCTACACATATAATATTAATGTGATCAATGTTGCCAGCCTGATCACCTCCTCTGTCTTGCACGGTCTGCTTCTGTCTCTTTATACTTTCTCTATCCTTCTGTTTTTTTGTGATTTTTTGTCATCTTAGTTGTTGTTACAAGCACTGTCTTCATCAGGACTTTTCACTGTCGCGGTCATTGTTGTAACAGTTTAAAGGTGGTATTCTGTGTCATCTGTTTATGGGGAAAAAAAGCAAGTCGCTGCTGTCATATTAAAAATTGTCCATATTCCTGGTATGAGCTGACTGTGACTCATGCTTAAGTGATATGTACAGACAAGGGTTTAAAATAGTGCACCAAGGGCACTTAACAAAATAAGCAGTTCTGAATGAGAAAAATAAAAATAAAACATGCTCTCAAACTGAAAGACCACACTCTTCAAAAAAACAGAGGGAATATAACAGAGGGAACAAGAACCATTTGAACTATAGTAGAGAAGCTTGAATCTTTGACTGGACTGGGTTGCTTGACGCAAGGACGTTTCGTTTCAAATCGCAGAAGCTTCCTCAGCTAAAATTTTTGCTCTGGTAGTCTGACTTCTGTCTTGACTCTTGTAGAGAAGAAGAAGCCACAAAAGCTGGAGTTTTAAACCTAACCAGACCCCTCCTACCGAGAGGTAGACTGCTATAGGCTAGTGACTAAACAATAGCTCTAATTAGCACCTATTGCGCTCTAGTTAGCACCCTCCTAATGACAGGGCAACTGCCCCTCCTAATGATGGGACGGACACCTCTCCTGATGGCTTCCTTGATGACTCTCCTGATGACGTGAATGACTCATTACCATGAAGAAAAGACTGAAACTGCTTTGACCTGAGTACCCCATTGTAAACAGGGGGCAAAGCATGTCTCAGACCCCCTCCCCGGTTAAGGCTGGGTTTCAACTCTTTCACATAGAATGCCTTGACCCCTCTCTCAAACCATTTTTTCTCTCTGGCTAAGATTTTAACTTCCTATTTTCAAACGTGTGGTTAGTGTCTTTAAGGTGGAGATGAACTGCAGACTGAGGTCCACTGGTGCACTCTCTGCGGTGCTGGTATAGCCTTTTGTGTAAAGGTTGCTTAGACTCACCTATGTAGTGTTTGTTACAGTTTTCCTGACATCTGATAGAATACACTACATTGCTCTGTTTGTAACTAGGGATCCGGTCCATAGGGTGAACTAATTTCTGTCTCAAGGTGTTAACCGGTTTAAAGTAAACTGGGATTTTGTGCTGTTTGAAGATCCTCTGTAGTTTTATCCCTACTCCTGCTAAATAAGGGAGAGCCACTCCTCTTCTTCTTGTCTCCGTCTCCTGTCTATCTGCTCTCTTTGTTCTCTGGGACTTCTGCACTTTGTCCAGGGATCATCGTGGGTACCCACATACTGTGAGGGCTTTCCGGACAAGTTGTTGTTCTTTAGCCCTTCCCTCTGCAGTTGTGAGCACCTGTAGGGCTCTGTGTTGAAGAGTCCTGATCACCCCGAGCTTGTGTTCAAGGGGGTGGATTGAGCCAAATAGTAGATATTGGTCAGTGTGAGTGGGTTTTCTGTAAACCTCTGTCTGGAGCTGCCTGTTCTCTCCAATCGTAACATCACAGTCCAAGAAGGCTAAATGGTTGTTTCTGGCATTCACACGTGTGAACTTGATATTGGAGTCCACCAAGTTGATGTGTTCTGTAAAGACTTCAACCTCCTGTTGCTTGATTTTAACCCATGTGTCATCGACACATGTACATGGAGCGAGTGGAGAAGACAGCCTTGACGTCTTTCATGGGCATCCCTCCTGTCGAAGACAATTATGTTGTGGAAGGCTAACAACATTTAACAGATGTTTACAAGGATAAGTATATACTCTTTTTGCACAGACTTGCAAACAGCATTCAGAAAAACACACCTGATATATTCAAATGTTGTACACAAAAATATATGATGTGTGAAAAATGTATGCTCTTTTTTAATGCAATGAGACAGCAAATTTAAATTAATGGTGAAAATTTAAGGGTCCCTTCACACATAACACGATTGAAGCAGATCAATCAATCAATCAACTTTTTTCTTGTATAGCGCCAAATCACAACAAACAGTTGCCCCAAGGCGCTCCACATTGCAAGGCAAGGCCATACAATAATTATGAAACACAGTCTACGTCTAAAGCAACATAACCAAGGGATGGTCCAGGGTCACCCGATCCAGCCCTAACTATAAGCCTTAGCGAAAAGGAAAGTTTTAAGCCTAATCTTAAAAGTAGAGAGGGTATCTGTCTCCCTGATCTGAATTGGGAGCTGGTTCCACAGGAGAGGAGCCTGAAAGCTGAAGGCTCTGCCTCCCATTCTACTCTTACAAACCCTAGGAACTACAAGTAAGCCCGCAGTCTGAGAGCGAAGCGCTCTAATGGGGTAATATGGTACTATGAGGTCCCTAAGATAAGATGGGACCTGATTATTCAAAACCTTATAAGTAAGAAGAAGAATTTTAAATTCTATTCTAGCATTAACAGGAAGCCAATGAAGGGAGGCCAACACGGGTGAGATATGCTCTCTCCTGCTAGTCCCCGTCAGTACTCTAGCTGCAGCATTCTGAACCAACTGAAGGCTTTTTAGGGAACTTTTAGGACAACCTGATAATAATGAATTACAATAGTCCAGCCTAGAGGAAACAAATGCATGAATTAATTTTTCAGCATCACTCTGAGACAAGACCTTTCTGATTTTAGAGATATTGCGTAAATGCAAAAAGGCAGTCCTACATATTTGTTTAATATGCGCTTTGAATGACATATCCTGATCAAAAATAACTCCAAGATTTCTCACAGTATTACTAGAGATCAGGGAAATGCCATCCAGAGTAACGATCTGGTTAGACACCATGCTTCTAAGATTTGTGGGGCCAAGTACAATAACTTCAGTTTTATCTGAGTTTAAAAGCAGGAAATTAGAGGTCATCCATGTCTTTATGTCTGTAAGACAATCCTGCAGTTTAGCTAATTGGTGCGTATCCTCTGGCTTCATGGATAGATAAAGCTGGGTATCATCTGCGTAACAATGAAAATTTAAGCAATACCGTCTAATAATACTGCCCAAGGGAAGCATGTATAAAGTGAATAAAATTGGTCCTAGCACAGAACCTTGTGGAACTCCATAATTAACTTTAGTCTGTGAAGAAGATTCCCCATTTACATGAACAAACTGTAATCTATTAGACAAATATGATTCAAACCACCGCAGCGCAATGCCTTTAATACCTATGACATGCTCTAATCTCTGTAATAAAATTTTATGGTCAACAGTATCAAAAGCAGCACTGAGGTCCAACAGAACAAGCACAGAGATAAGTCCACTGTCCGAAGCCATAAGAAGATCATTTGTAACCTTCACTAATGCTGTTTCTGTACTATGATGAATTCTAAAACCTGACTGAAACTCTTCAAATAGACCATTCCTCTGCAGGTGATCAGTTAGCTGTTTTACAACTACCCTCTCAAGAATCTTTGAGAGAAAAGGAAGGTTGGAGATTGGCCTATAATTAGCTAAGATAGCTGGGTCAAGTGATGGCTTTTTAAGTAATGGTTTAATTACTGCCACCTTAAAGGCCTGTGGTACATAACCAACTAACAAAGATAGATTGATCATATTTAAGATTGAAGCATTAAATAATGGTAGGACTTCCTTGAGCAGCCTGGCAGGAATGGGGTCTAATAAGCATGTTGATGGTTTGGATGAAGTAACTAATGAAAATAACTCAGACAGAACAATCGGAGAGAAATCGGAAGTCCTCCTTTTGCAGATTAGTGCAAAAGGAGGACTTGCATGCCAGTCGTGAAAAATCTGAACCGCCTCCAACACCTCGTACTCCTGTTGCTACAACTATTGTCACACACCAGCAGCCGAAAGACAGAGAGTGCCCTGTGAGAGTACATTCAACCCTCTCGTGGCAGGTGTCGGACAAATTCCAGGTGACACACACGAGCATCCAACACTGCTCGCTGGATACTTAGAATATGCGCTGCCTTTCGAGCTGGCTGTGGAATTTGTCTAAGTTCTCCCACGACTGTGGAGTTGCCAAGAAACACATATGTGGCGTGCCAGAGTGTCAGTTCCTGCCTCAACACATGTGCCGTACATGTGTATCACGCGTGTTTTGCAGTTAGCTGTTAGCGGTTAGCTGTAACTTACTCTAATTTTTTTGAAGAGTTTATTGGTTCAGTGTTATAAAAGTGACCTTTTCAGTTAGCGGATCACATGTTATCGAAGCTATCCTTTTGGTTAACTGTGCCCACCACTGACCATTACAGTGTTTTCTCCACAGCACAATGTGGTTCACAATGTGGAAATTAAAGATGTAGAGTATTAGGATTTAGGCAATGCATTCAGGATTCAACGTACATTAGTGGAAATACCCTGGATTTGGTTCTCACACGTGGTATTGCTGTCACAAATATTGACATCAAGCCTCTTGCATCAGTGGTTTCTGATCACTCACTTATTAAGTTTACACTTTCGCTGTTGTGTTTAGTGGAACAACAACCTTATATATCACTGCGGTGACACATCAACTCAATTATGACTGAACTCGAAGCTAGATGGCCTGATATCTTAGCTTCACGTTTGGAAAATGTCAAATCAATAGACTGTCTTATGGACAGTTTAAATTCAGCGCTCAAATCTACACTCGACATGATTGCACCACCTTTATTAAAAAAACACTCCCCCCCCAAAAACACAGTCACCTAGGTTCAATGATTACTTGCGTGGCTTCAAGCATAAGGCTAGAGGTCTAGAATAGAAACAGTGTCATTGAAAAATAGATGTATCCCACCTAGCGTGGTATGATGCTATCTTAGACTTAAGCATGCACTACTAGCTACAAAGCAGCCCAATTACTCTGATTTGATCAATAAAAACAAGCATAAATCAACCACAAAAACAATATATTTAATGTTCAAACTGATAAACTTTATTGTTTTTGTGCAAATATTTGCTCATTTTGAAATGGGTGCCTGCAACACGTTTCAAAAAAGCTGGGACAGTGGTATGTTTACCACTGTGTTACATCACCTTTCCTTCTAACAACACTCAATAAGCGTTTGGGAACTGAGGACACTACCCAGACAGCAAATAGATCCGTGCCGGATGTAGTCCAAAATCTGGTACCAATCCTGAAAAAAGATCCGGTCCAGACAGTTTTTGCACCCTGGCCCAGATCCGGCACGGCTCCACTTTACAGTTCTGGAACAGATCCAGACCAGATCTGAACTGGATCCGCAAAACACCAACCGTTTACAGACCATATTTGGCACAGATCTGGGACAGATGTGGTCTGCATCACAGCACCGTGGCAGGAACATGGGGCATAATGATAAGCAATTTTATCTGCACTCGGTAGAAACTATCCATTAGCGGTTGTAAACTCTGTACTCTGTAATCGTGATCGTCACTGAGGCTTTTTTAAATGCTTATTGCAAAGCGGTTTGTTTCTTTATGACAATCAAGTTTTATAAGTCCAGAGACACTGATCTGTGTGTTATAGATACAAATCAGTTTCCTCGGATCCACGGAACTTACCCCTGTAAAACTTTTTCCTGCCACGGTGCTGTGATGCGGTCCACATCTGCCCCAGAGCCATGCCCGATATGGTCTGTAAACGGTTGGTCTTTTGCGGATCCAGTTCAGATCTGGTCCGGATCTGTTCCAGAACTGTAAAGCGGAGCCGTGCCGGATCTGGACCAGGGTGCAAAAACTGTCTGGACCGGATCTGTTTTCAGGATTGTTACCAGATGTTGGACTACATCCGGCCCAGATCTATTTGCTGTCTGGGTAATTGATGAAGCTTTGTAGGTGGAATTCTTTCCCATTCTTGCTTGATGTACGACTTCAGTTGTTCAACAGTCTGGGGTCTCCGTTGTCATATTTTGCACTTCATCACACATTAGTAAAATGTGCAGAAAGTGGCTTGGCACTGTCTTGCTGAAATAAGCAGGGATGTCCCTGAAAAAGACACTGCTCGGATGGCAGCATGTGTTGCTCCAAAACCTGGATGTACCTTTCAGCATTGATGGTGCCATCACATATGTGTAAGTTGTCCATGTCATGGGCACTAACACACCCCCATACCATCACAGATGCTGGCTTTTGAACTTTGCCCTGGTAACAATATGGATGGTCTTTTTCCTCTTTTGTCCGGAGGACACAGCATCCATGATTTCCAAAAACAATTTGAAATGTGGACTCATCACGCATCTGTCCATTTCAAATGAGCTAGGGCCCAGAGAAGGCGGCGGCGTTTCTGGATGATGTTGATGTATGACTTTCACTTTGCATGGTAGAGTTTAACTTGCACTTGTAGATGTAGCGACGAACTGTGTTAACTGTGTTGACAATGGTTTTCTGAAGTGTACCTGAGCCCACACGGTAAAGATCCTTTACACAGTGATGTTGGTTTTTAACGCAGTGCCACCTGAGAGATTGAAGGTCACAGGCATTGAATGTTGGTTTTCGGCCTTGTTGCTTACGTGTGGAAAGTTCTCCAAATTCTCTGAATCTTCTGATTATATTATGGACTGTAGACAATGGAATCCCTAAATTCCTTGCAACTGAACGTTGGGAAACATTGTTCTTAAGGGCTCGGTCCCACTGGGGAGAGGATTAATTACGCATGAACTGAGTATAGAAATTACAGGCGTTCGTTGTCGTCCGCAACAAAAGTGGCCAAAAATGACAAATGTCCCAGGATGAATCATGGATATATTCATAATGTATAGCAAATATGTGATGAACAATCACGGATGTATAATGCAAGTATTGATGAAACGGATCTGATGCATTGCGATTATCACGGCAGTATTACTGACGTATTGTGAATGCATCGCACATGTGTTGCGCGTGTGTGGCATCTGCATTGCGGTCATAAAAGAAGCGCACTCGGGCCTTTGGCATCACTATTCACACCGATACCACAGCCTCTGGTGCAATAGTTGGAATCGGACAAGTTGATCACAGAGTTGATGTTCATGTTGTCATGCAAGGGTTAACTGTTCATGAGTTTAAGGAGTGGGAGGGGGAAAGCCGCTTGGGGCTGTGAGACAGTGATTTTTTTCTTTCAAAAAGAGATTTCAGCATGAATTGCAGCTAAACAGCAACTCTTCCTTTTGTTGGTGTTAAATTAAACTCCTGACAGAGAACCGAGGTCCACGGCTGACTTCTCTGCAGCTGCGGATTTACAGTATGTTATTGGATTGCAGCAGCTATTACGTCTTTGTGGATCTCCACAGCTGGACCGGCACTGACTGGCAGGTATGTCGCTTTCTGCCACATATAATACTTTGGGTTTACGTGACGTGTTTGTTATGCAGTCGCAGATTGTCCGCAAATCAGCTGCAAAGCAGACGTAATACAAACGCTTTATCCGTGGCCAATCTGTATGCATTTGTGACAATTTATTTTAGTCCATGATGTGGACATGATAGGCACGCAATATATCCGTTTTACACACTGTCCCAGTCCACTGCCAAGCTGCAAATCCCCGTCAGTTACGGATAACAGTGGATATACAGTGCATAGCTTGAGTATGTACTGAGTATGTAAGGCAGATGTCATCCACAACCAAAATTTTGTGTAGCTCAAAAATCTTGGCAACGGAAAAACCTGCCTTTGTGGATATTTGCGGACGTGTGCAGGTGTCGGCCGACTCATAGAAGCATGTTTCACGGATATTGTGGATGTTTGGCGAATATGAGCCAAATTTGTGTGCAATCCATATGCAAATCTTCCTAAATGCCAGTGGGACCGGGCCCTAAACTGTTGGACTGTTTTTTCATGCAGTTGCTCACAAAGTGGTGATCCTCGCCCCATCTTTGCTTGTGAACGGCTGAGACTTTTGGGGAGGCTCCTTTTATACCCAATCATGACACTCACCTCTTTCCAGTTAGGTGTCCTTTGAGCATTCATCAACTTTCCCAGTCTTTTGTTGCCCTGTCCCAGCTTTGTGGAAATGTGTTGCAGGCATCCATTTCAAAATGAGCGAATATTTGTACAAAAACAACAAAGACTATCAGTTTGAACATTGCATATCTTGTCTTTGTGGTGTGTTCAATTGAATATAGGTTGAAGAGGATTTTCAAATCATTGTATTCTGTTTTTATTTACATTTTACACAATGTCCCAACTTCATTGGAATTGGGGTTGTATCCCAGCATGCCTTAACCCAGCCACTATACCCTGCTATTGAGGTGGGTGCCATCACTGAGGTATTACCCAGATTTACAGAATTTAATAGTGTCTCACTAGGCCTGCTGACGAAACGTCTACTTAAAGCACAACCTGCTTATTTGATCCCATACCAACAAAACTGTTTAAGGACCTGAGGCCCACCCTTAGGCCAAATGTGGTGGAAATTATGAATTTGGAATTAACCTCTGGATTTGTTCCTAAATGGTTCAAATCTGCAGTGATTAAACCATTACTTAAGAAATCTAATCTTGACCCTAGTATATTGAAAAACTATAGGTCGACATCAAATCCATCATTTTGCTCTAAAATTCTAGAAAAGGTGGTTTCACAGCAACTCGTGGACTACCTTACTGAGAATAATCTTGTAAAGCCACTGCAGTCTGCTTTTAGAAAATATCATTCCACAGAGAAGGCTCTCACTAAAGTAGTGAGAGCCGTAATGGTGATTCAGACACCATTACGGTTCTGGTGCTGTTAGATCTTAGTGCTGCATTTGATACCGTGGCTCATCATATTCTACTCGATAGGCTGGAGAATCATTTTAAGACTGCTGGGACTGCCCTTGCATGTTTGACATCATACCTGACCAGATCATTCTCACTGTGTTTTGGACAACAACACAACCTCTAATCTTAGTGACATGAAATTTGGGGTCCCACAGGGGTCCAGCTTAGGTCCCCTGCTTTTCTCCCTTTATATAGCACCCCTTGGGCACATATTGCGGCATTTTGGGTTTACCTTTCATTGCTATGCTGATGATACTCAGTTATACATGCCAATAACTGCTGGTAATCTCATCCACAGAAAATCCTTACAAGATTGCTTTGCATCAGTGAAAAGCTGGATGTCTAGTAATTTCCTACTTTTAAACTCAGATGAGACTTAAATGATGGTTCTTGGTCCAGTGAGACATCAGCATCAATTTGACCAGCTAATGCTTAGCCTAGGCTTGTGACATACATCACACTGACAAAGTGAGGAACATTGGGGTAATTTTTGATTCTGCGTTGCCCTTTGACCTCCATATTAGAAATATTAGGAGGACTGCTTTCTTCCCCCTGCGAAATATAGCGCAGATTCGTCCAATCCTGTCTATTGCTGAATATGAGACCCTGATGCATTTTGACAGAATTTTGACAGGAAGCAGAAAGTTTGACCACATTATACCCATTTTGGTGTCTCTTCATGGGCTTCCTGTCCCTGTGAGATCAGATTTTAAGGTTCTGTTATTAACCTGTAAAACTATCCACAGACTATCACCTCCCTATTTAGCTGACCTACCTACCATCATGTCAAGGACAGCAGTACACTTATATGCATCTTGCACAAGATTATGTTGAAAGTACTTTGATATTTAATAAAGTATTTGCAAATGACTTACACCTACATATCAATCAATCAATCAATTTTTTTTATATAGCGCCAAATCACAACAAACAGTTGCCCCAAGGCGCTTTATATTGTAAGGCAAGGCCATACAATAATTATGTAAAACCCCAACGGTCAAAATGACCCCCTGTGAGCAAGCACTTGGCTACAGTGGGAAGGAAAAACTCCCTTTTAACAGGAAGAAACCTCCAGCAGAACCAGGCTCAGGGAGGGGCAGTCTTCTGCTGGGACTGGTTGGGGCTGAGGGAGAGAACCAGGAAAAAGACATGCTGTGGAGGGGAGCAGAGATCGATCACTAATGATTAAATGCAGAGTGGTGCATACAGAGCAAAAAGAGAAAGAAACAATGCATCATGGGAACCCCCCAGCAGTCTACGTCTATAGCAGCATAACTAAGGGATGGTTCAGGGTCACCTGATCCAGCCCTAACTATAAGCTTTAGCAAAAAGGAAAGTTTTAAGCCTAATCTTAAAAGTAGAGAGGGTGTCTGTCTCCCTGATCTGAATTGGGAGCTGGTTCCACAGGAGAGGAGCCTGAAAGCTGAAGGCTCTGCCTCCCATTCTACTCTTACAAACCCTAGGAACTACAAGTAAGCCTGCAGTCTGAGAGCGAAGCGCTCTATTGGGGTGATATGGTACTACGAGGTCCCTAAGATAAGATGGGACCTGATTATTCAAAACCTTATAAGTAAGAAGAAGAATTTTAAATTCTATTCTAGAATTAACAGGAAGCCAATGAAGAGAGGCCAATATGGGTGAGATATGCTCTCTCCTTCTAGTCCCCGTCAGTACTCTAGCTGCAGCATTTTGAATTAACTGAAGGCTTTTTAGGGAACTTTTAGGACAACCTGATAATAATGAATTACAATAGTCCAGCCTAGAGGAAATAAATGCATGAATTAGTTTTTCAGCATCACTCTGAGACAAGACCTTTCTGATTTTAGAGATATTGCGTAAATGCAAAAAAGCAGTCCTACATATTTGTTTAATATGCGCTTTGACATATGATGACATGACATATCCTGATCAAAAATGACTCCAAGATTTCTCACAGTATTACTAGAGCTCAGGGTAATGCCATCCAGAGTAAGGATCTGGTTAGACACCATGTTTCTAAGATTTGTGGGGCCAAGTACAATAACTTCAGTTTTATCTGAGTTTAAAAGCAGGAAATTAGAGGTCATCCATGTCTTTATGTCTGTAAGACAATCCTGCAGTTTAGCTAATTGGTGTGTGTCCTCTGGCTTCATGGATAGATAAAGCTGGGTATCATCTGCGTAACAATGAAAATTTAAGCAATACCGTCTAATAATACTGCCTAAGGGAAGCATGTATAAAGTGAATAAAATTGGTCCTAGCACAGAACCTTGTGGAACTCCATAATTAACTTTAGTCTGTGAAGAAGATTCCCCATTTACATGAACAAATTGTAATCTATTAGACAAATATGATTCAAACCACCGCAGCGCAGTGCCTTTAATACCTATGGCATGCTCTAATCTCTGTAATCAAATTTTATGGTCAACAGTATCAAAAGCAGCACTGAGGTCTAACAGAACAAGCACAGAGATGAGTCCACTGTCCGAGGCCATAAGAAGATCATTTGTAACCTTCACTAACGCTGTTTCTGTACTATGATGAATTCTAAAACCTGACTGAAACTCTTCAAATAGACCATTCCTCTGCAGATGATCAGTTAGCTGTTTTACAACTACCCTTTCAAGAATTTTTGAGAGAAAAGGAAGGTTGGAGATTGGCCTATAATTAGCTAAGATAGCTGGGTCAAGTGATGGCTTTTTAAGTAATGGTTTAATTACTGCCACCTTAAAAGCCTGTGGTACATAGCCAACTAACAAAGATAGATTGATCATATTTAAGATCGAAGCATTAAATAATGGTAGGGCTTCCTTGAGCAGCCTGGTAGGAATGGGGTCTAACAAACATGTTGATGGTTTGGATGAAGTAACTAATGAAAATAACTCAGACAGAACAATCTGAGAGAAAGAGTCTAACCAAATACCGACATCACTGAAAGCAGCCAAAGATAACAATACGTCTTTGGGATGGTTATGAGTAATTTTTTTTCTAATAGTTAAAATTTTGTTAGCAAAGAAAGTCATGAAGTCATTACTAGTTAAAGTTAATGGAATACTCAGCTCAATAGACCTCTGACTCTTTGTCAGCCTGGCTACAGTGCTGAAAAGAAACCTGGGGTTGTTCTTATTTTCTTCAATTAGTGATGAGTAGAAAGATGTCCTAGCTTTACGGAGGGATTTTTTATAGAGCAACAGACTCTTTTTCCAGGCTAAGTGAAGATCTTCTAAATTAGTGAGACGCCATTTCCTCTCCAACTTACGGGTTATCTGCTTTAAGCTACGAGTTTGTGAGTTATACCACGGAGTCAGGCACTTCTGATTTAAAGCTCTCTTTTTCAGAGGAGCTACAGCATCCAAAGTTGTCTTCAATGAGGATGTAAAACTATTGACGAGATACTCTATCTCACTTACAGAGTTTAGGTAGCTACTCTGCACTGTGTTGGTATATGGCATTAGAGAACATAAAGAAGGAATCATATCCTTAAACCTAATTACAGCGCTTTCTGAAAGACTTCTAGTGTAATGAAACTTATTCCCCACTGCTGGGTAGTCCATCAGAGTAAATGTAAATGTTATTAAGAAATGATCAGACAGAAGGGAGTTTTACATATGTCAAGTACCGTGCTACAGTATGGAGATGGTTTGAAGCACTGCCAAAATTCAATGTGAAAAGACTCTATTTCAGTCCTGTTAGCCTTGAAACAGGGTGGACATAAAGTGAGTAAAGATATATTACTGTTCTGTCAGTCACAAGTTATACTTGGGCAGACAGCTGTGTGGCAGTAAATGAGCTATTGCTCCCTCATGAATTGAGACAATATCCAAAGCTGCCACACCACAAACAATGAGATGAGATTTATTGTCATTGTCATTACACGAGTGCAACAACAACGAAATTACATTTACACTCCAATTACAAAATACAGCAATTAATCCACAGTTATCACTAGTTTACCATATTAATGGCACATATCAGAATTAAAGACAACACATATACATTTGACATTGTTTATGTGTACTAAACTTGAGGCAGTCCGTCATCAGAATTGAGGCAAAGTGGGTGAAGGCTGCAGCAGGAGGGGCCTGCACCACCCAGCTTGGGGAGTTGAAGGCTGCAGCAGTATAAACCGCGCTACCTTCGAGAAGTCAGGGAGGAAGCCAGGGCGAGGGGAGTGGAGAGACATGGGGGGTAATAGGGATGGAGGGAAGGAGACATGCGCCTCACAAGTCCTCTCTATATCCATTTTAGTAACTTCAAGAGTGCTTCATTCTGACATCACTAGCGCCGACATGGAAACTATATGACTGTATCTCATGTCATGTTTCTTAATCTGTTTACCATTCTTCTGTGTCAGTACCCTGAGGTTGAAGGCAATGTCAGGAGCTCTAGCCCCAGGAGTACATCTAATGTCAGCTGGCGTCTGCAGCCTAACTCTATGGGTGATAGAATCCCTTATCACTAAGGCCCAGTATTTCGGAATTTTGGTGCCACAACTGGACGTCAAGCTCCATGTGATGTCTGCCGAGCCCAATGTGATTTCTTCCACCTGACCACAGTCTGAAAACCATCCTCTGCAGCTGATGTTTTGAAGCTGATGCCACAGGGCATGCCAGCTGGCCCAACACCAACCTTGTAAGGAGTGCCCGTAACATCTGTCTCCATTGAAATAATAAACTGTTCTAATTTATGAACATAGCTCTCTAAAAAAGCCACCCTTTCTGCCAGCATTATGCAAGCTTACATAAAAACTCCTAAAACTGCTCAAATTAACCCACTTCAAAAACTGACAAAGGATAAAAATAATAAAATAAGATAATAAACTAAAAAATAAAATAATAAGCTAAATTCGCAACAACAGTCAAACCAAGCTAAAGCGCAGCTAACCGCTAGCAAGAAGCTAACTGCTAGCACGTAACTGCCGCTGGAGTGACCTCCGATGAAAGACGCTACCGAAGGCCGGTCACAGGTCCAACTGTCGGCCTCCACCGAGTCGCAAATCCAACTAGCAGTTTCTAGCAAGTCATGGGTCCGGCCAGGACGCTAGCCTGGTTAGCGATCTCTGATGAGCCACAGGTCAGGTTAGCAGTCCCTGATGATGGATCTGGCTGGCAGGGGGATGGCAATCACCAGTGAACTGTGGGCCGAGTTAACTGCGGGCCGAGTTAGCGACCTCCGCTACTCACTGCTGCTCGCTCTTTGTACAAGTGGAAGTGATCCTGTGAGATCTTTATCTACAGACTCTGTTATCAGGGACTGGCAGCAGCCGCCTTTGCCTTCCTGAAAGCGTCCACTATCACAGTGCGGCATCCAACCATTTTGTATAGAGGCTTTGCACGTGATATCACAGGTTCAGAAATGATGAGTTTATCTCTAAGCTTGTCCAACACTTTGTAGTATGTACATTGTTCCTTGTGTACTGCGCAGGACCGGCAATATGGCGATGGGGACTGGCCGGGTTACGTGACTCCAAGGGGTCTATACATTCCATCAGCTATGTGGTCATCCTTTCAGCCCCAGAACTCACAATTCAACGATCTAACACAATAGGGCACTGCAGTCTTATTTGAAACTTGCATAATATAGCGGAATTTGACCAGTTATGGGGACCTCCACTGCCATTGCACAATATATAGAGTGTAACTTCACATAGAAAAATGGTGTACTATTTTGTTTGTGGCTGCTATCATTGAAGCAGTTGTAAAAAGTGTTTTTTTTTTCTTTTTAGTTCCCAATGGAGAAGGGAAGATGAGGCAGATGGGAGATGTCGTGTCAGTAAGTGTTAACCAACACAGCTAAACAGAGTAGCTCCATTCTCTCGCCTGCAAAACTGCCTCGACATGTTTATGCTCCAGGTCATAAAGAAACCACAACACATGTCGTTTGTTAACCCCAAAAACATGAATCAACTGCAAATTGTGATTTATCTGCAAACTGTTAATTGCAAAACATGAATACTGACAAATTATCATCTAAATGTGAACATGGGTCACACAAAACGTGAAAATCATTCATTATACAAGCAAAGCGACACGCAGTGGCGCAAAGCTCGCTCATGGAACACTGTGGCCCAAACAGGAAGTGCCAAATTTGTTGTGTGGGCCGCCAGAAGAGGAGGTACTGCTGGCCCAACACCAAAGGGCGCCCTGCCTGAAGTGCGGGCTTCAGGCACGAGAGGGCGCTGCCGCCACGGACACAGCCGGGAGTGACAGCTGTCACTCATTAATTCCTGACAGCTGTCACACATTCTTCATCATCGCACTCCATAAAGACCAGACGTCATCTCCACCTCATCGCCGAGATATCATACTTCATTGGAGGTAATACCTCAGCCGTGATTGTGCCGTGCGCACATTACTTTTCTATTCTGTGATATTGTTTCAGGAGACTACTCACTGTTGTCGTCTGGCGGAGTGGTGACAAAGTGAAGAGCGTTCACTTGTCACCCTGAACTGCAGAGACAACCGGAGTTGAATTGAGTGAGAGGTGGAGGTGGCATTCCCACCGCTGTTGTTACTGGGTGTACACACACCCACACTTGACTGTCTTTGTTCTTCGCCAGCAGTACCAGATCCGACAGTCGGGGACGGTGATCACCTGGGAATTCGGGACTTGGCGGCTCCAGTATTCACCAGGTTCTGTGGGGGCGGAAATCGTGTGGTTCCGGCTCTTCTCAGGACAGACGTCTTCTATCCTCGAGCTTGCCCACACGTCACCTTTGTAATTTGACTGTAATTATATTCTGAGATTGTCTGTATGTTCATTGTGCACGTTTCAGAACATTAAATTGTTACCTTTTGGCTCATCTATTGACTGTTCATTTGCGCCCCCTGTTGTGGGTCCGTGTCACTACACTTTCACAACAAAATTCATAGAAAACTGGCAAGAAAAGATTATTATTTACAGGTTTTAGCATGTTTTAGAGATTTGCTTTCAGTCTGAGTTTGAAGAAGATAATTTTAGATTTTTTTAATTATTATTATTTCTTGTATTCAAAATGGCAAAAACAAATTAAAATATGTGAAATATCAAGTGTTCCAATACTTTTGGAGGGCACAGTATCCTGACCTTATGATGAGTGAAAAATTAGTGTGGTATTATTACTGTTTTGTTTAAGAATGTCTAATTTTCAATGTTGCTGCACTTTGTGTCAAATCATAGTCATATCGTATATAATATTGATATGAGAATATTGAGATACAATAATTTGGCCATATTGTACAGCCCTACTGTCAACTAGCTGAAAACTTTGAATATTAATTTACATTTACATAAAAAAATGCTTAAAGTGGAAGGAGATTAAGGGGGCTGTAAATAGGGGGGTCAGCTGAAAGGCAAAAAAGAAAAATGCCCCCCGCCCCAGAAGCTGAGAGGGTTTATCCATGCTAATGCTCCCCTGAAGCATTTACTCGATAAAAGTCTGGAAGAGCTTTGCTCCTCCATGTCATATTATATATGTTTTTTTTTCAGTTTAAGTAGTTTATGGATTTCAGTTTATCAATCAATCAATTAATCAATTTTTTATATAGCGCCAAATCACAACAAACAGATATTGCGTAAATGCAAAAAGCAGTCCTACATATTTGTTTAATATGCGCTTTGAATGACATATCCTGATCGAAAATGACTCCAAGATTTCTCACAGTATTACTAGAGGTCAGGGTAATGCCATCCAGAGTAAGGATCTGGTTAGACACCATGTTTCTAAGATTTGTGGGGCCAAGTACAATAACTTCAGTTTTATCTGAGTTTAAAAGCAGGAAATTAGAGGTCATCCATGTTTTTATGTCTGTAAGACAATCCTGCAGTTTAGCTAATTGGTGTGTGTCCTCTGGCTTCATGGATAGATAAAGCTGGGTATCATCTGCGTAACAATGAAAATTTAAGCAATACCGTCTAATAATACTGCCTAAGGGAAGCATGTATAAAGTGAATAAAATTGGTCCTAGCACAGAACCTTGTGGAACTCCATAATTAACTTTAGTCTGTGAAGAAGATTCCCCATTTACATGAACAAATTGTAATCTATTAGACAAATATGATTCAAACCACCGCAGCGCAGTGCCTTTAATACCTATGGCATGCTCTAATCTCTGTAATAAAATTTTATGGTCAACAGTATCAAAAGCAGCACTGAGGTCTAACAGAACAAGCACAGAGATGAGTCCACTGTCCGAGGCCATAAGAAGATCATTTGTAACCTTCACTAATGCTGTTTCTGTACTATGATGAATTCTAAAACCTGACTGAAACTCTTCAAATAGACCATTCCTCTGCAATTGATCAGTTAGCTGTTTACAACTACCCTTTCAAGAATTTTTGAGAGAAAAGGAAGGTTGGAGATTGGCCTATAATTAGCTAAGATAGCTGGGTCAAGTGATGGCTTTTTAAGTAATGGTTTAATTACTGCCACCTTAAAAGCCTGTGGTACATAGCCAACTAACAAAGATAGATTGATCATATTTAAGATCGAAGCATTAAATAATGGTAGGGCTTCCTTGAGCAGCCTGATAGGAATGGGGTCTAATAAACATGTTGATGGTTTGGATGAAGTAACTAATGAAAACAACTCAGACAGAACAATCGGAGAGAAAGAGTCCAACCAAACACTGGCATCACTGAAAGCAGCCAAAGACAACGATACGTCTTTGGGATGGTTATGAGTAATTTTTTCTCTAATAGTTAAAATTTTGTTAGCAAAGAAAGTCATGAAGTCATTACTAGTTAAAGTTAATGGAATACTCAGCTCAATAGAGCTCTGACTCTTTGTCAGCCTGGCTACAGTGCTGAAAAGAAACCTGGGGTTGTTCTTATTTTCTTCAATTAGTGATGAGTAGAAAGATGTCCTAGCTTTACGGAGGGCTTTTTTATAGAGCAACAGACTCTTTTTCCAGGCTAAGTGAAGATCTTCTAAATTAGTGAGACGCCATTTCCTCTCCAACTTACGGGTTATCTGCTTTAAGCTATGAGTTTGTGAGTTATACCACGGAGTCAGGCACTTCTGATTTAAAGCTCTCTTTTTCAGAGGAGCTACAGCATCCAAAGTTGTCTTCAATGAGGATGTAAAACTATTGACGAGATACTCTATCTCACTTACAGAGTTTAGGTAGCTACTCTGCACTGTGTTGGTATATGGCATTAGAGAACATAAAGAAGGAATCATATCCTTAAACCTAGTTACAGCACTTTCTGAAAGACTTCTAGTGTAATGAAACTTATTCCCCACTGCTGGGTAGTCCATCAGAGTAAATGTAAATGTTATTAAGAAATGATCAGACAGAAGGGAGTTTTCAGGGAATACTGTTAAGTCTTCTATTTCCATACCATAAGTCAGAACCAAGATTTAAGATATGATTAAAGTGGTGGGTGGACTCATTTACTTTTTGAGCAAAAGCCAATAGAGTCTAATAATGATTAAATGCAGTGTTGAGGCTGTCATTCTCAGCATCTGTGTGGATGTTAAAATCGCCCACTATAATTATCTTATCTGAGCTAAGCAGTAAGTCAGACAAAAGGTCTGAAAATTCACAGAGAAACTCACAGTAACGACCAGGTGGACGATAGACAATAACAAATAAAACTGGTTTTTGGGACTTCCAATTTGGATGGACAAGACTAAGAGTCAAGCTTTCAAATGAATTAAAGCTCTGTCTGGGTTTTGATTAATTAATAAGCTGGAATGGAAGATTGCTGCTAATCCTCCACCCCGGCCCGTGCTACAAGCATTCTGACAGTTAGTGTGACTCGGGGGTGTTGACTCATTTAAACTAACATATTCATCCTGCTGTAACCAGGTTTCTGTAAGGCAGAATAAATCAATATGTTGATCAATTATTATATCATTTACCAAGAGGGACTTAGAAGAGAGAGACCTAATGTTTAATAGACCACATTTAACTGTTTTAGTCTGTGGTGCAGTTGAAGGTGCTATATTATTTTTCTTTTTGAATTTTTATGTTTAAATAGATTTTTGCTGGTTATGTGGTCTGGGAGCAGGCACCGTCTCTACGGGGATGGGGTAATGAGGGGATGGCAGGGGGAGAGAAGCTGCAGAGAGGTGTGTAAGACTACAACTCTGCTTCCTGGTCCCAACCCTGGATAGTCACGGTTTGGAGGATTTAAGAAAATTGGCCAGATTTCTAGAAATGAGAGCTGCTCCATCCAAAGTGGGATGGATGCCGTCTCTCCTAACAAGACCAGGTTTTCCCCAGAAGCTTTGCCAATTATCTATGAAGTTTATGGGTCAATTACTGCAGGAAATCTTGATTTTGTTTGGGGGGGGGGGGGGTCACTACAGCCTGAGGAGGTGATCTGAGCAGCTTTGGCTTCTTGTATCAAGCGCCCGGTCCCACTGGATGTGTCCCGCTCTGGGGACAGTATCAGGTGAGGGGTTGGGACGGTCCACCTGTCAAACTCACTGAGGACAGAAACCTCCCTCCCCCCACCCCTCCACCCTCGGAAAATGGCTCAATAAATCTTAAGAGAAACATTGTAGAAAAACAAACAACACTAATTTCTAACCTCAGGAAGGTAGACAACAAGCTACAACCTTACTTTATCCATTTGAACCATCCCATGAGCTGGAAAAATAATATTGATCTGAACGAGCAGACGGCGGAGAAACGGAAGCTTTGGGACTGTCTACAAAGTGCAAAAACAAAACACCAGAAAAATATTCAATAAATTCAGGTGTGGTGTCACCAAATTCACTGAACACACTGGTCTCCCGGTGGATATACTATAGCACTACTACAGCATTTTTATCATAGCAATAAAAGTAACTATTTTCACTAAAATTTAAGTTTTGCACATTTTTCCAAACTGAGTGCTATAGTACAGAGGTGGGATGAAGTCAAATCATATCAAATCAATTTTATTTATATAGCGCCAAATCACAACAAACAGTTTGCCCCAAGGCTCTTTATATTGTAAGGCAAAAGCCATACAATAATTACAGAAAAACCCCAACGGTCAAACGACCCCCTATGAACAAGCACTGGCGACAGTGGAAAGGAAAACTCCCTTTTAACAGGACGAAACCTCCAGCAGAACCCGGGTCAGGGAGGGGCTGTTTTCTGCTGGGACTGGTTGGGGCTGAGGAGAGAGAATTAGGAAAAAGACATGCTGTGGAAGACAGCAGAGATCAATCACTAATGATTAAGAGTGAAAGATAAGAGTGGTGCATACAGAGCAAAAAGAGAAAGAAACACTCAGTGCATCATGGGAAACCCCCCAGGAGTCTAAGTCTATAGCAGCATAACTAAGGGATGGTTCAGGGTCACCTGATACAACCCTAACTACAACCCCTGGCAAAAATTATGGAATCACCGGCCTCGGAGGATGTTCATTCAAGTTGTTTAATTTTGTAGAAAAAAAGCAGATCACAGACATGACACAAAACTAAAGTCATTTCAAATGGCAACTTTCTGGCTTTAAGAAACACTATAAGAAATCAGGAAAAAAAATTGTGGCAGTCAGTAACGGTTACTTTTTTAGACCAAGCAGAGGGAAAAAAAATATGGACTCACTCAATTCTGAGGAAAAAATTATGGAATCATGAAAAACAAAAGAACGCTCCAACACATCACTAGTATTTTGTTGCACCACCTCTGGCTTTTATAACAGCTTGCAGTCTCTGAGGCATGGACTTAATGAGTGACAAACAGTACTCTTCATCAATCTGGCTCCAACTTTCTTTGATTGCTGTTGCCAGATCAGCTTTTGCAGGTTGGAGCCTTGTTATGGTACCATTTTCTTCAACTTCCACCAAGATTTTCAATTGGATTAAGATCTGGACTATTTGCAGGCCATGACATTGACCCTATGTGACTTTTTGCAAGGAATGTTTTCACAGTTTTTGCTCTATGGCAAGATGCATTATCACCTGGAAAATGATTTCATCATCCCCAAACATCCTTTCAATTGATGGGATAAGAAAAGTGTCCAAAATATCAACGTAAACTTGTGCATTTATTGATGATGTAATGACAGCCATCTCCCCAGTGCGTTTACCTGACATGCAGCCCCATATCATCAATGACTGTGGAAATTTACATGTTCTCTTTAGGCAGTCATCTTTTATAAATCTCATTGGAATGGCACCAAACAAAAGTTCCAGCATCATCACCTTGCCCAATGCAGATTCGAGATTCATCACTGAATATGACTTTCATCCAGTCATCCACAGTCCACGATTGCTTTTCCTTAGCCCATTGTAACCGTGTGTTTTTCTGTTTAGGTGTTAATGATGGCTTTCGTTTAGTTTTCTGTATGTAAATCCCATTTCCTTTAGGTGGTTTCTTACAGTTCGGTCACCGACGTTGACTCCAGTTTCATCCCATTCGTTCCTCATTTGTTTTGTTGTGCATTTTTGATTTTTGAGACATATTGCTTTAAGTTTTCTGTCTTGACGCTTTGAGGTCTTCCTTGGTCTACCAGTATGTTTGCCTTTAACAACCTTCCCATGTTGTTTGTATTTGGTCCAGAGTTAGACACAGCTGACTGTGAACAACCAACATCTTTTGCACATTGCGTGATGACTTACCCTCTTTTAAGAGTTGATAATCCTCTTCTTTGTTTCAATTGACATCTCTTCGTGTTGGAGCCATGATTCTGTTAGTCCACTTGGTGCAACAGCTCTCCAAGGTGTGATCACTCCTTTTTAGATGCAGACTAACGAGCAGATCTGATTTGATGCAGGTGTTAGTTTTGGGGATGAAAATTTACAGGGTGATTCCATAATTTATTCCTCAGAATTGAGTGATTCCATATTTTTTTCCCTCTGCTTGGTCTAAAAAAGTAACCGTTACTGACTGCCACAATTTTTTTTTCCTGATTTCTTACAGTGTTTCTTAAAGCCAGAAAGTTGCCATTTGAAATTACTTTAGTTTTGTGTCATGTCTGTGATCTGCTTTTTTTACAAAATTAAACAACTGAATGAACATCCTCCAAGGCCGGTGATTCCATAATTTTTGCCAAGGGTTGTATAAGCATTAGCAATAAGGAATGAATTAGCTTTTCAGCATCACTCTGAGACAAGACCTTTCTAATTTTAGAGATTTTGCACAAATGCAAAAAAGCAGTCCTACATATTTGCTTAATATGCGCATTGAAGGACATATCCTGATCAAAAATGACTCCAAGATTTCTTACAGTATTACTGGAGGTCAGGGTAATGCCATCCAGAGTAAGGATCTGGTTAGACACCATGTTTCTAAGATTTGTGGGGCCAAGTACAATAACTTCAGTTTTATCTGAATTTAAAAGCAGGAAATTAGAGGTCATCCATGTCTTTATGTCTGAAAGACATTCCTGCAGTTTAACTAATTGGTGTGTGTCCTCTGGCTTCATGGATAGATAAAGCTGGGTATCATCTGCGTAACAATGAAAATTTAAGCAATGCTTTCTAATAATACTGCCTAAAGAAAGCATGTATAAAGTGAATAAAATCGGTCCTAGCACAGAACCTTGTGGAACTCCATAATTAACCATAGTCTGTGAAGAAGACTCCCCATTTACATGAACAAATTGTAATCTATTAGATAAATATGATTCAAACCACTGCAGCGCAGTGCCTTTAATACCTATGGCATGCTCAAATCTCTGTAATAAAATTTTATGGTCAACAGTATCAAAACCTGCACTGAGGTCTAACAGGACGAGCACAGAGATGAGTCCACTGTCTGAGGCCATAAGAAGATCATTTGTAAGCTTCACTAATGCTGTTTCTGTATATGTTTCTGTTTAATTACTGCCACCTTAAAAGCCTGTGGTACATAGCCAACTAATAAAGATAGATTAGGTCTCCGTGTGGATCGGGAGGTCTGGGCGGCTTTGCTTGAGCTGCTGCCCCCGTGACCCGACTCCGGATAAAGCGGAAGAAAATGGATGGATGGATGATCATATTTAAGATCGAAGCATTAATTAATGGTAGGGCTTCCTTGAGCAGCCTGGTAGGAATGGGGTCTAATAGACATGTTGATGGTTTGGAGGAAGTGTCTAATGAAAGTAACTCAGACAGAACAAGTCAGAAAGTCACCATCAAGTCACTCTCAAGTCATGAATCAGGAAGTCCCAAGTCAAGTCTCAAGTCATAATGACCACCGATTGTTTGCAAGCTGACTTTAGACTTGACTTGGGACTTGCAGATTAATGACTTGAAAATGACTTGACAATGACTTCCTCCCACCTCTGCTGTACTATAACCAGCAGGACCCCACTGATGTGTGCTGTAAATTTTGTGTCACTACAATGTTTATCATTGACACTATTGAAAATTTAAACAATAAAAAATTGTCCAAAGTTTTTCACAATGACATTTTTCCAAACTGAGTGCTGTAGTATAACCAGCAGGAGACCACTGATGTGTGCAGTGAATTTGGTGACACCACCCAGTATTTATTGAATATTTTTCTGGTGTCTTGTTTTTGCTCTTTGTAGACAGTCCCTAAGCTTCTGTTTCTCCGCCACCTGCTTGTTAAGGTCAATATTATTTTTTTCCAGCTCAGAGGACTTCTCATATGGATAAAAATAAGGTTGTAGCTCATTGTCTACCTTCCTGAGGTTAGAAACGAGTGTTGTTTGTTTTTTTTACAACGTTTCTATGGAGATGTTGACCACTGACTTAGGATGGTATGTGCACAACAAACTTGCCAAATATAGGGACGTGATGGCCAACTCAACTGATGAGGTACCAAAAGCCCCCACCTTCTCACAAAGTGACCAGTCTTCCAAAATTTCCTGGCCAAATTCATGACACCTCTGTAAAGCTTCAACAAACAGTCCCTATGGATCATAGATATTTGTTGAAATGTTCCAGGCAACTCCAGGTCAAGCTGAATTTATTAGACAATTTAATAAAATCTGTCAAATTCAGAGGACATCCACACACCAACAAGATTCTCCCTACAGATAACAGCTCAGTAAACATAAAAACTCATCCAGCCAGACAACAAAAATTAAAGGTCATAAAAAAGACTAACATTGGGATGGAACCACAGTGCCAGCTGGAGGAAGGACACAGAATGTGAATATACTTTCTTTTAACAAAAGACAGAAATTGTAATTTATTTTTTCCTGTTGTTATAGTTATCCAAAGACAAAATTTATATTCCAGTTTAATCTGTTAAACATTTCTTTCATGTGACGTTATGAGTATTTCTTTTCTAACTCTTGGTGCATGTTTAAATGTGATTTGTTGAGTTATTAATGAATTGTCATAATGTTTCTGTTAATCACATCCCTGCTTCTAGCATGGTTTAGATGATGACTCAGTCATGTTATTTTGTTAGCCAAAGAAGAAAGGAGATATATGTTATTCATTGTATCTGCTGTGTTTTTCAAATAACTTTCTTTTGGGCAGAAACCTGATGCCACGTGGGCAGAGATTATGACCATGTGTGTAGCCTCTTTAAAATGACCCTGGAACAAAGAAACTCTCTTTTCAAGGATTCAAGGATTCAAAGGATTCAAAGGAATTTTATTGTCATATGCACAGAGAACATGTTCCCTGCACAATGAAATATGTCTACTGCATTTAACCCATCCTAATTGCCAGTAGGAGCAGAAGTCGCCATTAGGCGCCCGGGGACCAGCTCCAGATGTACATCCCTGCCTTGGTCAACAGCAGGGCTGAGCAAACCAACACCGACCCATAACAACAACATACACACAACACATAGGCCGGCCCGGTACATAAACATATATATGAAAAGCAAAACATGAGGGAAAAGGAGAAAAAAAACCCTCATAGCCGCTGCATTACACAGCAGCAATGAGGAAAAAAAATCCCCATCAGCACAGAAAACAATAATCACACAGACAAAAACAAGGACACAGGACGACAACCGAGATTTGAAAAGGTCCAGTTTATCAGAACACTCCGGAGGCAGCCTGTTTGGCGCCGTCAACGGCCTTGTCCGACAATCCTGGAGGGGGGAGGGGCAGCCCTGAGCAGTCTGAGCAGTCCTAAGCAGTCCTGAGCACAGTCAGCGTCAGAGCTGGAGAAGCTGAGGGAGGGGGAAGACCAGGGAGCAAGGCTTAAGTGTTGATCTTCTGAGGAGGTTTTATCACAGTGACCTTGAAGTGCAGCTGTATCTGGGGAAGCCAAATGAATAGCCAGATTAGCAGATGCCTGAAAGATTCCACAGTTCTGAGAACAGAGTGGCTCTCAATGCATCTGAATGTAGAATGTGGTCTTCACAGACGGTCAGAGCGGGTTTCCAGGGCTGCAATTCTATTTGAGATATTTTCCAACGCGCAGTTAACCCCCGCCGACTGCGCAGCCACTGCCTTCCCAATCGAATCAATCATGTAGGGCAGCCTGGAAGGACCAATCAAAGCTGCTTCCACTTTCTTGATTTTCCAGTAAACCAGCATAGTGCCCGCTCCACACATCAGAAAGCCGGTCACCACCAAGCCGAATATGTACACATCTTCGACATCCTCCACAGAAAGCATGTAAAGGCACATGACCTGCCATCTCCTCCACGAGTCCATCACATAACCCATCACATGCGTCCCGGCAGGACAGGTCGGGTCCTCCGCCCCCAAATGTCTTGTAGAAAAAATAGTGTCAATTGCGTTCAGACCACTTTAACAGATCCATTTTTGTCGTTCCAGAAGAGCAAAGCTGCAGCCTCACAGACAACACCACAGAAGCAGGAAAGATAAGGAGGGAGGGAGAAGAGAAAAGTGCGCTGTCTCGGCCGAGTGCAAGCTGGCAAAAAAAAAAAAAAAAATCTGATCTCCTCTGCCTCTTCGGCTCTTTTCTGATCACTTCAACTCCACTCTTTTCTCTCATCAACACTCTCTATGTCCTTAATCTTAGCTCATAGCTTTTGTTTCATTGTTTCTTTTGTTCATTGTGTTTCTTTTTGTTCCATAACTTTTGTTGATTGATGAACCAGTTTTTAATAACTTTTAAGGCATGAGTCCTTAATCCTCTACATTTTGAAGACAACTACTGAACTGAGTTTTTCAAATTAAGAGCAAATTTATGAGTGTCCGAATTAATTTTCCACTCACTGCCAAACTTGTATTTCTTGTTTTAACTTCAGTTAACTTTCTTTGCAAAGTCTTGAACTTTTTACACTCCCATCACAGCCAGAAATCACGCAGAATGACATCAGAATGACGAATTGGTGCACATCCAAATAGTGTTTCAGTTCCATAATGTTCTGACAGCCATCTGCGAGAGTCCACACAGTTGGACAAAATCGGCCAGCGGCCCCGAGTGTGATGCACATGTTCAAAACCCTCTGCGCACCACTGAGATGGTACATCTATCCGACGATTGTTCATGTGCAATCTGAGGACTATCTGACCGCAATTTACATATTCCAATGGCAGCAAAAGAGGATCTGAAACTATTTGAGCACATACGAGAGAACCTCAAGATGGATCTGGCACAGCAAAGCCTGCCGGTATGACCTGCACATGTCATGTATAATAATGTCCAGAACCCCCCGAGCGCAAAGGAACTGTTGAAATGTATGTGGCACGCTTCATCATGATAATAGCTATGAATTAGTGAACATGAACAGCAACTATCAAACCAAAAGCACCGTGTGCTACTGTGTGCACGCTGCCACAAATCTGAACAGGCTGTCATGTCCACAATAGGCCTTACAGTACAGATATTTGTCCATTCCTTCCCATGGGCCATGTAAATAATGTGAACTATTGTCTCCATCATATTTATATATAACACGGGCAGCTGCACCTCTCCGTGGTGCACAGTAATGCGTCATTGCACGCATCAGGCTCAGAGCTGAACGGATCTCACACTGTGATTTATGATCAACTTCTAACTCTGTAAGAGATATGACATGGAACTGTTGTGCCAGGCTGTGACAGCAGTAATAGATGTGATTCTCACCTCCAACAGCGATCCGGGAGTGTTTCACAGTGCGGACATGGAGCCCAGACCACAGCCTGTGGTTAAAATCCTCTCACCGGGCTGCTGTGTGCTGGAAAAAATAAATCCCATGTGATAATCCAACAATCGAGGTGTCCAGAGTTGCATTGTGCTGCTGAAGTTGAGCCAAAATACAGCGGAGTTTCTGTAGGGAACTGGCGGCCACCGTCAGTCTCTCGTCTGGTACCACCCCCAGACAAACGGGCAGGCAGAGCGGACTACCAGAACTGAGCAGGCCCTCCGTTGCGTGACCTTCGCGCACCACGGCCTGGAGTGACCATCTGGCCTGGATCGAGTACGCTCATAACAGCCAAGTCTCATCTGCCACCGGCCTCTCCCCATTGAAGTGTGTTTGGGGTACCAGCCCCCATTGTTCCCCCCGCTAGTGCAGGAGAGGTCGGGGTGCCCTCGGTCCAGGCCCATCTGAGAAGGTGCCGTCGTGTGGCGTACCGCCCGCTCTGCCCTGTTCAAAGCCCGGATGAGGGCCAAGAACCATGCAGACCGCCGGCGTGCCCTGGCCCCTGCGTATCAGCCTGGGCAGGAGGTTTGGCTTTCCACAAAGGACATTACCCTGCAAGTGGAATCCCAGAAGTTGAAGGACAGATACACTGGACCTTTCCCCATCCTCAAAGTCCTCAGTCCAGCCGCAGTGAAGCTGAAGCTGCCAGCTTCACTGCGGATCCACCCGGTTTTCCATGTGTCACACATCAAACCTCACCATGTTTCACCCCTCTGTACCCCGGACCCGCCGCCTCCTGCCCGGATCATCGACGGGGAGCCGGCTTGGACCATGCACCGGCTCCTGGATGTCCGTCGGAAGGGCCGGGGGTTCCAGTATTTGGTGGACTGGGAGGGGTATGGACCCGAAGAATGCTCCTGGGTGAAGAGGAGCTTCATCCTGGACCCGGCCCTCCTGGCCGACTTCTACCGGCGGCACCCGGACAAGCCTGGTCCGTTGAGGGGGGAGTCCTGTTGTGTGGGCCGCTGAAGAGGAGGTACTGCTGGCCCACCACCACAAGATGGCGCCTGCTTGAAGTGCAGGCTTCAAGCACGAGAGGCGTCGGAGCAACCAGGAGTGACAGCTGTCACTCATCATCCGTACCAGCTGTCACTCATCCACTACTCATCACCACCACCATAAAGGCCGGACTGCAACTCCACCTCCCCGCCGAGAAATCAGCTACCATTCAGGTAACTTTCTCTGCTGACTCAAATCATTGAGTGATAACCTGAACTTCTTTTGCAGCCGTTATCCTGTGGTGTTCTGCCTTATCGTGGGATTGGCGGTTGGTGTGATCAGCGACGGCTTCGCCTCACACCCCAAACCAAGATAAGTGGTTAAACAGGAGCTGCACGAGTGTGATTGGAGGTGGAGGTTCTCCCTCCTTTACTAAACACTGACTGTGGGAGTACTGAGTGTGCAAACTCACACTCATCAGGACTGTCTCTGTTCTCTGCCAGCAGTACCGGGTCTGACTGCTGAAGACAGCGGCCACCTGGGGCGCAGGGCTTGGCGGCTCCGGTTTCTTCAGCTCCATTGGTGGTGGAAGCCGTGTGGGGATCCAGCTCTTCTCTCGCCAGGCATCTTCTATCGTTGAGCCTGCCCACACGTCACCTGGTGTATGATTGACAGTCCACCATATTGTTATTGTCTGTACGTTGTTGTGCGATTCACAACATTAAATTGTTACTTTTGGCTTATCCATTGTCGGTTCATTAACGCCCCCTGTTGTGGGTCCATGTCACGTCACTTTCACAACAACGTGAGGTCAAAGGCAACTTCCAGTAATTTCAAAACCTCATGAATGCACACATATACATCCTCCTACAGACAGTTAAAAAATAAAACATTTGTTATGGAATCCCCCCTCCCCGCCCCCTCCACCACCACCAAAGGGGAATATGTGCTCTTCATTAAAATGAGCTTTAATTTTGCTACATGTTGCAAAAATAAACTGACATTATAATACTTGGATTTCAGTCAAAACTAAATGTTGTCAGTTTTGTGAAATTTAAAAGGCCGTACAGCTTTAATAATATTATAATTATAATAAACAAACTTTAAAAATGAAGGAATAAATGCCAATAATAATGACACTACAACAATGCACAAAATTTCCAAATTAAAGAGCTGAAAATACAGAAAACACTGGTTTGCACAAAACATTTGCTTCATGCAATTGTTCATTAATTATCTGACTAGCAGTTGTTTTAGCTAACCATCTGGCATGGAGCTAGCTTGGAAATTCAGTCTTTATTCCAGACCCAGAGAAGGTCCATAGTATAAACATATACAAACATACAAAAATATAAATAAGTTGATAGGATCTAAGAGACCACAGTGCATGACATTATTCATAGAGTCACATATAAGCTATGATGCCAGTGATTCCACAATCTTGAGGTGAATCTGACTGTACTCAATGCAGGGTTCACTAACATTGCAATTATGCTATTGCATGACAGTAAGTCTACGCATACATCTATATTCATACATCTAGATTCCTGAGCACAACAGGACATGTGGGTACATCAGCATTTACAAACAAAAGGCTTGTGCTACTCCATAATTATGATATAAATCTATTATATAAAATTATAATATAAAACTCATTTGCCAGCAAATGATGCTATTGGCAAAATGCATTCTCTGGGTTATGCTGGGGTATTTGATTAAATAGTTTAAAGTTGCATATTTAACTCCACAGTGACACAGTGGCCCGCTTATTTAAAACAAAAAACATTATAAATCACTAACGTGTTCTCTGCAGTAAATATTATGGAAATAATATGGTTAAAATGACAAAGAATAAAATATTCATTTGCTCAAATCCTCAGCAAATGACTTGAATGTAAACACCACAAGTACTTTGAGGTTCAGAGCTCAAAGGCACTTCTCCACATCAACAAGCAGGGACTGGGACTTGGTCTGCAGACCATTTGCTCTGGTGTCTGCACTTCATTTATTTTGTTGTAAAAATTTTAAAAACTAACCAGCCTACTCCTAATCAGGTTATGTTGAGCCTGAGCTCCAGCAAGATCCCAGCTGAGGAGTTTCTCTCAAAATGCAAAATTGTGATTTTTAGTGAGTGCAAAATGTGCGTGGTGATGATGACCAGATGCATGACATCAGACTCTGGTCATCTCTGCCATAAGTGCCCAGAACAGAGTGATAGAAGGAAAGACAGGTGTGTTGATAAATAAAGTGTATATAATAACAGAGGAAGAATTTTCACCAAGCTCAAAACTTTTGTTGGACATTTTAATCGTTGGATGAGTTCGTTCACAACTAGTTTGCCTGCACAACAAAATGATATAATGTCAAGCAAAAGAATTCAATTTTCAATCACTCTTTTCAGCCATGTGATGTGGGCAGAAAAGCTGCAATGTCACTGCAGCCTGCCAGATTTTACATGTGCACAAACAACGTGTTTAGTTAAAATGCAGCTGGTGCTTTCTGTGGCTGCAGGGATCCACGTGGCCGTAGGGCCGCATGGAGGCTTTTGGGGATACTGCAACACTACAATAAGTCAACTACAATACGTCACACTCCTGTTTTCATTTGATCTTTCGCAATCTGCATGTAGATTAATACACAGACCAACATAAATTCATGTAAATCACACCTACACATATATATTAATGTGATCAATGTTGCCAGCCTGATCACCTCCTCTGTCTTGCACGGTCTGCTTCTGTCTCTTTATACTTTCTCTATCCTTCTGTTTTTTGTGATTTTTTTCATCTTAGTTGTTGTTACAAGCACTGTCTTCATCAGGACTTTTCACTGTCGCGGTCATTGTTGTAACAGTTTAAAGGTGGTATTCTGTGTCATCTGTTTATGGGGAAAAAAAGCAAGTCGCTGCTGTCATATTAAAAATTGTCCATATTCCTGGTATGAGCTGACTGTGACTCATGCTTAAGTGATATGTACAGACAAGGGTTTAAAATAGTGCACCAAGGGCACTTAACAAAATAAGCAGTTCTGAATGAGAAAAATAAAAATAAAACATGCTCTCAAACTGAAAGACCACACTCTTCAAAAAAACAGAGGGAATATAACAGAGGGAACAAGAACCATTTGAACTATAGTAAGAAGCTTGAATCTTTGACTGGACTGGGTTGCTTGACGCAAGGACGTTTCGTTTCAAATCGCAGAAGCTTCCTCAGCTAAAATTTTTGCTCTGGTAGTCTGACTTCTGTCTTGACTCTTGAGAGAAGAAGAAGCCACAAAAGCTGGAGTTTTAAACCTAACCAGACCCCTCCTACCGAGAGGTAGACTGCTATAGGCTAGTGACTAAACAATAGCTCTAATTAGCACCTATTGCGCTCTAGTTAGCACCCTCCTAATGACAGGGCAACTGCCCCTCCTAATGATGGGACGGACACCTCTCCTGATGGCTTCCTTGATGACTCTCCTGATGACGTGAATGACTCATTACCATGAAGAAAAGACTGAAACTGCTTTGACCTGAGTACCCCATTGTAAACAGGGGGCAAAGCATGTCTCAGACCCCCTCCCCGGTTAAGGCTGGGTTTCAACTCTTTCACATAGAATGCCTTGACCCCTCTCTCAAACCATTTTTTCTCTCTGGCTAAGATTTTAACTTCCTATTTTCAAACGTGTGGTTAGTGTCTTTAAGGTGGAGATGAACTGCAGACTGAGGTCCACTGGTGCACTCTCTGCGGTGCTGGTATAGCCTTTTGTGTAAAGGTTGCTTAGACTCACCTATGTAGTGTTTGTTACAGTTTTCCTGACATCTGATAGAATACACTACATTGCTCTGTTTGTAACTAGGGATCCGGTCCATAGGGTGAACTAATTTCTGTCTCAAGGTGTTAACCGGTTTAAAGTAAACTGGGATTTTGTGCTGTTTGAAGATCCTCTGTAGTTTTATCCCTACTCCTGCTAAATAAGGGAGAGCCACTCCTCTTCTTCTTGTCTCCGTCTCCTGTCTATATGCTCTCTTGTTGCTCTGGGACTTCTGCACTTTGTCCAAGGGATCATCGTGGGTACCCACATACTGTGAGGGCTTTCCGGACAAGTGTTGTTCTTTAGCCCTTCCCTTCTGCAGTTGTGCGCCACCTGTAGGGCTCTGTGTTGAAGAGTCCTGATACCCCGAGCTTGTGTTCAAGGGGGTGGATTGAGCCAAATAGTAGATATTGGTCAGTGTGAGTGGGTTTTCTGTAAACCTCTGTCTGGAGTGCTGTTCTCTCCAATCGTAACATCACAGTCCAAGAAGGCTAAATGGTTGTTCTGGCATTCACACGTGTGAACTTGATATTGGAGTCCCCAAGTTGATGTGTTCTGTAAAGACTTCAACTCCTGTTGCTGATTTTAACCATGTGTCATCGACACATGTACATGGAGCGAGTGGAGGAAGGACAGCCTTGAGTCTTTCTGGGCATCCCTCCTGTCGAAGACAATTAGGTGGAAGGCTAACAACATTTAAAGATGTTTACAAGGATAAGTAATACTCTTTTTGCACGACTTGCAAACAGCATTCAGAAAAACACACCTGATATATTCAAATGTGTACACAAAAATATATGATGTGTGAAAAATGTATGCTCTTTTTTAATGCAATGAGACAGCAATTTAAATTAATGGTGAAAATTTAAGGGTCCCTTCACACATAACACGATTGAAGCAGATCAATCAATCAATCAACTTTTTTCTTGTATAGCGCCAAATCACAACAAACAGTTGCCCCAAGGCGCTCCACATTGCAAGGCAAGGCCATACAATAATTATGAAACACAGTCTACGTCTAAAGCAACATAACCAAGGGATGGTCCAGGGTCACCCTGATCCAGCCCTAACTATAAGCCTTAGCGAAAAGGAAAGTTTTAAGCCTAATCTTAAAAGTAGAGAGGGTATCTGTCTCCCTGATCTGAATTGGGAGCTGGTTCCACAGGAGAGGAGCCTGAAAGCTGAAGGCTCTGCCTCCCATTCTACTCTTACAAACCCTAGGAACTACAAGTAAGCCCGCAGTCTGAGAGCGAAGCGCTCTAATGGGGTAATATGGTACTACGAGGTCCCTAAGATAAGATGGGACCTGATTATTCAAAACCTTATAAGTAAGAAGAAGAATTTTAAATTCTATTCTAGCATTACAGGAAGCCAATGAAGGGAGGCCAACACGGGTGAGATATGCTCTCTCCTGCTAGTCCCCGTCAGTACTCTAGCTGCAGCATTCTGAACCAACTGAAGGCTTTTTAGGGAACTTTTAGGACAACCTGATAATAATGAATTACAATAGTCCAGCCTAGAGGAAACAAATGCATGAATTAGTTTTTCAGCATCACTCTGAGACAAGACCTTTCTGATTTTAGAGATATTGCGTAAATGCAAAAAGGCAGTCCTACATATTTGTTTAATATGCGCTTTGAATGACATATCCTGATCAAAAATAACTCCAAGATTTCTCACAGTATTACTAGAGATCAGGGAAATGCCATCCAGAGTAACGATCTGGTTAGACACCATGCTTCTAAGATTTGTGGGGCCAAGTACAATAACTTCAGTTTTATCTGAGTTTAAAAGCAGGAAATTAGAGGTCATCCATGTCTTTATGTCTGTAAGACAATCCTGCAGTTTAGCTAATTGGTGCGTATCCTCTGGCTTCATGGATAGATAAAGCTGGGTATCATCTGCGTAACAATGAAAATTTAAGCAATACCGTCTAATAATACTGCCCAAGGGAAGATGTATAAAGTGAATAAAATTGGTCCTAGCACAGAACCTTGTGGAACTCCATAATTAACTTTAGTCTGTGAAGAAGATTCCCCATTTACATGAACAAACTGTAATCTATTAGACAAATATGATTCAAACCACCGCAGCGCAATGCCTTTAATACCTATGACATGCTCTAATCTCTGTAATAAATTTTATGGTCAACAGTATCAAAAGCAGCACTGAGGTCCAACAGAACAAGCACAGAGATAAGTCCACTGTCCGAAGCCATAAGAAGATCATTTGTAACCTTCACTAATTGCTGTTTCTGTACTATGATGAATTCTTAAAACCTGACTGAAACTCTTCAAATAGACCATTCCTCTGCAGGTGATCAGTAGCTGTTTTACAACTACCCTCTCAAGAATCTTTGAGAGAAAAGGAAGGTTGGAGATTGGCTATAATTAGCTAAGATAGCGGGTCCAGTGATGGCTTTTTAAGTAATGGTTTAATTACTGCACCTTAAAGGCCTGTGGTACATAACCAACTAACAAAGATAGATTGATCATATTTAAGATTGAAGCATTAAATAATGGTAGGACTTCCTTGAGCAGCCTGGCAGGAATGGGGTCTAATAAGCATGTTGATGGTTTGGATGAAGAACTATGAAAATAACTCAGACAGAACAATCGGAGAGAAATCGGAAGTCCTCCTTTTGCAGATTAGTGCAAAAGGAGGACTTGCATGCCAGTCGTGAAAAATCTGAACCGCCTCCAACACCTCGTACTCCTGTTGCTACAACTATTGTCACACCCCAGCAGCCGAAAGACAGAGAGTGCCCTGGAGAGTACATTCAACCCTCTCGTGGCAGGTGTCGGACAAATTCCAGGTGACACACACGGAGCATCCAACCACTGCTCGCTGGATACTTAGAATATGCGCTGCCTTTCGAGCTGGCTGTGGAATTTGTCTAAGTTCTCCCACGACTGTGGAGTTGCCAAGAAAACACATATGTGGCGTGCCAGAGTGTCAGTTCCTGCCTCAACACATGTGCCGTACATGTGTATCACGCGTGTTTTGCAGTTAGCTGTTAGCGGTTAGCTGTAACTTACTCTAATTTTTTTGAAGAGTTTATTGGTTCAGTGTTATAAAAGTGACCTTTTCAGTTAGCGGATCACATGTTATCGAAGCTATCCTTTTGGTTAACTGTGCCCACCACTGACCATTACAGTGTTTTCTCCACAGCACAATGTGGTCACAATGTGGAAATTAAAGATGTAGAGTATTAGGATTTAGGCAATGCATTCAGGATTCAACGTACATTAGTGGAAATACCCTGGATTTGGGTTCTCACACGTGGTATTGCTGTCACAATATTGACATCAAGCCTCTTGCATCAGTGGTTTCTGATCACTCCTTATTAAGTTTACACTTTCGCTGTTGGTGTTTAGTGGAACAACAACCTTATATATCACTGCGGTGACACATCAACTCAATTATGACTGAACTCGAAGCTAGATGGCCTGATATCTTAGCTGCACGTTTGGAAAATGTCAAATCAATAGACTGTCTTATGGCAGTTAAATTCAGCGCTCAAATCTACACTCGACATGATTGCCCCACCTTTATTAAAAAAACACTCCCCCCCCAAAAAACACAGTCACCTAGGTTCAATGATTACTTGCGTGGCTTCAAGCATAAGGCTAGAGGTCTAGATAGAAACAGTGTCATTGAAAAAATAGATGTATCCCACCTAGCGTGGTATGATGCTATCTTAGACTTAAGCATGCACTACTAGCTACAAAGCAGCCCAATTACTCTGATTTGATCAATAAAACAAGCATAAATCAACCACAAAACAATATATTTAATGTTCAAACTGATAAACTTTATTGTTTTTGTGCAAATATTTGCTCATTTTGAAATGGGTGCCTGCAACACGTTTCAAAAAAGCTGGGACAGTGGTATGTTTACCACTGTGTTACATCACCTTTCCTTCTAACAACACTCAATAAGCGTTTGGGAACTGAGGACACTACCCAGACAGCAAATAGATCCGTGCCGGATGTAGTCCAAAATCTGGTACCAATCCTGAAAAAAGATCCGGTCCAGACAGTTTTTGCACCCTGGCCCAGATCCGGCACGGCTCCACTTTTACAGTTCTGGAACAGATCCAGACCAGATCTGAACTGGATCCGCAAAACACCAACCGTTTACAGACCATATTTGGCACAGATCTGGGACAGATGTGGTCTGCATCACAGCACCGTGGCAGGAACATGGGGCATAATGATAAGCATTTTATCTGCACTCGGTAGAAACTATCCATTAGCGGTTGTAAACTCTGTACTCTGTAATCGTGATCGTCACTGAGCTTTTTTAAATGCTTAGTGCAAAGCGGTTTGTTTCTTTATTGACAAATCAAGTTTTATAAGTCCAGAGACACTGATCTGTGTGTTATAGATACAAATCAGTTTCCTCGGATCCACGGAACTTACCCCTGTAAAACTTTTTCCTGCCACGGTGCTGTGATGCGGTCCACATCTGCCCCAGAGCCATGCCCGATATGGTCTGTAAACGGTTGGTCTTTGCGGATCCAGTTCAGATCTGGTCCGGATCTGTTCCAGAACTGTAAAGCGGAGCCGTGCCGGATCTGGACCAGGGTGCAAAAACTGTCTGGACCGGATCTGTTTCAGGATTGTTACCAGATGTTGGACTACATCCGGCCCAGATCTATTTGCTGTCTGGGTAATTGATGAAGCTTTGTAGGTGGAATTCTTTCCCATTCTTGCTTGATGTACGACTTCAGTTGTTCAACAGTCTGGGGTCTCCGTTGTCATATTTTGCACTTCATCACACATTAGTAAAATGTGCAGAAAGTGGCTTGGCACTGTCTTGCTGAAATAAGCAGGGATGTCCCTGAAAAAGACACTGCTCGGATGGCAGCATGTGTTGCTCCAAAACCTGGATGTACCTTTCAGCATTGATGGTGCCATCACATATGTGTAAGTTGTCCATGTCATGGGCACTAACACACCCCCATACCATCACAGATGCTGGCTTTTGAACTTTGCCCTGGTAACAATATGGATGGTCTTTTTCCTCTTTTGTCCGGAGGACACAGCATCCATGATTCCAAAAACAATTTGAAATGTGGACTCATCACGCATCTGTCCATTTCAAATGAGCTAGGGCCCAGAGAAGGCGGCGGCGTTTCTGGATGATGTTGATGTATGACTTTCACTTTGCATGGTAGAGTTTAACTTGCACTTGTAGATGTAGCGACGAACTGTGTTAACTGTGTTGACAATGGTTTTCTGAAGTGTACCTGAGCCCACACGGTAAAGATCCTTTACACAGTGATGTTGGTTTTTACGCAGTGCCACCTGAGAGATTGAAGGTCACAGGCATGAATGTTGGTTTTCGGCCTTGTTGCTTACGTGTGGAAAGTTCTCCAAATTCTCTGAATCTTCTGATTATATTATGGACTGTAGACAATGGAATCCCTAAATTCCTTGCAACTGAACGTTGGGAACATTGTTCTTAAGGGCTCGGTCCCACTGGGGGAGGATTAATTACGCATGAACTGAGTATAGAAATTACAGGCGTTCGTTGTCGTCCGCAACAAAAGTGGCCAAAATGACAAATGTCCCAGGATGAATCATGGATATATCTCATGTATAGCAAATATGTGATGAACAATCACGGATGTATAATGCAAGTATTGATGAAACGGATCTGATGCATTGCGATTATCACGGCAGTATTACTGACGTATTGTGAATGCATCGCACATGTGTTGCGCGTGTGTGGCATCTGCATTGCGGTCATAAAAGAAGCGCACTCGGGCCTTTGGCATCACTATTCACACCGATACCACAGCCTCTGGTGCAATAGTTGGAATCGGACAAGTTGATCACAGAGTTGATGTTCATGTTGTCATGCAAGGGTTAACTGTTCATGAGTTTAAGGAGTGGGAGGGGGAAAGCCGCTTGGGGCTGTGAGACAGTGATTTTTTTCTTTCAAAAAGAGATTTCAGCATGAATGCAGCTAAACAGCAACTCTTCCTTTTGTTGGTGTTAATTAAACTCCTGACAGAGAACCGAGGTCCACGGCTGACTTCTCTGCAGCTGCGGATTTACAGTATGTTATTGGATTGCAGCAGCTATTACGTCTTTGTGGATCTCCACAGCTGGACCGGCACTGACTGGCAGGTATGTCGCTTTCTGCCACATAAATACTTTGGGTTTACGTGACGTGTTTGTTATGCAGTCGCAGATTGTCCGCAAATCAGCTGCAAAGCAGACGTAATACAAACGCTTTATCCGTGGCCAATCTGTATGCATTTGTGACAATTTATTTTAGTCCATGATGTGGACATGATAGGCACGCATATATCCGTTTTACACACTGTCCGTCCACTGCCAAGCTGCAAATCCCGTCAGTTACGGATAACAGTGGATATACAGTGCATAGCTTGAGTATGTACTGAGTATGTAAGGCAGATGTCATCCACAACCAAAATTTTTGTGTAGCTCAAAAATCTTGGCAACGGAAAAACCTGCCTTTGTGGATATTTGCGGACGTGTGCAGGTGTCGGCCGACTCATAGAAGCATGTTTCACGGATATTGTGGATTTTGGCGAATATGAGCCAAATTTGTGTGCAATCCATATGCAAATCTTCCTAAATGCCAGTGGGACGGGCCCTAAACTGTTGGACTGTTTTTTCATGCAGTTGCTCACAAAGTGGTGATCCTCGCCCCATCTTTGCTTGTGAACGGCTGAGACTTTTGGGGAGCTCCTTTTATACCCAATCATGACACTCACCTCTTTCCAGTTAGGTGTCCTTTGAGCATTCATCAACTTTCCCAGTCTTTTGTTGCCCTGTCCCAGCTTTGTGGAAATGTGTTGCAGGCATCCATTTCAAAATGAGCGAATATTTGTACAAAAACAACAAAGACTATCAGTTTGAACATTGCATATCTTGTCTTTGTGGTGTGTTCAATTGAATATAGGTTGAAGAGGATTTTCAAATCATTGTATTCTGTTTTTATTTACATTTTACACAATGTCCCAACTTCATTGGAATTGGGGTTGTATCCCAGCATGCCTTAACCCAGCCACTATACCCTGCTATTGAGGTGGGTGCCATCACTGAGGTATTACCCAGATTTACAGAATTTAAGTGTCTCACTAGGCCTGCTGACGAAACGTCTACTTAAAGCACAACCTGCTTATTTGATCCCATACCAACAAAACTGTTTAAGGACCTGAGGCCCACCCTTAGGCCAAATGTGGTGGAAATTATGAATTTGGAATTAACCTCTGGATTTGTTCCTAAATGGTTCAAATCTGCAGTGATTAAACCATTACTTAAGAAATCTAATCTTGACCCTAGTATATTGAAAAACTATAGGTCGACATCAATCCATCATTTTGCTCTAAAATTCTAGAAAAGGTGGTTTCCCAGCAACTCGTGGACTACCTTACTGAGAATAACTTGTAAAGCCACTGCAGTCTGCTTTTAGAAAATATCATTCCACAGAGAAGGCTCTCACTAAAGTAGTGAGAGCCGTAATGTGATTCAGACACCATTACGGTTCTGGTGCTGTTAGATCTTAGTGCTGCCTTTGTACCGTGGCTCATCATATCTACTCGATAGGCTGGAGAATCATTTGTAGGACTGCTGGGACTGCCCTTGCATGTTTGACATCATACCTGACCAGATCATTCTCACTGTGTTTTGGACAACGACACAACCTCTAATCTTAGGACATGAAATTTGGGGTCCCACAGGGGTCCAGCTTAGGTCCCCTGCTTTTCTCCCTTTATATAGCACCCCTTGGCCATATTGGCGGCATTTTTGGTTACCTTTCATTGCTATGCTGATGATACTCAGTTATACATGCCAATAACTGCTGGTATCTCATCCACAGAAATCCTTACAAGATTGCTTTGCATCAGTGAAAAGCTGGATGTCTAGTAATTTCCTACTTTTAAACTCAGATGAGACTTAAATGATGGTTCTTGGTCCAGTGAGACATCAGCATCAATTTGACCAGCTAATGCTTAGCCTAGGCTTGTGACATACATCACACTGACAAAGTGAGGAACATTGGGGTAATTTTTGATTCTGCGTTTGCCCTTTGACCTCATATTAGAAATATTAGGAGGACTGCTTTCTTCCCCCTGCGAAATATAGCGCAGGATTCGTCCAATCCTGTCTATTGCTGAATATGAGACCCTGATGCATTTGACAGAATTTTGACAGGAAGCAGAAAGTTTGACCACATTATACCCATTTTGGTGTCTCTTCATGGGCTTCCTGTCCCCTGTGAGAATCAGATTTTAAGGTTCTGTTATTAACCTGTAAAACTATCCACAGACATCACCTCCCTATTTAGCTGACCTACCTACCATCATGTCAAGGGACAGCAGTACACTTATATGCATCTTGCACAAGATTATGTTGAAAGTACTTTGATATTTAATAAAGTATTTGCAAATGACTTACACCTCATATCAATCAATCAATCAATTTTTTTTATATAGCGCCAAATCACAACAAACAGTTGCCCCAAGGCGCTTTATATTGTAAGGCAAGGCCATACAATAATTATGTAAAACCCCAACGGTCAAAATGACCCCCTGTGAGCAAGCACTTGGCTACAGTGGGAAGGAAAAACTCCCTTTTAACAGGAAGAAACCTCCCAGCAGAACCAGGCTCAGGGAGGGCAGTCTTCTGCTGGGACTGGTTGGGGCTGAGGGATGAGAACCAGGAAAAAGACATGCTGTGGAGGGGAGCAGAGATCGATCACTAATGATTAAATGCAGAGTGGTGCATACAGAGCAAAAGAGAAAGAAAACAATGCATCATGGGAACCCCCAGCAGTCTACGTCTATAGCAGCATAACTAAGGGATGGTTCAGGGTCACCTGATCCAGCCCTAACTATAAGCTTTAGCAAAAAGGAAAGTTTTAAGCCTAATCTTAAAAGTAGAGAGGGTGTCGTCTCCCTGATCTGAATTGGGAGCTGGTTCCACAGGAGAGGAGCCTGAAAGCTGAAGGCTCTGCCTCCCATTCTACTCTTACAAACCCTAGGAACTACAAGTAAGCCTGCAGTCTGAGAGCGAAGCGCTCTATTGGGGTGATATGGTACTACGAGGTCCCTAAGATAAGATGGGACCTGATTATTCAAAACCTTATAAGTAAGAAGAAGAATTTTAAATTCTATTCTAGAATTAACAGGAAGCCAATGAAGAGAGGCCAATATGGGTGAGATATGCTCTCTCCTTCTAGTCCCCGTCAGTACTCTAGCTGCAGCATTTTGAATTAACTGAAGGCTTTTTAGGGAACTTTTAGGACAACCTGATAATAATGAATTACAATAGTCCAGCCTAGAGGAAATAAATGCATGAATTAGTTTTTCAGCATCACTCTGAGACAAGACCTTTCTGATTTTAGAGATATTGCGTAAATGCAAAAAGCAGTCCTACATATTTGTTTAATATGCGCTTTGACATATGATGACATGACATATCCTGATCAAAATGACTCCAAGATTTCTCACAGTATTACTAGAGCTCAGGTAATGCCATCCAGAGTAAGGATCTGGTTAGACACCATGTTTCTAAGATTTGTGGGCCAAGTACAATAACTTCAGTTTTATCTGAGTTTAAAAGCAGGAAATTAGAGGTCATCCATGTCTTTATGTCTGTAAGGACAATCCTGCAGTTTAGCTAATTGGTGTGTGTCCTCTGGCTTCATGGATAGATAAAGCTGGGTATCATCTGCGTAACAATGAAAATTTAAGCAATACCGTCTAATATACTGCCTAAGGGAAGCATGTATAAAGTGAATAAAATTGGTCCTAGCACAGAACCTTGTGGAACTCCATAATTAACTTTAGTCTGTGAAGAAGATTCCCCATTTACATGAACAAATTGTAATCTATTAGACAAATATGATTCAAACCACCGCAGCGCAGTGCCTTTAATACCTATGGCATGCTCTAATCTCTGTAATCAAATTTTATGGTCACAGTATCAAAAGCAGCACTGAGGTCTAACAGAACAAGCACAGAGATGAGTCCACTGTCCGAGGGCCATAGAAGATCATTTGTAACCTTCACTAACGCTGTTTCTGTACTATGATGAATTCTAAAACCTGACTGAAACTCTTCAAATAGACCATTCCTCTGCAGATGATCAGTTAGCTGTTTTACAACTACCCTTTCAAGAATTTTTGAGAGAAAAGGAAGGTTGGAGATTGGCCTATAATTAGCTAAGATAGCTGGGTCAAGTGATGGCTTTTTAAGTAATGGTTTAATTACTGCCACCTTAAAAGCCTGTGGTACATAGCCAACTAACAAAGATAGATTGATCATATTTAAGATCGAAGCATTAAATAATGGTAGGGCTTCCTTGAGCAGCCTGGTAGGAATGGGGTCTAACAAACATGTTGATGGTTTGGATGAAGTAACTAATGAAAATAACTCAGACAGAACAATCTGAGAGAAAGAGTCTAACCAAATACCGACATCACTGAAAGCAGCCAAAGATAACAATACGTCTTTGGGATGGTTATGAGTAATTTTTTTTCTAATAGTTAAAATTTTGTTAGCAAAGAAAGTCATGAAGTCATTACTAGTTAAAGTTAATGGAATACTCAGCTCAATAGACCTCTGACTCTTTGTCAGCCTGGCTACAGTGCTGAAAAGAAACCTGGGGTTGTTCTTATTTTCTTCAATTAGTGATGAGTAGAAAGATGTCCTAGCTTTACGGAGGGATTTTTTATAGAGCAACAGACTCTTTTTCCAGGCTAAGTGAAGATCTTCTAAATTAGTGAGACGCCCATTTCCTCTCCAACTTACGGGTTATCTGCTTTAAGCTACGAGTTTGTGAGTTATACCACGGAGTCAGGCACTTCTGATTTAAAGCTCTCTTTTTCAGAGGAGCTACAGCATCCAAAGTTGTCTTCAATGAGGATGTAAAACTATTGACGAGATACTCTATCTCACTTACAGAGTTTAGGTAGCTACTCTGCACTGTGTTGGTATATGGCATTAGAGAACATAAAGAAGGAATCATATCCTTAAACCTAATTACAGCGCTTTCTGAAAGACTTCTAGTGTAATGAAACTTATTCCCCACTGCTGGGTAGTCCATCAGAGTAAATGTAAATGTTATTAAGAAATGATCAGACAGAAGGGAGTTTTACATATGTCAAGTACCGTGCTACAGTATGGAGATGGTTTGAAGCACTGCCAAAATTCAATGTGAAAAGACTCTATTTCAGTCCTGTTAGCCTTGAAACAGGGTGGACATAAAGTGAGTAAAGATATATTACTGTTCTGTCAGTCACAAGTTATACTTGGGCAGACAGCTGTGTGGCAGTAAATGAGCTATTGCTCCCTCATGAATTGAGACAATATCCAAAGCTGCCACACCACAAACAATGAGATGAGATTTATTGTCATTGTCATTACACGAGTGCAACAACAACGAAATTACATTTACACTCCAATTACAAAATACAGCAATTAATCCACAGTTATCACTAGTTTACCATATTAATGGCACATATCAGAATTAAAGACAACACATATACATTTGACATTGTTTATGTGTACTAAACTTGAGGCAGTCCGTCATCAGAATTGAGGCAAAGTGGGTGAAGGCTGCAGCAGGAGGGGCCTGCACCACCCAGCTTGGGGAGTTGAAGGCTGCAGCAGTATAAACCGCGCTACCTTCGAGAAGTCAGGGAGGAAGCCAGGGCGAGGGGAGTGGAGAGACATGGGGGGTAATAGGGATGGAGGGAAGGAGACATGCGCCTCACAAGTCCTCTCTATATCCATTTTAGTAACTTCAAGAGTGCTTCATTCTGACATCACTAGCGCCGACATGGAAACTATATGACTGTATCTCATGTCATGTTTCTTAATCTGTTTACCATTCTTCTGTGTCAGTACCCTGAGGTTGAAGGCAATGTCAGGAGCTCTAGCCCCAGGAGTACATCTAATGTCAGCTGGCGTCTGCAGCCTAACTCTATGGGTGATAGAATCCCTTATCACTAAGGCCCAGTATTTCGGAATTTTGGTGCCACAACTGGACGTCAAGCTCCATGTGATGTCTGCCGAGCCCAATGTGATTTCTTCCACCTGACCACAGTCTGAAAACCATCCTCTGCAGCTGATGTTTTGAAGCTGATGCCACAGGGCATGCCAGCTGGCCCAACACCAACCTTGTAAGGAGTGCCCGTAACATCTGTCTCCATTGAAATAATAAACTGTTCTAATTTATGAACATAGCTCTCTAAAAAAGCCACCCTTTCTGCCAGCATTATGCAAGCTTACATAAAAACTCCTAAAACTGCTCAAATTAAACCCACTTCAAAAACTGACAAAGGATAAAAATAATAAAATAAGATAATAAACTAAAAAATAAAATAATAAGCTAAAATTCGCAACAACAGTCAAACCAAGCTAAAGCGCAGCTAACCGCTAGCAAGAAGCTAACTGCTAGCACGTAACTGCCGCTGGAGTGACCTCCGATGAAAGACGCTACCGAAGGCCGGTCACAGGTCCAACTGTCGGCCTCCACCGAGTCGCAAATCCAACTAGCAGTTTCTAGTAAGTCATGGGTCCGGCCAGGACGCTAGCCTGGTTAGCGATCTCTGATGAGCCACAGGTCAGGTTAGCAGTCCCTGATGATGGATCTGGCTGGCAGGGGGATGGCAATCACCAGTGAACTGTGGGCCGAGTTAACTGCGGGCCGAGTTAGCGACCTCCGCTACTCACTGCTGCTCGCTCTTTGTACAAGTGGAAGTGATCCTGTTGAGATCTTTATCTACAGACTCTGTTATCAGGGACTGGCAGCAGCCGCCTTTGCCTTCCTGAAAGCGTCCACTATCACAGTGCGGCATCCAACCATTTTGTATAGAGGCTTTGCACGTGATATCACAGGTTCAGAAATGATGAGTTTATCTCTAAGCTTGTCCAACACTTTGTAGTATGTACATTGTTCCTTGCGTACTGCGCAGGACCGGCAATATGGCGATGGGGACTGGCCGGGTTACGTGACTCCAAGGGGTCTATACATTCCATCAGCTATGTGGTCATCCTTTCAGCCCCAGAACTCACAATTCAACGATCTAACACAATAGGGCACTGCAGTCTTATTTGAAACTTGCATAATATAGCGGAATTTGACCAGTTATGGGGACCTCCGCTGCCATTGCACAATATATAGAGTGTAACTTCACATAGAAAAATGGTGTACTATTTTGTTTGTGGCTGCTATCATTGAAGCAGTTGTAAAAAGTGTTTTTTTTTTTCTTTTTAGTTCCCAATGGAGAAGGGAAGATGAGGCAGATGGGAGATGTCGTGTCAGTAAGTGTTAACCAACACAGCTAAACAGAGTAGCTCCATTCTCTTGCCTGCAAAACTGCCTCGACATGTTTATGCTCCAGGTCATAAAGAAACCACAACACATGTCGTTGTTAACCCCAAAAACATGAATCAACTGCAATTGTGATTTATCTGCAAACTGTTAATTGCAAAACATGAATACTGACAAATTATCATCTAAATGTGAACATGGGTCACACAAAACGTGAAAATCATTCATTATACAAGCAAAGCGACACGCAGTGGCGCAAAGCTCGCTCATGGAACACTGTGGCCCAAACAGGAAGTGCCAAATTTGTTGTGTGGGCCGCCAGAAGAGGAGGTACTGCTGGCCCAACACCAAAGGGCGCCCTGCCTGAAGTGCGGGCTTCAGGCACGAGAGGGCGCTGCCGCCACGGACACAGCCGGGAGTGACAGCTGTCACTCATTAATTCCTGACAGCTGTCACACATTCTTCATCATCGCACTCCATAAAGACCAGACGTCATCTCCACCTCATCGCCGAGATATCATACTTCATTGGAGGTAATACCTCAGCCGTGATTGTGCCGTGCGCACATTACTTTTCTATTCTGTGATATTGTTTCAGGAGACTACTCACTGTTGTCGTCTGGCGGAGTGGTGACAAAGTGAAGAGCGTTCACTTGTCACCCTGAACTGCAGAGACAACCGGAGTTGAATTGAGTGAGAGGTGGAGGTGGCATTCCCACCGTTGTTGTTACTGGGTGTACACACACCCACACTTGACTGTCTTTGTTTCTTCGCCAGCAGTACCAGATCCGACAGTCGGGGACGGTGATCACCTGGGAATTCGGGACTTGGCGGCTCCAGTATTCACCAGGTTCTGTGGGGGCGGAAATCGTGTGGTTCCGGCTCTTCTCAGGACAGACGTCTTCTATCCTCGAGCTTGCCCACACGTCACCTTTGTAATTTGACTGTAATTATATTCTGAGATTGTCTGTATGTTCATTGTGCACGTTTCAGAACATTAAATTGTTACCTTTTGGCTCATCTATTGACTGTTCATTTGCGCCCCCCTGTTGTGGGTCCGTGTCACTACACTTTCACAACAAAATTCATAGAAAACTGGCAAGAAAAGATTATTATTTACAGGTTTTAGCATGTTTTAGAGATTTGCTTTCAGTCTGAGTTTGAAGAAGATAATTTTAGATTTTTTTAATTATTATTATTTCTTGTATTCAAAATGGCAAAAACAAATTAAAATATGTGAAATATCAAGTGTTCCAATACTTTTGGAGGGCACAGTATCCTGACCTTATGATGAGTGAAAAATTAGTGTGGTATTATTACTGTTTTGTTTAAGAATGTCTAATTTTCAATGTTGCTGCACTTTGTGTCAAATCATAGTCATATCGTATATAATATTGATATGAGAATATTGAGATACAATAATTTGGCCATATTGTACAGCCCTACTGTCAACTAGCTGAAAACTTTGAATATTAATTTACATTTACATAAAAAAATGCTTAAAGTGGAAGGAGATTAAGGGGGCTGTAAATAGGGGGGTCAGCTGAAAGGCAAAAAAGAAAAATGCCCCCCGCCCCAGAAGCTGAGAGGGTTTATCCATGCTAATGCTCCCCTGAAGCATTTACTCGATAAAAGTCTGGAAGAGCTTTGCTCCTCCATGTCATATTATATATGTTTTTTTTTTCAGTTTAAGTAGTTTATGGATTTCAGTTTATCAATCAATCAATTAATCAATTTTTTATATAGCGCCAAATCACAACAAACAGATATTGCGTAAATGCAAAAAAGCAGTCCTACATATTTGTTTAATATGCGCTTTGAATGACATATCCTGATCGAAAATGACTCCAAGATTTCTCACAGTATTACTAGAGGTCAGGGTAATGCCATCCAGAGTAAGGATCTGGTTAGACACCATGTTTCTAAGATTTGTGGGGCCAAGTACAATAACTTCAGTTTTATCTGAGTTTAAAAGCAGGAAATTAGAGGTCATCCATGTTTTTATGTCTGTAAGACAATCCTGCAGTTTAGCTAATTGGTGTGTGTCCTCTGGCTTCATGGATAGATAAAGCTGGGTATCATCTGCGTAACAATGAAAATTTAAGCAATACCGTCTAATAATACTGCCTAAGGGAAGCATGTATAAAGTGAATAAAATTGGTCCTAGCACAGAACCTTGTGGAACTCCATAATTAACTTTAGTCTGTGAAGAAGATTCCCCATTTACATGAACAAATTGTAATCTATTAGACAAATATGATTCAAACCACCGCAGCGCAGTGCCTTTAATACCTATGGCATGCTCTAATCTCTGTAATAAAATTTTATGGTCAACAGTATCAAAAGCAGCACTGAGGTCTAACAGAACAAGCACAGAGATGAGTCCACTGTCCGAGGCCATAAGAAGATCATTTGTAACCTTCACTAATGCTGTTTCTGTACTATGATGAATTCTAAAACCTGACTGAAACTCTTCAAATAGACCATTCCTCTGCAAATGATCAGTTAGCTGTTTTACAACTACCCTTTCAAGAATTTTTGAGAGAAAAGGAAGGTTGGAGATTGGCCTATAATTAGCTAAGATAGCTGGGTCAAGTGATGGCTTTTTAAGTAATGGTTTAATTACTGCCACCTTAAAAGCCTGTGGTACATAGCCAACTAACAAAGATAGATTGATCATATTTAAGATCGAAGCATTAAATAATGGTAGGGCTTCCTTGAGCAGCCTGATAGGAATGGGGTCTAATAAACATGTTGATGGTTTGGATGAAGTAACTAATGAAAACAACTCAGACAGAACAATCGGAGAGAAAGAGTCCAACCAAACACTGGCATCACTGAAAGCAGCCAAAGACAACGATACGTCTTTGGGATGGTTATGAGTAATTTTTTCTCTAATAGTTAAAATTTTGTTAGCAAAGAAAGTCATGAAGTCATTACTAGTTAAAGTTAATGGAATACTCAGCTCAATAGAGCTCTGACTCTTTGTCAGCCTGGCTACAGTGCTGAAAAGAAACCTGGGGTTGTTCTTATTTTCTTCAATTAGTGATGAGTAGAAAGATGTCCTAGCTTTACGGAGGGCTTTTTTATAGAGCAACAGACTCTTTTTCCAGGCTAAGTGAAGATCTTCTAAATTAGTGAGACGCCATTTCCTCTCCAACTTACGGGTTATCTGCTTTAAGCTATGAGTTTGTGAGTTATACCACGGAGTCAGGCACTTCTGATTTAAAGCTCTCTTTTTCAGAGGAGCTACAGCATCCAAAGTTGTCTTCAATGAGGATGTAAAACTATTGACGAGATACTCTATCTCACTTACAGAGTTTAGGTAGCTACTCTGCACTGTGTTGGTATATGGCATTAGAGAACATAAAGAAGGAATCATATCCTTAAACCTAGTTACAGCACTTTCTGAAAGACTTCTAGTGTAATGAAACTTATTCCCCACTGCTGGGTAGTCCATCAGAGTAAATGTAAATGTTATTAAGAAATGATCAGACAGAAGGGAGTTTTCAGGGAATACTGTTAAGTCTTCTATTTCCATACCATAAGTCAGAACAAGATTTAAGATATGATTAAAGTGGTGGGTGGACTCATTTACTTTTTGAGCAAAGCCAATAGAGTCTAATAATAGATTAAATGCAGTGTTGAGGCTGTCATTCTCAGCATCTGTGTGGATGTTAAAATCGCCCACTATAATTATCTTATCTGAGCTAAGCAGTAAGTCAGACAAAAGGTCTGAAAATTCACAGAGAAACTCACAGTAACGACCAGGTGGACGATAGACAATAACAAATAAAACTGGTTTTTGGGACTTCCAATTTGGATGGACAAGACTAAGAGTCAAGCTTTCAAATGAATTAAAGCTCTGTCTGGGTTTTTGATTAATTAATAAGCTGGAATGGAAGATTGCTGCTAATCCTCCACCCCGGCCCGTGCTACAAGCATTCTGACAGTTAGTGTGACTCGGGGGTGTTGACTCATTTAAACTAACATATTCATCCTGCTGTAACCAGGTTTCTGTAAGGCAGAATAAATCAATATGTTGATCAATTATTATATCATTTACCAAGAGGGACTTAGAAGAGAGAGACCTAATGTTTAATAGACCACATTTAACTGTTTTAGTCTGTGGTGCAGTTGAAGGTGCTATATTATTTTTTCTTTTTGAATTTTTATGTTTAAATAGATTTTTGCTGGTTATTGGTGGTCTGGGAGCAGGCACCGTCTCTACGGGGATGGGGTAATGAGGGGATGGCAGGGGGAGAGAAGCTGCAGAGAGGTGTGTAAGACTACAACTCTGCTTCCTGGTCCCAACCCTGGATAGTCACGGTTTGGAGGATTTAAGAAAATTGGCCAGATTTCTAGAAATGAGAGCTGCTCCATCCAAAGTGGGATGGATGCCGTCTCTCCTAACAAGACCAGGTTTTCCCCAGAAGCTTTGCCAATTATCTATGAAGTTTATGGGTCAATTACTGCAGGAAATCTTGATTTTGTTTGGGGGGGGGGGGGTCACTACAGCCTGAGGAGGTGATCTGAGCAGCTTTGGCTTCTTGTATCAAGCGCCCGGTCCCACTGGATGTGTCCCGCTCTGGGGACAGTATCAGGTGAGGGGTTGGGACGGTCCACCTGTCAAACTCACTGAGGACAGAAACCTCCCTCCCCCCACCCCTCCACCCTCGGAAAATGGCTCAATAAATCTTAAGAGAAACATTGTAGAAAAACAAACAACACTAATTTCTAACCTCAGGAAGGTAGACAACAAGCTACAACCTTACTTTTATCCATTTGAACCATCCCATGAGCTGGAAAAATAATATTGATCTGAACGAGCAGACGGCGGAGAAACGGAAGCTTTGGGACTGTCTACAAAGTGCAAAAACAAAACACCAGAAAAATATTCAATAAATTCAGGTGTGGTGTCACCAAATTCACTGAACACACTGGTCTCCCGGTGGATATACTATAGCACTACTACAGCATTTTTATCATAGCAATAAAAGTAACTATTTCACTAAAATTTAAGTTTTGCACATTTTTCCAAACTGAGTGCTATAGTACAGAGGTGGGATGAAGTCAAATCATATCAAATCAATTTTATTTATATAGCGCCAAATCACAACAAACAGTTGCCCCAAGGCTCTTTATATTGTAAGGCAAAAGCCATACAATAATTACAGAAAAACCCCAACGGTCAAAACGACCCCCTATGAACAAGCACTTGGCGACAGTGGAAAGGAAAACTCCCTTTTAACAGGAAGAAACCTCCAGCAGAACCCGGGTCAGGGAGGGGCTGTTTTCTGCTGGGACTGGTTGGGGCTGAGGAGAGAGAATTAGGAAAAAGACATGCTGTGGAAGACAGCAGAGATCAATCACTAATGATTAAGAGTGAAAGATTAAGAGTGGTGCATACAGAGCAAAAAGAGAAAGAAACACTCAGTGCATCATGGGAACCCCCCAGGAGTCTAAGTCTATAGCAGCATAACTAAGGGATGGTTCAGGGTCACCTGATACAACCCTAACTACAACCCCTGGCAAAAATTATGGAATCACCGGCCTCGGAGGATGTTCATTCAAGTTGTTTAATTTTGTAGAAAAAAAGCAGATCACAGACATGACACAAAACTAAAGTCATTTCAAATGGCAACTTTCTGGCTTTAAGAAACACTATAAGAAATCAGGAAAAAAAATTGTGGCAGTCAGTAACGGTTACTTTTTTAGACCAAGCAGAGGGAAAAAAATATGGACTCACTCAATTCTGAGGAAAAAATTATGGAATCATGAAAAACAAAAGAACGCTCCAACACATCACTAGTATTTTGTTGCACCACCTCTGGCTTTTATAACAGCTTGCAGTCTCTGAGGCATGGACTTAATGAGTGACAAACAGTACTCTTCATCAATCTGGCTCCAACTTTCTTTGATTGCTGTTGCCAGATCAGCTTTGCAGGTTGGAGCCTTGTTATGGACCATTTTCTTCAACTTCCACCAAAGATTTTCAATTGGATTAAGATCTGGACTATTTGCAGGCCATGACATTGACCCTATGTGACTTTTTGCAAGGAATGTTTTCACAGTTTTTGCTCTATGGCAAGATGCATTATCACCTTGAAAATGATTTCATCATCCCCAAACATCCTTTCAATTGATGGGATAAGAAAAGTGTCCAAAATATCAACGTAAACTTGTGCATTTATTGATGATGTAATGACAGCCATCTCCCCAGTGCGTTTACCTGACATGCAGCCCCATATCATCAATGACTGTGGAAATTTACATGTTCTCTTTAGGCAGTCATCTTTATAAATCTCATTGGAATGGCACCAAACAAAAGTTCCAGCATCATCACCTTGCCCAATGCAGATTCGAGATTCATCACTGAATATGACTTTCATCCAGTCATCCACAGTCCACGATTGCTTTTCCTTAGCCCATTGTAACCGTGTGTTTTTCTGTTTAGGTGTTAATGATGGCTTTCGTTTAGTTTTTCTGTATGTAAATCCCATTTCCTTTAGGTGGTTTCTTACAGTTCGGTCACCGACGTTGACTCCAGTTTCATCCCATTCGTTCCTCATTTGTTTTGTTGTGCATTTTTGATTTTTGAGACATATTGCTTTAAGTTTTCTGTCTTGACGCTTTGAGGTCTTCCTTGGTCTACCAGTATGTTTGCCTTTAACAACCTTCCCATGTTGTTTGTATTTGGTCCAGAGTTTAGACACAGCTGACTGTGAACAACCAACATCTTTTGCAACATTGCGTGATGACTTACCCTCTTTTAAGAGTTTGATAATCCTCTTCTTTGTTTCAATTGACATCTCTTGTGTTGGAGCCATGATTCATGTTAGTCCACTTGGTGCAACAGCTCTCCAAGGTGTGATCACTCCTTTTTAGATGCAGACTAACGAGCAGATCTGATTTGATGCAGGTGTTAGTTTTGGGGATGAAAATTTACAGGGTGATTCCATAATTTATTCCTCAGAATTGAGTGATTCCATATTTTTTTCCCTCTGCTTGGTCTAAAAAAGTAACCGTTACTGACTGCCACAATTTTTTTTTCCTGATTTCTTACAGTGTTTCTTAAAGCCAGAAAGTTGCCATTTGAAATTACTTTAGTTTTGTGTCATGTCTGTGATCTGCTTTTTTTCTACAAAATTAAACAACTGAATGAACATCCTCCAAGGCCGGTGATTCCATAATTTTTGCCAAGGGTTGTATAAGCATTAGCAATAAGGAATGAATTAGCTTTTCAGCATCACTCTGAGACAAGACCTTTCTAATTTTAGAGATTTTGCACAAATGCAAAAAAGCAGTCCTACATATTTGCTTAATATGCGCATTGAAGGACATATCCTGATCAAAAATGACTCCAAGATTTCTTACAGTATTACTGGAGGTCAGGGTAATGCCATCCAGAGTAAGGATCTGGTTAGACACCATGTTTCTAAGATTTGTGGGGCCAAGTACAATAACTTCAGTTTTATCTGAATTTAAAAGCAGGAAATTAGAGGTCATCCATGTCTTTATGTCTGAAAGACATTCCTGCAGTTTAACTAATTGGTGTGTGTCCTCTGGCTTCATGGATAGATAAAGCTGGGTATCATCTGCGTAACAATGAAAATTTAAGCAATGCTTTCTAATAATACTGCCTAAAGAAAGCATGTATAAAGTGAATAAAATCGGTCCTAGCACAGAACCTTGTGGAACTCCATAATTAACCATAGTCTGTGAAGAAGACTCCCCATTTACATGAACAAATTGTAATCTATTAGATAAATATGATTCAAACCACTGCAGCGCAGTGCCTTTAATACCTATGGCATGCTCAAATCTCTGTAATAAAATTTTATGGTCAACAGTATCAAAACCTGCACTGAGGTCTAACAGGACGAGCACAGAGATGAGTCCACTGTCTGAGGCCATAAGAAGATCATTTGTAAGCTTCACTAATGCTGTTTCTGTATATGTTTCTGTTTAATTACTGCCACCTTAAAAGCCTGTGGTACATAGCCAACTAATAAAGATAGATTAGGTCTCCGTGTGGATCGGGAGGTCTGGGCGGCTTTGCTTGAGCTGCTGCCCCCGTGACCCGACTCCGGATAAAGCGGAAGAAAATGGATGGATGGATGATCATATTTAAGATCGAAGCATTAATTAATGGTAGGGCTTCCTTGAGCAGCCTGGTAGGAATGGGGTCTAATAGACATGTTGATGGTTTGGAGGAAGTGTCTAATGAAAGTAACTCAGACAGAACAAGTCAGAAAGTCACCATCAAGTCACTCTCAAGTCATGAATCAGGAAGTCCCAAGTCAAGTCTCAAGTCATAATGACCACCGATTGTTTGCAAGCTGACTTTAGACTTGACTTGGGACTTGCAGATTAATGACTTGAAAATGACTTGACAATGACTTCCTCCCACCTCTGCTGTACTATAACCAGCAGGACCCCACTGATGTGTGCTGTAAATTTTGTGTCACTACAATGTTTATCATTGACACTATTGAAAATTTAAACAATAAAAAATTGTCCAAAGTTTTTCACAATGACATTTTTCCAAACTGAGTGCTGTAGTATAACCAGCAGGAGACCACTGATGTGTGCAGTGAATTTGGTGACACCACACCAGTATTTATTGAATATTTTTCTGGTGTCTTGTTTTTGCTCTTTGTAGACAGTCCCTAAGCTTCTGTTTCTCCGCCACCTGCTTGTTAAGGTCAATATTATTTTTTTCCAGCTCAGAGGACTTCTCATATGGATAAAAATAAGGTTGTAGCTCATTGTCTACCTTCCTGAGGTTAGAAACGAGTGTTGTTTGTTTTTTTTACAACGTTTCTATGGAGATGTTGACCACTGACTTAGGATGGTATGTGCACAACAAACTTGCCAAATATAGGGACGTGATGGCCAACTCAACTGATGAGGTACCAAAAGCCCCCACCTTCTCACAAAGTGACCAGTCTTCCAAAATTTCCTGGCCAAATTCATGACACCTCTGTAAAGCTTCAACAAACAGTCCCTATGGATCATAGATATTTGTTGAAATGTTCCAGGCAACTCCAGGTCAAGCTGAATTTATTAGACAATTTAATAAAATCTGTCAAAATTCAGAGGACATCCACACACCAACAAGATTCTCCCTACAGATAACAGCTCAGTAAACATAAAAACTCATCCAGCCAGACAACAAAAATTAAAGGTCATAAAAAAGACTAACATTGGGATGGAACCACAGTGCCAGCTGGAGGAAGGACACAGAATGTGAATATACTTTCTTTTAACAAAAGACAGAAATTGTAATTTATTTTTTCCTGTTGTTATAGTTATCCAAAGACAAAATTTATATTCCAGTTTAATCTGTTAAACATTTCTTTCATGTGACGTTATGAGTATTTCTTTTCTAACTCTTGGTGCATGTTTAAATGTGATTTGTTGAGTTATTAATGAATTGTCATAATGTTTCTGTTAATCACATCCCTGCTTCTAGCATGGTTTAGATGATGACTCAGTCATGTTATATTTTGTTAGCCAAAGAAGAAAGGAGATATATGTTATTCATTGTATCTGCTGTGTTTTTCAAATAACTTTCTTTTGGGCAGAAACCTGATGCCACGTGGGCAGAGATTATGACCATGTGTGTAGCCTCTTTAAAATGACCCTGGAACAAAGAAACTCTCTTTTCAAGGATTCAAGGATTCAAAGGATTCAAAGGAATTTTATTGTCATATGCACAGAGAACATGTTCCCTGCACAATGAAATATGTCTACTGCATTTAACCCATCCTAATTGCCAGTAGGAGCAGAAGTCGCCATTAGGCGCCCGGGGACCAGCTCCAGATGTACATCCCTGCCTTGGTCAACAGCAGGGCTGAGCAAACCAACACCGACCCATAACAAACAACATACACACAACACATAGGCCGGCCCGGTACATAAACATATATATGAAAAGCAAAACATGAGGGAAAAGGAGAAAAAAACCCTCATAGCCGCTGCATTACACAGCAGCAATGAGGAAAAAAAATCCCCATCAGCACAGAAAAACAATAATCACACAGACAAAAACAAGGACACAGGACGACAACCGAGATTTGAAAAGGTCCAGTTTATCAGAACACTCCGGAGGCAGCCTGTTTGGCGCCGTCAACGGCCTTGTCCGACAATCCTGGAGGGGGGAGGGGCAGCCCTGAGCAGTCTGAGCAGTCCTAAGCAGTCCTGAGCACAGTCAGCGTCAGAGCTGGAGAAGCTGAGGGGAGGGGGAAGACCAGGGAGCAAGGCTTAAGTGTTGATCTTCTGAGGAGGTTTTATCACAGTGACCTTGAAGTGCAGCTGTATCTGGGGAAGCCAAATGAATAGCCAGATTAGCAGATGCCTGAAAGATTCCACAGTTCTGAGAACAGAGTGGCTCTCAATGCATCTGAATGTAGAATGTGGTCTTCACAGACGGTCAGAGCGGGTTTCCAGGGCTGCAATTCTATTTGAGATATTTTCCAACGCGCAGTTAACCCCCGCCGACTGCGCAGCCACTGCCTTCCCAATCGAATCAATCATGTAGGGCAGCCTGGAAGGACCAATCAAAGCTGCTTCCACTTTCTTGATTTTCCAGTAAACCAGCATAGTGCCCGCTCCACACATCAGAAAGCCGGTCACCACCAAGCCGAATATGTACACATCTTCGACATCCTCCACAGAAAGCATGTAAAGGCACATGACCTGCCATCTCCTCCACGAGTCCATCACATAACCCATCACATGCGTCCCGGCAGGACAGGTCGGGTCCTCCGCCCCCAAATGTCTTGTAGAAAAAATAGTGTCAATTGCGTTCAGAGACCACTTTAACAGATCCATTTTTGTCGTTCCAGAAGAGCAAAGCTGCAGCCTCACAGACAACACACCACAGAAGCAGGAAAGATAAGGAGGGAGGGAGAAGAGAAAAGTGCGCTGTCTCGGCCGAGTGCAAGCTGGCAAAAAAAAAAAAAAAAAATCTGATCTCCTCTGCCTCTTCGGCTCTTTTCTGATCACTTCAACTCCACTCTTTTCTCTCATCAACACTCTCTATGTCCTTAATCTTAGCTCATAGCTTTTGTTTCATTGTTTCTTTTGTTTCATTGTGTTTCTTTTTGTTCCATAACTTTTGTTGATTGATGAACCAGTTTTTAATAACTTTTAAGGCATGAGTCCTTAATCCTCTACATTTTGAAGACAACTACTGAACTGAGTTTTTCAAATTAAGAGCAAATTTATGAGTGTCCGAATTAATTTTCCACTCACTGCCAAACTTGTATTTCTTGTTTTAACTTCAGTTAACTTTCTTTGCAAAGTCTTGAACTTTTTACACTCCCATCACACATTGCCAGAATCACGCAGAATGACATCAGAATGACGAATTGGTGCACATCCAAATAGTGTTTCAGTTCCATAATGTTCTGACAGCCATCTGCGAGAGTCCACACAGTTGGACAAAATCGGCCAGCGGCCCCGAGTGTGATGCACATGTTCAAAACCCTCTGCGCACCACTGAGATGGTACATCTATCCGACGATTGTTCATGTGCAATCTGAGGACTATCTGACCGCAATTTACATATTCCAATGGCAGCAAAAGAGGATCTGAAACTATTTGAGCACATACGAGAGAACCTCAAGATGGATCTGGCACGGCAAAGCCTGCCGGTATGACCTGCACATGTCATGTATAATAATGTCCAGAACCCCCCGAGCGCAAAGGAACTGTTGAAATGTATGTGGCACGCTTCATCATGATAATAGCTATGAATTAGTGAACATGAACAGCAACTATCAAACCAAAAGCACCGTGTGCTACTGTGTGCACGCTGCCACAAATCTGAACAGGCTGTCATGTCCACAATAGGCCTTACAGTACAGATATTTGTCCATTCCTTCCCATGGGCCATGTAAATAATGTGAACTATTGTCTCCATCATATTTATATATAACACGGGCAGCTGCACCTCTCCGTGGTGCACAGTAATGCGTCATTGCACGCATCAGGCTCAGAGCTGAACGGATCTCACACTGTGATTTATGATCAACTTCTAACTCTGTAAGAGATATGACATGGAACTGTTGTGCCAGGCTGTGACAGCAGTAATAGATGTGATTCTCACCTCCAACAGCGATCCGGGAGTGTTTCACAGTGCGGACATGGAGCCCAGACCACAGCCTGTGGTTAAAATCCTCTCACCGGGCTGCTGTGTGCTGGAAAAAATAAATCCCATGTGATAATCCAACAATCGAGGTGTCCAGAGTTGCATTGTGCTGCTGAAGTTGAGCCAAAATACACACAAAAAAAGAAATTAAGATTCCCTGGAAAGGCTCCGTCTGACGCACGGGACTGCTTGGCCCACTGCCAGCAAACTTTCAGCAAAGCTGTCCTGAGCCACAAAGCATATGCGCCCAGCGCACATACTTTGTGGCTCATGCAGCATCATGCATACACTCACATAGACACACGGCTGAGTGATAAATTCAGCCCCATGCATGTATGCGTGGGGAACACAGCGCTCCCTCCCACTCCGATCCCATGTTTGCCATCCAGATGTTTGGACATCGGGCAGTCTTCAGTACCTTTTATGGCTGTCTGACAGCAGTCTGTGTCATTTACCTGTTGTCTACATGGGCTTTGGATGCCATCGTGCAGTTGTGGATGAGGTAATCCGGATGAGTTCTGACACTGCTGGCCACGCCTCTGTTCCTCCCGACTGCATACGTTATGGCGTTATGGCGATATTTGCCGTGTCGGGCTGGTTCCTGCACATTCTTGCTATGTGTGTGATGGGGGCTTTAAGTTTTTAGAAAATACTTTAAATTGATCTTCCAGACGTTTTGGAAGCTGCTGGAGCATTTTTGATAGAAAACACCAAAACCTTCATCCCGGGTCAGTCAGTGAACCAAGCTTCTACTGAACCACTGAATTATCACGTTCGAGCCGACTCCACATCAGCATCTCTTCTGGGAGACCTGGTGAGTTTACCTCGATCCAGGTCAGTTAAAGAAGGCCAGCAAATGGCCAATCAGCACTGGACCTCATCAATCCACCCGATCCAAAGGACCCAGATAAGTGAACCTTCAAGTGTTCCGATGGTTTTGCTGTAGGTGATTCAAGTGCTTTCTTAGATTCATTTTCTTAATACTATTTCAATTTCAGTTTATTTTCATTTATATACTGCCAACGCACAACTTTGCCTCAAGGTGCTTCACACAAGTAAAGTCTAACCTTACCAACCCCCAGAGCAACAGTGGTTAAAAAAAAAACTCCCTCTGAGGAAGAAACCTCAAAATTCACAAACAATTCACAAAAAGAACATACAGGAAATGTTGCCGGTGCACAGGACGGTTTCTGGAACAGATACCATACCCATCTCTGGATGGAGCCACACCTCAAACAAAGAGAAAAGCAAAAAAAAAAAAAACAGAATCAAGCATCAGAAAGACAACAAATACAGTATAATTTGTCAGCATTAAGCAACAAGAAAAACAGAAGAAACACTAAGGTGATCGCCAGCCACTAGCCCTAAGCTTCATTAAAGACCCAGAATTTAGATAAAGCTGAGGCTGTGGCATGCTCCGTTTCCTAATAAAATGAATTAAAAGAGTAAAAAGCATAGAAACATACTATGCCAGTATGCTAGCTATATGAAAGGGAAAATAATTGTGTCTTAAGTCTGGACTTGAAAGTCTCTACAGACGCAGGGAGATAATTCCACAGAACAGAGCCATGATAAGAGAAAGCTCTGTGACCCGCAGACTTTTTATTCATCCTAGGGACAAAAAATAGTCCTGCACCTTGAGAAAGCAAAGCCTGGGCCGGTACGTACAGTTTAATTAGGTCAACTAGGTAAGGAGGGGCCAGTCCGTGACGAATTTTATAGGCTAGGAGCAGAACCTTAAAATCTGATCTCACTGGGACAGGAAGCCAGTGAAGAGATGCCAAAATGGGTGTAATGTGGTCAAACTTTCTCCTTCATGTCAAAAGTCTGGCAGCAGCATTTTGAACGAATGCTAGACTGCAGTAAACCAGAAAACAGAACATTGCAGTAGTCCAATCTAGAAGCGATAAACACATTAATCAGGGTCTCAGCATCAGACATAGACAGGATGGGACGAATCTTCACTATATTTTGCAGGTGGAAGAAAACACTCCTCGTAATATCTCTAATGTGGAGGTCAAATGACAACGTAGGATCAAAAGTTATCCCAAGGTTCCTCACTTTGTCAGTGTGATGTATGACACATGAGCCTAGGCTAAGTGTTAACTGGTCAAATTGATGCAGATGTCTCACTGGACCAAGAACCATCATTTCAGTCTTATTAGAGTTTAAAAGTAGTAAGTTTCTAGACATCCAGCTTCTCAATGAGCAAGGCAATCTTCTCAGGTTTTTATGTGGATGAGATTACCAGCAGTTATCGGCATGTATAACTGAGTATAAATGGACTGCATTTATATAGCGCTTTTCCATCTGCATCAGACGCTCAAAGCGCTTTACAATTATGCCTCACATTCACCCCGATGTCAGGGTGCTGCCATACAAGGCGCTCACTACACAACGGGAGCAATAGGAGATTAAAGGCCTTGCCCAAGGGCCCTTAGTGATTTTCCAGTCAGGCGGGGATTTGAACTCATGATCTTCTGGACTCAAACCCAACACCTTAACCACTAGACCATCACCTCCCCCGTATCATCAGCATAGCAGTGAAAGGTAATCCTAAAGCGCCACAATATGTGCCCAAGGGGTGCTATATAAAGGGAGAAAAGCAGGGGGCTTAAGACAGACCCCTGTGGAACCCCAAATTTCATGTCACTAAGGTTAGAGGTAGTGTTACTGTACAGAACACAATGAGAGCGACTGGTCAAGTACGACGTCAACCATGCAAGGGCGCTCCCAGTAATACCAAAATGATTTTCCAGCCTATCAATTAGAATATGATGATCCACGGTATCAAATGCAGAACTGAGATCTAACAACACAAGAACCATAGTGGAGTCTGAATATATTGCAAGCAAAAGATCATTCACCACTTTAGTGAGAGCCGTCTCTGTGGAATGATATTTTCTAAAAGCAGACTGCAGTGGCTCAAAAAGATTATTCTCAGTAAGATAGTCTACGAGCTGCCGTAACACCACTTTTTCCAGAATTTTAGAGCAAAATGATAGATTTGATATCGACTTATAGTTTTTCAATACACTAAGGTCAAGATTAGATTTCTTAAGTAATGGTTTAATCACTGCAAATTTGAAACATTTAGGAACAGATCCAGAAGTTCAGGTCCTTAAACAGTTTTGTTGGTATAGGATCATATAAGCAGGTTGTGCTTTTTGTAGATGTTACGAGTTTCATCAGCATGCCTAGAGAGATACTATCAAATTCTGTAAATCTGGGTAATACCTCAGTAATGGCGCCCACCTCAATAGCATGGTGTAGTGGCTGAGTTAATGCATGCTGGGATATGTTTAATCTAATGTCTTCAATTTTCTTCTCAAAGTAATCCAGGAAATCTTGTGCTGTAAAAGGAGAGCAAACTACAGCAAACTATACTAATAACAATAATTTGTGAACCCAAAATTCACTGCTAAATTCCAACCAGGTTTAGTGTTATTAATTCTATATAGTTGTATTCTATATTTAGTGCCTTGTTGTTTCATTTCTCTTGTTTTTCATGTTTCATCATCAACCTAGGGGAGGTGATGGTCTAGTGGTTAAGCATTGGGCTTCAGACCAGATGATCCTCAATTCAAATCCCAGCCTGTCTGTAAAATCACTAAGGGCCCTTGGGCAAGGTCCTTAATCCCCAAGTTGCTCCCGGTGTGTAGTGAGTACCTTCTATGGCAGCACCCTGACATTGGGGTGAATGTGAGGCATCAGTGTGTAAAGCGCTTTAAGCGTCTGATGCAGATGGAAAAGTGATATATAAATGCAGTCCATTTAACATTATCGTCTCAGTAATAAAACTATTAATCATAACCCATATTGTCAAAATCTCAGTCACATTTGTTTGTACCTGTACATATATCTGTTGCAGTTATCAATCTCCCAGTTCGTCCCACAAAAGAAGAGCTGTGTGCTCCCATTATCATGGAAGAGCTAGAAAAGGCACTGAAAGAAACCAGAAGAGGCAAAGCCCCAGTGTTGTATGGCTGGGGGGCCTGGCTGCCTTTTTGTTTCTGTCTTTTGTTTTTCCTTCCAGGTGGCTTGCATTTGGGACTGAGTGGCTGTGTTGCTGAGGTTATCAGGACCTCACCCTGATCACCTGCGGCTCGTCAGGACTCACAGCTGAGGTGCATCTATTTGGATTGGAACATGGTGGCATTTAAGACTGGAGTATACAGTGTGTATTTGCCAGAGACTCGACCTTGTGACCAGACGGGTGAGATCGTCGTCTCGGGAGCCATCTCATCATCAGTGGATGCAGAGAACGTCCAGGGTTTGATGCACGGTCTGTGAAAGAGGAGGGGGTGAGGTCTCACGCTCGTCAGCACACTTCCTGAGGTACGTTAGATTTTGTGACTAACATTTATACAGTCAGTAAATGTGGTGTCCCTCACACCTTTTTATATTGAGCTGTATGTTAGTCATGTATCGGCTTCCACTGCAGTGGAGTTTTGTGAACTGGATGTTCCATGCCTGCAGGTTGGGAAGCTGATTAGTAATCAAGCCAGGAAGTGTTTGCTGTTTGTACACCTTTAAGTGTTCTCTCTGTGTGTAGAGTGTGGACTCACATAATGGTTCCTTCTTTCACAGACTCGGTTTGTTGCGGCCACCTGGGGGGTGTCGGCGGGGTCCTTGGGTCCGAACAGCTTCTGGCTCCGGACCGTTAGCGCTGCTGGGAGCGCACCACGCCAGACCGCACTTTCTGTTATTTTTGTATCACTGTTATGTATTAAATTCAGTTAGCCTTTGTACCGTGCTCTGCTTATTTCATACTGGGTCCTTCAAACGCTGGTCGGTTCTCCGAGCTGCGTCCGACACATAACACCCAGGTCAAGATGACATCCCTTCAGAGGTCCTGAAACAAGGTGGCCAGGCGCTAAAGAACCAACTACTCGCGCTGTACAACATCTGCTGGCAAAAACAACAACTTCCTCAGGATTTTAAAGATGCCCTTAAAGAAGAGAGATCGGAGTGACTGTGGTAACCACCGAGGCATATCTCTTCTTTCAATTGCTGGCAAAGTCCTTGCAAAGATCATGTTCAACAGGTTAAAGATACTCTCTGAGAGGATTCTCCCAGAAAGCCAGTGTGGTTTCAGAACTGGAAGATCTACAGCAGATATGATATTCTCCCTTCGACAACTTCAGGAGAAAGCAGCAGAACAACATCAACCCCTGTACATCGTTTTTGTGGACTTTTTGAAGGCCTTTGACACTGTCAGCAGGGAAACACTGTGAAAGGTACTCAAAGCCTATGGTTGTCCAGAGAGGTTTGTCAATATGACCAGGCAGTTTCATGATGGAATGTCGGGATGAGCGTCGATCAGAAGTGACATCAGTGAGCCTTTCCAGGTCAACCATGACGTTAAACAGGGCTGTGTACTTGCACCAACACTCTTCACACTCTACCTAGCTGCTGTCCTGGAAACTATGTCTGAAAACCTCACCAAAGGTGTCTACATTCGTTCGCGTACAGACGGAAAACTCTTTAACCTGGCACGTCTGAGGGCTGAAACAAAAACAAGAAGCATCTGTATCAGAGAATTACTATATGCGGATGATTCTGCTGTGGTTGCCACAGATCCTGCTGATATCCAAGAGATTGTGGACCGATTCCATGCGGTTGCAACACAGTTCGGATTAAAGATAAATACTTCAAAGACTGAACTGCTATTTCAGCCTCTTCCACACAGCAAGAACCTAGGCAGACCGGACATAACTGTCAGTGGAGAGGTCTTGAGAAGTGTCAACAGCTTCACATATCTGGGGAGCACAGTTACCAATAACAACTCATCGGATGCTGAAATTGAGAGAAGAATACAGTTGGCAACAAAAACTTTTGGAGCCTTACACAGATGACTGTGGTCCTGCCATGAGATTAAGCTACAAACCAAAATTAAAGTATATAACACCGCTGTGTTGCCGACCCTGCTATACTCAACTGACACAATGACTCTCTATAGATGCCACATCAAAAAACTCACGCGAGTCCAACTGCATCACTTACGAGCAATCATGCATATCAGGTGGCAAGACAGAATTCCCGATGTGGATGTGTTGAGCCGAGCTAAGACAGTCAGCGCTGAAGCACTGATCACAACAGCTCATCTGAGATGGGCAGGCCATGTTAGAAGGATGCCAGATGAGAGACTTCCCAAAACAGTCTTTTATGGTGAGCTGGCATCTGGTAGACGAAGCAGAGGTGGTCAGAAGCTGCGCTTACAAAGATGTGTTGAAGTGACACATGAAGAAGTGTAACATCGACCCTGATACGTGGGAAAAACAAGCAGCTATAAGACCTCTATGGCAGGGCATAATCAGGAAGTCCATCACTGTGACTGAAAATAAGCGGCTGCAGGAATACCAAGCTGCTCACAAGAGAAGGCACACACCCCTGACTCAGTCAACGTACCAGTGCAGACGTTGTGGACGGTTTTGCCATTCTAAAGCTGGACTGGCTGCATATGAACAATCATGTAAAGTGAAGACACACCAACCAGTCAACATCGAAAAACGATGGACTTTCGATATATACATATATCTGTAAATATAATGCCAGTTGTTGTCTTGTGTCCAGTTGAAGACAGATGTTTAATTGTATCCAGACAGATTAATCATGACAATTTCTCCTATACTTGTAAGTAAGTGGTGCCCCTTTTGAGATATTAAATTAAGTATTGTTTTAACTTATATCCACTACACGAGTCACTAAAGACATAATCTGAATCACTGAAAAAAGGTCTGAGTCACTGACCACAACTCTATTTGAAGAGTTTCAGTCAGGTTTTAGAATTCATCATAGTACAGAAACAGCATTAGTGAAGGTTACAAATGATCTTCTTATGGCCTCAGACAGTGGACTCATCTCTGTGCTTGTTCTGTTAGACCTCAGTGCTGCTTTTGATACTGTTGACCATAAAATTTTATTACAGAGATTAGAGCATGCCATAGGTATTTAAAGGCACTGCGCTGCGGTGGTTTGATTCATATTTATCTAATAGATTACAATTTGTTCATGTAAATGGGGAATCTTCTTCACAGACTAAGGTTAATTATGGAGTTCCACAAGGTTCTGTGGTAGGACCAATTTTATTCACTTTATACATGCTTCCCTTAGGCAGTATTATTAGACGGCATTGCTTAAATTTTCATTGTTACGCAGATGATACCCAGCTTTATCTATCCATGAAGCCAGAGGACACACACCAATTAGCTAAACTGCAGGATTGTCTTAGAGACATAAAGACATGGATGACCTCTAATTTCCTGCTTTTAAACTCAGAAAAAACTGAAGTTATTGTACTTGGCCCCACAAATCTTAGAAACATGGTGTCTAACCAGATCCTTACTCTGGATGGCATTACCCTGACCTCTAGTAATACTGTGAGAAATCTTGGAGTAATTTTTGATCAGGATATGTCATTCAATGCGCATATTAAACAAATATGTAGGACTGCTTTTTTGCATTTACGCAATATCTCTAAAATTAGAAAGGTCTTGTCTCAGAGTGATGCTGAAAAACTAATTCATGCATTTATTTCCTCTAGGCTGGACTATTGTAATTCATTATTATCAGGTTGTCCTAAAAGTTCCCTGAAAAGCCTTCAGTTAATTCAAAATGCTGCAGCTAGAGTACTAACGGGGACTAGAAGGAGAGAGCATATCTCACCCATATTGGCCTCTCTTCATTGGCTTCCTGTTAATTCTAGAATAGAATTTAAAATTCTTCTTCTTACTTATAAGGTTTTGAATAATCAGGTCCCATCTTATCTTAGCCTGGTTCTGCTGGAGGTTTCTTCCTGTTAAAAGGGAGTTTTTCCCTTCCCACTGTCACCAAGTGCTTGCTCACAGGGGGTCGTTTTGACCGTTGGGGTTTTTACGTAATTATTGCATGGCCTTGCCTTACAATATAAAGCGCCTTGGGGCAACTGTTTGTTGTGATTTGGCGCTATATAAATAAAGTTGATTGATTGATATATATATATTCATATATAAGGTTTTGAATAATCAGGTCCCATCTTATCTTAGGGACCTCGTAGTACCATATTACCCCATTAGAGCGCTTCGCTCTCAGACTGCAGGCTTACTTGTAGTTCCTAGGGTTTGTAAGAGTAGAATGAGAGGCAGAGCCTTCAGCTTTCAGGCTCCTCTCCTGTGGAACCAGCTCCCAATTCAGATCAGGGAGACAGATACCCTCTCTACTTTTAAGATTAGGCTTAAAACTTTCCTTTTCGCTAAGGCTTATAGTTAGGGCTGGATCGGGTGACCCTGGACCATCCCTTGGTTATGTTGCTTTAGACGTAGACTGTGGGGGGGTTCCCATGATGCACTGTTTCTTTCTCTTTTTGCTCCGTATGCATCACTCTGCATTTAATCATTAGTGATCGATCTCTGCCCCCCTTCTCGGCATGTCTTTTTCCTGGTTCTTTCCCTCAGCCCCAACCAGTCTCAGCAGAAGACTGCCCCTCCCTGAGCCTGGTTCTGCTGGAGGTTTCTTCCTGTTAAAAGGGAGTTTTTCCTTCCCACTGTGGCCAGGTGCTTGCTCATAGGGGGTCGTTTTGACCGTTGGGGTTTTTCATAATTATTGTATGGCCTTGCCTTACAATATGGAGCGCCTTGGGGCAACTGTTTGTTGTGATTTGGCGCTATATAAGAAAAAAGTTGATTGATTGATTGATATATATATATATATATATATATATATATATATATATATATATATATATATATATATATATATGTGTGTGTGTGTGTGTGTGTGTGTGTGTGTGTGTGTGTGTGTGTGTGTGTGTGTGTGTGTGTGTTTTCTGTCACCAAGGTATATTATCCATTTGTGTTTATTTTATATGTCTTATCACCAAGTATAATCAAAGTATTATGTACCAAGGGATATTATTTTGTGTCTACTTTGCATGTCTTATTATCAAGCATAAACTGAAGTCAAATTAAAACCTAATGACACGGCTCAACCTCTCTACTCCGGTGAATCTTTACGTTGTCGCAGTAAGATCATTGCTGCGTAGGGATGCAGCACTGATGCTGATATGGGTCAATTACTCCTCACCCCTTTCCCCATAGGGTCACATGGCGCTCTCATTATTGATAGGTACCGTGACACTGACAGATAATGAGTGTGACATTTCATCACCAATGGGGACAGTGTGGTGTAATTTTTACCAAAGACAAGCGATGTGCTAACAACAAACATATTATGATGATATGAATATGCCAGAAGATAATTTTGTTGTGTATAATCTGATAACATTGAATAGATGTTTAGAAGGATAAGTATACAGAAAAACACACCTGATATATTCAGATGTATGCAAAAACATATGATGTGTGAATTTTTTTTTTTTTAAATGCCATGAGACAAGAAATTGAAAATAAGGACTTTTTTTTACTTCATAAAGGGTCACGGGGGGAGTCAGCTGGAGCCTGTGCCAGCATTCATAGGGTGTGAGGCGTGGTGGAAATCGATCCCATGACATTCTTGCTGTAAGACGACAGTGCTAACCACTAATCCACTGTGCTGCCCTAAATCAAACATACCAGTGAAAAAATTATGATGATTTCGGGTTTGTTTTTTGTTTTGTTTTTTGTTTTGTTTGTTTTTTGAAGAAAGGTGAATTTCTATAACCCAGAGTTGAACTCAGAAGACCTGGGTACTTTCCAGAAGAGTGACCTCACCAAACCTGGATAATTCCCCAAAAGTCATATCATCCACAGGTGTTTTTATTGGTGTAAGACTTACTATATTTAGAAAAGACCACCCTTTAGGGGTGGAGAAACTGCCCTCTTCACAGTGTTTCATAAACCAGTGTAAAACGAAGCTGTGCCGGTGTTCTTGATGACTCTGTGAATTTGCTTCCTTTACTGGCACATAAGAACTGTTGCTTTGACACTTTGGTCTTTTTCTGACTGTTCTGAACACCTTTAAGGAGATCTTTTTGAACAATTGAGCACAGCTAAAACACGTAGACTCTCGTCTGGTGATCAAGAAATCTGTCAGAAGTCTCCATGACAGTTTCAACTGTATAATTACATTGAGCAGAGTGTCTGTTTAGTCTTGAATTCTTTGTGGCATGCACGGTAACACAGCGTTCGCATTAGAAATAACTAATGCACTGACTAAATTAATATTGCTTCTTTTTGTCTGTTCGGCGGCCACAAGAACCAGTTTACTCTGAGATAATTGTGCCTCCTACAATAACACTTGCATCTTTATTTATGTCTATTATTTATTACATTCTTTTTTTTTTTATCATGTCTGATATTGTTTTCAAAGTGCAATATAGGAGATGTTCTGTTGTGTAATTTGTTATACGGTGACAATTAAAGCTATTCTAATGACACTGAATAAACCATTAACTTCTGCTTGCTAATGCAGTGTTTGCATTATAAATAACTAATCCACTAATTAAATTAACTTTGCTTCTTTTTGTGCCAGGTTTTTAAACATTTAATTATATTGCACATTTAACTCACCTAGGATTATTTATTCAATGAAGACAAGAAACAGTTTACTCTGAGATTTTTGTACCTTGTACAGTAATATTAATTAGCCCATTAGATTCTGCAAACATTATGTGTGTGAGCAGGGGGAGGTCGGCATTGGGTTGAACTGCTCAAGTCACTCTCTTTCAGCAAGCACAGAGCCATGACCGCTGTGCAGCAGCTCCAAGTGGAAAAACTGTTGTCTCTCAAAGCGCAATGACACTCAAAGCTATGATTTTACAAAGACATTTTTATGCTTTTTTCTTTAAAACTCTATGGTGCTGTGTGTCTCCTCACTACAAATAGCTGATCTGTGACACGCAAATACTAACGCTTTTTTTTCCACCCAAATGCACCTAAAGTCTCTTTCTGTGGCTCACATGACGTAAAAACACTGATAAAACTTTCTTACCATTTTCAGACAATGAAAATCCGACGACAGGGCGGGACCACTGTCTGATGTGAAAACATATTAATCAAATCCATATAGTTTAAAAAAAAAAAAAGTACAATACTTTATGGACAGACCTCGTAAATAATGTAATCATTTTCTGCCAAACCTTGGATGATGAAAACACCTCTAATCACGTCTGGAATCACAGAGGACTGTTTCATATGGACACTTTTTTTTCCCTCTCTTTCCTGCTCCATGTGGAATATATTTTGAACAGCTTAAGGTAACTATTTTTAATGTTTTTATAGCTTGATAACATCACACTACACAGCACTGCGTGGCTCATATGTGGCTCATATGTGGCTCATACGTGGCTCATGCGTGGCTTAGCATGGCTCAGCATGGCTTAGCATGGCTGATACGAGCCATTCGAGGCTCTAATGACCTGTCGCTCATGGCTTCTACGTGGCACGTGTGGGGTACAGAGAGGCACCTTAGTAGTGGATATGTGTTAGATGAAAACGTGGGTTATGCTTTGAATAATCACTCCACACCCATGCGTGGCTCCTTCTTCAGCCTTCATTATTCGGTGAGACCAAAGCTTCAAGCATGTAAACGGGTTATTCCTAATGATTCAGAAACCGGAATATTGACCTTAACCCGAATATTAACGGCATGTAAACGTAGTCTGTAACTCCAGTGTTTGCAGGGAGTTGCTGGCTCCAAACTTAAATACATGCTGCATGTGTACAATAAAATATCACCCCTTAAAAATATGTAAATAACCACAACGTTTGGGCACTCCTGATAATTTTCAGGATTTTCCTTCATAAATCATTGGTTGTCTGGATCAGAAATTTCAGTTAAATATATTATATAAAAGATGAACACACTGACATTTGAGAAGTGAAATGAAGTTTCTCGTATTTACAGAAAGTGTGCAATAATTATTTAAACAAAATTGGGCAGGTGCATAAATTTGGGCACCCTTGTCATTTTATTGATTTGAATACATTTAGCACTAACTGGAACACGAAATTGGTTTGGTAAGCTCACTGACCCTTGACCTCCTTACCCAGGTGAATCCAATCATGAGAAAGGGTATTTAAGGTGACCATTTGCAAATGTTTCCCCTCTTTGCAACTCTTCTAATGAGTGGCAACATGTGAGCCTCTAAACAACTCTCAAATGACCTGAAAACAAAGATTGTTTAACATCATGGTTTAGGGGAAGCATACAAAAAGCTATCTCAGAGATTTCAGCTGTCTGTTTCCACTGTGAGGAACATATTGAGGAAATGGAAGACCACAGGCACAGTACTAGTTAAGGCCTGAAGTGGCAGGCCAAGAAAAATCTCAGATAAGCTGAAGCAAAGGATGTTGAGAAGAGTCATAGTCAACTCACAGACTTGCTCCAAAAACCTACAACATGATCTTGCTGCAGACGGTGTCTTTCAACAAGACAACAACCCTAAACACTGCTCAAAATCTACTAAGGCATTCATGCAGAGCAACAAGTATGACATTCTGTAATGGCCATCTCAGTCTCCAGACATTGAATATTATTGACAATCTTTGGTGTGATTTTAAGCGGGCTGTCCATACTCAGAAACCAACAAACCTGAGATGTTTTGTAAAGAACAATGGTCCAAAATACCTTCAACCAGAATCCAGACTCTCATTGGAAGCTATAGGAAGCATTTAGAGGCTGTTATTTCTGCAAAAGGAAGATCTACTAAATATTGATGTATTTTTGTCTGTTGGGGTGCCCAAATTTATGCACCTGTCTAATTTTGTTTAAAGAATTATTGCACACTTTCTGTAAATCCTATAAACTTCATTTCACTTCTCAGATGTCACTGTGTTTGTCTGCTATATGATATATTTATCTGAAATTGCTGATCCAAACAGCCAATGATTTAAAAAAGGAAAATCATGGAAATCATCAGGGGTGCCCAAACTTTTGCATACAACTGTATGTATCAAGAAATAAAAACTGCAAAAACAAAAAAATCACCATGTTGAAAGAATTAAGATGTGACTAAAACTTTCAGACAGTCCCCACCACCAAAATAACTTTTCTCTGACAAAAGGACGATCTCCACAGATTCTGTCAGAAGGGTATGGATTCAGGTTTCGGAGATTTATTGCCTTCACAATGGGGACGATCACATGACCTTTGTCCTCCTTCATTGGCTGACAGAAGAAACCACTTTTCTACACACTTCTATCTACAAACATTCTTATTTTAGTAGAATAAAGTTGGGTGATATATGAATTTATGTTCTCCTTTTTCTAATATATATATAAAAGAGATGCGGTCATGAGTGCTGAAGGATCACTTGGGTTGTTTTGCAGGTTTTACACATTTGTAAACCCAAAATCCACAAGTAACTCATACACATTTGCAGCTCAGTAATCTTAGATTGACAATGCAACAGCAAAACATGCACCTGGACTCATTCTATCAGTTATGTTCAGAGGTGGGACAAAGTCACCACCAAGTCACTCTCTAGTCTTCATTGTGCAAGTCCCAAGTCAAGTCTCAAGTCATAATGACCACCAAAAGTGTAGCTTATTCGTAGCTTTGGAGGCCAGGCTGGGCGAATTGGAGACTCGGCTCCGCACCATGGAAAATTCTACAGCTAGCCAGGCCCCTGTAGTCGGTGCGGACCAAGGTAGCTTAGCCGCCGTTAGTTCCCCCCTGGCAGATCCCGAGCAGCCGGGAAAGCAGGCCGACTGGGTGACTGTGAGGAGGAAGCGTAGCCCTAAACAGAAGCCCCGTGTACACCGCCAACCCGTTCACATCTCTAACCGTTTTTCCCCACTCGACGACACACCCGCCGAGGATCAAACTCTGGTTATTGGCGACTCTGTTTTGAGAAATGTGAAGTTAGCGACACCAGCAACCATAGTCAATTGTCTTCCGGGGGCCAGAGCAGGCGACATTGAAGGAATTTGAAACTGCTGGCTAAGCTAAGCGTAAATTTGGTAAGATTGTAATTCACGTCGGCAGTAATGACACCCGGTTACGCCAATCGGAGGTCACTAAAATTAACATTAAATCGGTGTGTAACTTTGCAAAAACAATGTCGGACTCTGTAGTTTTTTTTTTTTTTTTTTTTTTTCTCTGGACCCCTCCCCAATCAGACCGGGAGTGACATGTTTAGCCGCATGTTCTCCTTGAATTGCTGGCTGTCTGAGTGGTGTCCAAAAAATGAGGTGGGCTTCATAGATAATTGGCAAAGCTTCTGGGGAAAACCTGGTCTTGTTAGGAGAGACGGCATCCATCCCACTTTAGATGGAGCAGCTCTCATTTCTAGAAATCTGGCCAATTTTCTTAAATCCTCCAAACCGTGACTATCCAGGGTTGGGACCAGGAAGCAGAGTTGTAGTCTTACACACCTCTCTGCAGCTTCTCTCCCCCTGCCATCCCCTCATTACCCCATCCCCGTAGAGACGGTGCCTGCTCCCAGACTACCAATAACCAGCAAAAATCTATTTAAGCATAAAAATTCAAAAAGAAAAAATAATATAGCACCTTCAACTGCACCACAGACTAAAACAGTTAAATGTGGTCTATTAAACATTAGGTCTCTCTCTTCTAAGTCCCTGTTGGTAAATGATATAATAATTGATCAACATATTGATTTATTCTGCCTAACAGAAACCTGGTTACAGCAGGGTGGAGGATTAGCAGCAATCTTCCATTCCAGCTTATTAATTAATCCAAAACCCAGACAGAGCTTTAATTCATTTGAAAGAATGTCTCTTAGTCTTGTCCATCCAAATTGGAAGTCCCAAAAACCAGTTTTATTTGTTATTATCTATCGTCCACCTGGTCGTTACTGTGAGTTTCTCTGTGAATTTTCAGACCTTTTGTCTGACTTAGTGCTTAGCTCAGATAAGATAATTATAGTGGGCGATTTTAACATCCACACAGATGCTGAGAATGACAGCCTCAACACTGCATTTAATCTATTATTAGACTCTATTGGCTTTGCTCAAAAAGTAAATGAGTCCACCCACCACTTTAATCATATCTTAGATCTTGTTCTGACTTATGGTATGGAAATAGAAGACTTAACAGTATTCCCTGAAAACTCCCTTCTGTCTGATCATTTCTTAATAACATTTACAATTACTCTGATGGACTACCCAGCAGTGGGGAATAAGTTTCATTACACTAGAAGTCTTTCAGAAAGCGCTGTAACTAGGTTTAAGGATATGATTCCTTCTTTATGTTCTCTAATGCCATATACCAACACAGTGCAGAGTAGCTACCTCAAACTCTGTAAGGGAGATAGAGTATCTCGTCAATAGTTTTACATCCTCATTGAAGACAACTTTGGATGCTGTAGCTCCTCTGAAAAAGAGAGCTTTAAATCAGAAGTGTCTGACTCCGTGGTATAACTCACAAACTCGTAGCTTAAAGCAGATAACCCGTAGTTGGAGAGGAAATGGCGTCTCACTAATTTAGAAGATCTTCACTTAGCCTGGAAAAAGAGTCTGTTGCTCTATAAAAAAGCCCTCCGTAAAGCTAGGACATCTTTTCTACTCATCACTAATGAAGAAAATAAGAACAACCCCAGGTTTCTTTTCAGCACTGTAGCCAGGCTGACAAAGAGTCAGAGCTCTATTGAGCTGAGTATTCCATTAACTTTAACTAGTAATGACTTCATGACTTTCTTTGCTAACAAAATTTTAACTATTAGAGATAAAATTACTCATAACCATCCCAAAGACGTATCGTTATCTTTGGCTGCTTTCAGTGATGCCGTATTTGGTTAGACTCTTTCTCTCCGATTGTTCTGTCTGAGTATTCTCATTAGTTACTTCATCCAAACCATCAACATGTTTATTAGACCCCATTCCTACCAGGCTGCTCAAGGAAGCCCTACCATTATTTAATGCTTCGATCTTAAATATGATCAATCTATCTTTGTTAGTTGGCTATGTACCACAGGCTTTTAAGGTGGCAGTAATTAAACCATTACTTAAAAAAGACATCACTTGACCCAGCTATCTTAGCTAATTATAGGCCAATCTCCAACCTTCCTTTTCTCTCAAAAATTCTTGAAAGGGTAGTTGTAAAACAGCTAACTGATCATCTGCAGAGGAATGGTCTATTTGAAGAGTTTCAGTCAGGTTTTAGAATTCATCATAGTACAGAAACAGCATTAGTGAAGGTTACAAATGATCTTCTTATGGCCTCGGACAGTGGACTCATCTCTGTGCTTGTTCTGTTAGACCTCAGTGCTGCTTTTGATACTGTTGACCATAAAATTTATTACAGAGATTAGAGCATGCCATAGGTATTAAAGGCACTGCACTGCGGTGGTTTGAATCATATTTGTCTAATAGATTACAATTTGTTCATGTAATGGGGAATCTTCTTCACAGACTAAAGTTAATTATGGAGTTCCACAAGGTTCTGTGCTAGGACCAATTTTATTCACTTTATACATGCTTCCCTTAGGCAGTATTATTAGACGGTATTGCTTAAATTTTCATTGTTACGCAGATGATACCCAGCTTTATCTATCCATGAAGCCAGAGGACACACACCAATTAGCTAAACTGCAGGATTGTCTTACAGACATAAAGACATGGATGACCTCTAATTTCCTGCTTTTAAACTCAGATAAAACTGAAGTTATTGTACTTGGCCCCGCAAATCTTAGAAACATGGTGTCTAACCAGATCCTTACTCTGGATGGCATTACCCTGACCTCTAGTAATACTGTGAGAAATCTTGGAGTCATTTTTGATCAGGATATGTCATTCAAAGCGCATATTAAACAAATATGTAGGACTGCCTTTTTGCATTTACGCAATATCTCTAAAATCAGAAAGGTCTTGTCTCAGAGTGATGCTGAAAAACTAATTCATGCATTTATTTCCTCTAGGCTGGACTATTGTAATTCATTATTATCAGGTTGTCCTAAAAGTTCCCTAAAAAGCCTTCAGTTAATTCAAAATGCTGCAGCTAGAGTACTGACGGGGACTAGAAGGAGAGAGCATATCTCACCCATATTGGCCTCTCTTCATTGGCTTCCTGTTAATTCTAGAATAGAATTTAAAATTCTTCTTCTTACTTATAAGGTTTTGAATAATCAGGTCCCATCTTATCTTAGGGACCTCGTAGTACCATATCACCCCAATAGAGCGCTTCGCTCTCAGACTGCAGGCTTACTTGTAGTTCCTAGGGTTTGTAAGAGTAGAATGGGAGGCAGAGCCTTCAGCTTTCAGGCTCCTCTCCTGTGGAACCAGCTCCCAATTCAGATCAGGGAGACAGACACCCTCTCTACTTTTAAGATTAGGCTTAAAACTTTCCTTTTTGCTAAAGCTTATAGTTAGGGCTGGATCAGGTGACCCTGAACCATCCCTTAGTTATGCTGCTATAGACGTAGACTGCTGGGGGGTTCCCATGATGCACTGTTTCTTTCTCTTTTTGCTCTGTATGCACCACTCTGCATTTAATCATTAGTGATCGATCTCTGCTCCCCTCCACAGCATGTGTTTTTCCTGGTTCTCTCCCTCAGCCCCAACCAGTCCCAACAGAAGACTGCCCCTCCCTGAGCCTGGTTCTGCTGGAGGTTTCTTCCTGTTAAAAGGGAGTTTTTCCTTCCCACTGTAGCCAAGTGCTTGCTCACAGGGGGTCGTTTTGACCGTTGGGGTTTTACATAATTATTGTATGGCCTTGCCTTACAATATAAAGCGCCTTGGGGCAACTGTTTGTTGTGATTTGGCGCTATATAAAAAAATTGATTGATTGATTGAATTGTTTGCAAGCTGACTTCAGACTTGCACATTGATGACTTGACAGCGACTCCGTCCCACCTCTGGTTGTGTTCATTTTAATATTGTACATTTGCAGTTGGCAAAACGGTCAGCATTTTTAATTTTTTTTTTTAAAGGATGCAACGGTTTCAAACTGGTGGGTCAAGGGCCAAAATTGAATTGAACTGTAGCTGCATTGTTATTTTCTGTGTGTGTGTTTGAGTGTGTGTGTCTTGTTTTAGCCTAAATGGTGTGATGTTATAGAATTGGACTGTGACCTCATACTAAATAACATCAAAGCTAGCTCCGCCTTAAGGTCACAAAGGTCAGCTGGTTTGTTTGTGATGATTGTTTCCTCACTCACACCTTTGTGCACAGTTTGTTGTGAGTGTGCGTGCCCACCATCAAAAACTCTCCAGATCTGGAGATGCGGCACCGCGGCCGTTATGTCCCCCGTTAATGTGAAGTTTGTCTGAGCATCACGCCGTGAAGCTGTGTGCAGATTAATGTGTGAAACCTGGAACACAAATTCAGTGGAGAAGTGGAAAAAGCTTCTGTGGTTCCATAAAAACACAACAATGAACTCAGATTTCACAACACACCGAGCTCCTGTCACGTGCACACACCTAGTGCAGCCTCTGTGTACATTCCTGACATCATCACCCTCAGCCACCACAGAACACACCAAGACTGTGACGTCGGCACAAAACACGACCTTCTTCTGATCACACAATAACAGCAGCAGCAATTTAAAAAAAGCTACTTCATGATGTTTTTCACACAAAATGATCCACTTCATTTATTACTTTTTTAAACCCGCTTTGAGAGTTGATTTGCTCATTTTAAATGTTATTTTAAAGAATTTTCTGAATAAAATATTCATATTGTGTCGTCTTGTGACCACGGTTGAATTTTGTTTTAAATGAAAAAAATTCTCTGACTGAAATCACGACCGTGTGATATTGTAGTGATACTTCAACAGAAACAGTGATGGAAAAAGATGACACAGAGCAGTGAACAAATTAGAGCCCGACCGATATGGATTTTTTGAGGCCGATGCCGATAACGATATTTGGATGAAAAAAATGCAGATAATCGATAAATCGGCTGATTTGCCGATGGCCAATAAATCAGTCGATATTATTATTTTTTTGTTTTAAATGTGGGGTGAATGTAATCGCAAAGTTATTACAAACAACATCCTTATAAACTTACTTGTATGCTTTTGTCAGCCAATCAGTGCAGTGTGACGGTGAACTACGGGAGCCGGTGATGAACACATTTAAGCAGGGGTGTAAGCAGCTCTCAGTTGAATGGAGTCAGAGCTCCATCTACTGGACAAATGTTGCAAGGACATTTTACATTGCCGACACAAACATTATTTGAGTAACTGTTCTGTTTATGAGAAATTATCGTCGTTCTATCTGCAAAATTTCGGCCAATAGTGAGTACTCTGAAAAGGGCTTATATATCGGCCGATATATCGGTCGGGATCTAGAACAAATGAAAAAAAAATGCATTCCCAAGAAAAGCAAAATGACACATTTGATCTGAGCACTCCAGCTGAGTTTACTTCCACAGTCAAAAAAAAAAAAATTGTAATGGTCTCTGCAGGTTTCTGTTTTTTTTGTTTTTGTTTTTCACTAAATTGCCAGCAGCTCGTTGTTTTGAGACTGGAGCTGTGACATGTGATGGACTGTGAGCTTTTTGTGCAGAGTGCGCGTGTGTACGCTCTTACCCTCAGCTCTTTGAAGAAGATGCAGCTCCGAGCCCACTCCACGATAGAGAAGAGCGTCTGGTCCGCCATGCGGCACATCAGGCTGAAGGTACTGGGCTTCTCCAGGCGGCTCCGGCTGCTCTGCTCCTGCTGCAGATGAGCAACGATCTTATTTTGGACCACCAGCTCATCTGGGTCGCAGCGAAGCAACTCCAGCACCAGCGGGGGCAGGCTGGGGGGCTGGGGGGAGGCTGAGGGGTACATGTCAGGGTAGGGGTATCCTGTCAGAGACTCGGGAGAACTGGTGTAGTCGGGACATTCGGCCTTAATCACCCTGCCAGAGAAAGCTGTGTACTGGTATTGAGTGCCCAGAGGCACATGGGACTGCACTGGCATGCCCGGGGCCGGGGGCCCGTACAGCCCGGCCTCGTATTCTGTAGGGGTGATGGAGCTCGGGGTGGTGGGGAGCAGGCTTTTGGAGATGGTGGGCAGGCTGTGCAGGCTGCCGGTGAAGCTGTAGTCGAGCTGCAGGGGAGAGGCGGGCAGAGGAGCTGCGCTCTCCAGCTTGAAGCCGTTGGATCGAATCAAAGCCTTCTTCTGCTGCTTCAAGGCCCGGTCTCTCTTGTACATCGGGCCAAACTTGTTCCTGCCCCCACGCATGCGGTCTGCACGCACCGCTGTCACACAACAGACAAGAGCACAGACTTTTACAGACGAGATCCTGCATCGAAAGTGTCATCCTGCTGCAGAACCGGAGCTTCTGAACAAAGTGAACAAAGCCCGCAGTGAACAGCAGAGACACCTTTACCATTCCTGCTTCCGTTTTAGGGCTGAAAAATCCCCCAGCGCATGTGTGTGTGTGTGTGTGTGTGTGTGTGTGTGTGTGTGTGTGTGTGTGTGTGTGTGTGTGTGTGTGTGCGTGTGTGTGTGTGCGTGTGTGCGTGTGTGTGTGTGTGTGTGCAGCTCCACTCCTTGTAGCCTAAATAGAGCTTTTGATTTAAAACAGGGAGTCTCTGCAGTTTTATCAGTAAGTCAAGAATGTGTCGTTTCTCTGCTACGGAAGCAGGTGCTTTTCTGCACAGCTGTCTGTCTGGAATTATTTCCAAACCAAGTGTGCAGAACCATGAAAGAAAGCAGTCCCAAATTAAAATATGATATATATATATATATATATATATATATATATATATATATCAGGGTTTATGCAGTAAAAGTGATTAAAAAAGACAAAAAATATCAAGTAAATAAAACAGCACCAACTACACATTTCTTGTAAATATTTCAGACATGCAGCTCACACACAGAAACACCACAGTGTAAAACTTGTGTCAGATACCAATGCTGTATGCGCTGTGGCGACCCCAACCTAAAACAGGAGCAGCCGAATGGACAACAACAAACATTCATCAATTTACACTCCTTAAATTTAATTTGATTATACAAAAAAACCCACTACATATATTTATATTAAAACATACAGTACTCTGCAAAGGTTTTAGACATCCCAGAGTTACAATAAAAGCAGCCTTTGATGCCCTTTTTAGTGGCATATCAAGAAGAAATCAGTTCTTACAAAAGTGAATATTTGAACTATATTTTATTACATAATAATAATAATAATAATAATAATAATAATAATAATAATTCCTTTGTAAGTGTATTGGCCAGCAAGAACACCACAAACACACTTGCAAATGATCATGCAATAGTAAATTATTGTAAAACACTTGCATGAGGTTATCCTTAATAGTTTTTTGGTTGTTTTTTGTTTTGTTTTTTTACGTGTGTGTGCGTGTGGACAAAAACTGCATTGTGCGTGCGTGGAAAAAAAGACTACCCGTCTATTTGAAATGACATAAATTATTGTACAGAGACTGCTGGCACATCAAAGGTAAAAACAAATAGCATGAAATGTATGCATAATGCAGAAACACACCCCATGCGCGCGCGCGCACGCACAAAAGTGACAGTGTTTGGAGGAAAAGCAGGAGAAATGCGTTCCCGAAGTACCTTCGAGCCGCATCCCGACGCTGAGGCACTTCTGGAAGCGGCAGAACGGACACCTCTTTCTCTGCGTCTTGTCGATTTTGCACTCCTGGTTTTCCGCGCACGTGTACCTCTTGTTGTTCTGCACCGTCCTCTTGAAGAAGCCCTGCGCCAAAAAAAAAACGTGCGCCTTAATAACTGAAGCGGAGCTGCGTGGCGTGGGATTGGGTTGATAGCAATCACGCAGCTGTGATTTAAATCTAATTTCTGCAAAGTCAAGAGCAAAGCGTATATACTATAACGCTGTATTTGAATTTCATTTATAGAACTCAACGGCAGCAGCGCGCATTAGAGCGCAGAGCCCCGCCAGGGCCAAACGGCCGCCTGCGCCGACGCGGACCAAAGTGCTCTCAGCGCTCGAAAATATGAGGAGCTTTTATTTTCCAGTATGCTTGCTGTTTTGTGAAATACAATTTAAAAATAGTCCCAAATATCACATTTTTATATTTAAAAAATTAATAAATAACAAGTGGATCCGAATCGTCAGTAAAACAAGGTTATTTCATTAAGCTTCATTTAAGACGTTGATTTATTTATTTTATGACTTAATTCCACGGACATGAAATGCGTGGCTGTGAAGTCACGTGACTGTGGGGTACCTTGCAGCTCTCACAGGTGAGCAGACCGTAGTGGTATCCGGACACTTTGTCTCCGCACACAGGACACAGCTCCTCCAGATCCTCATCATACGTGTATTCCATAACCTTCAGCGTCACACCTGCTCCACGCACGCACGCACACACATGCACGCGCGCACACACACCGAGGGCAGCGTGGAAAAAAAAACAAAACAAAAAACCCACGCGGGACAAAGCCGTCAGTCGACGTTTCGGTGCTTTTCAGAAAAAAAAAAAAAAAAAAAACTAAATGTAAGTGTTCCAACATACATCTCATTGAACAGAAAATCATTTGTTTTTATTATTATTATTATTATTATTATTATTATTATTATTATTATTATTATTATTATTATTATTTGTGAATTTGCGCTACAACTTTTACAAAATCGGACATCGGTGTGGAATGTTTTTTTAACTTTTTTATCTTGATAAAAAATACATTTGAAAATATTAAAATAATTATACTAATAAAATTATATATTTACTTATTAAGAAGAGATTTAAAATAAAAATACAGATATGTAAAATTCACCTGTAAAATTCAAACATCATAAATAATAATAGGTCGACATATAATAAACAACAAATAAAAAAGTTTCTCTTCGGAATGCTGTACTTTATGTCGAGACAGAAGACAACTGTAACTCGAGTTTCACGCACTAAGCGATCACACACACACACACACACACACACACACACACACACTCACACACACACACACAGACACACACACACACACACACACATATATATATACATATATATATATATATATATATATATATATATATATATATATATATATATATATATATATATATATATATATATATATATACACACACACACACACACACACACACACACAGTTTGTATTCAAATTACTTTGTTTTATCTTTTTTCATTTTTCATCATGCATGTGTGCGTTTATTCTTCATGCATTATTTCATTTATTTTGTTAATAATTGGTGTCGCAATTTCAACGTCATGTATACAAACGAGAATAAAACAGAACCAAACCGACAGGAAAAATGTATTGTAAAGGTTAAGTTATTTATTCAACCAGTGCTCTTTATTATTATTATTATTATTATTATTATTATTATTATTATTATTATTATTGGTCAATATGGGATGTGCAATATACATGAATAAATATTGTTCCGGAGTTGATTCAAGATATTTCTTTAATTACAGGTTGGCCGAAATGGCCCTTTTTGTTCTGGGAATTTATTTACTAATCTGTTTATTTATTTCTATATATTTATTTACTTCCACTAATTTCTTATAGCTATATTTATTTGAGTGAAATCCTTAATTATTCCAAAATAAAAGAAAACAAAAATACAGTCTATTAAGGGCCTTTGCGACCGAACGAGCAAAACAGAAGAGAGTACGGACACAACTTAAATATCCTCACCTTCCTAAAATAATGGCCTAAGTCATGTTTTGGAAAATATAACTTAGGCCATTATTTTAGGAAGGTGAGGATATGAGGAAAATAATTATTTTTCTGAAATAAATGCGCTGTTTTGGATGCAATAATGACATTATAATAAACCGGACGATGAAGTTGAAGTTAATACACGTTGACTGCCGATCAAACTTTTAACAAGCGATAAGTTTTTTAAAAATCACAAATCAAGTGTTCATCGGTCCGCCGTATATCAGTGTCACATTAAAATATCAAATAAAGCAAATGTCACATCGAACAACCTGCGTTATTATTACTATTATCATTATTATTATTATTATCGGCACCATTATTATTGAGGTGAAACAAGCCGTGCTAATATCCTAATTGTTTACTTATATTATTAATATGTATTATAATATTATTACTTATAATTTGGTTTCTTGTTTATTGATAAATTCCGATACCCATTTATTTTTGTCAACATTTTGCAGACATTGTTATTTTAATGGAATTGAAATAAAATGGTTCTAAACATACTGGCCTGTGGTTTTTTGGGTTTTGGGGAGTTTTTTCCCCTTTTTTTTGACTCGGAGCTCTGAAGTGGAATCAGACGTATTTTTTGTTTGTTTTTTGGTCTTTAGCAGCAGCAGTCTGTGTTGTGTTTCGTGGCTTTAATGAGTCTTCAGGTGTGTCACGTGTCCGTGATGAGCACGCGTCCGCGGTGCACGCACTTACCGTGAGCTTTGTCTCCCAACATTGAGCCCGTCACTGGTGATTGGATGCACACGCGGCTGCAGCCTTCTGAGGGCTGCCGAGGACAGTCAAAAAACACTTAATCCGGATTGGACTCTGTGTCAGGGATCACTGACGAGCGCACAGTGAGATCCCCGGCTGTGCGCGCGCTCTTTACTGCGCCCTCCTTACCTCTGCTTCAGCGCCATTGGTCGACACTGGGTCACGTGACTGACGCTGACTGCCTTCTCCGTCAAACGGACAGGAGGAGGATCACAAATTAAAAAAAAAAAAAAAAAAAAATTCAGATACTCACATCAAAACAGAAACCGCAAATTATACCGTCTGTAAAAAAAGGGGAGAAAATGTCACAGCAGAGACCTTTAGCAGACAGTTTGTTTTTTCTAGGGTATTTAAAATCAAAGCTCCAGGATGTCTATAGATACAATTCTTTTTTTTTTTTTCCTTTTTCTTTTCTTCTTTTCAAATTACACATTTCTTTTTACATTCTTCTCTTGCAAAAGAGTGACCGAGTATCCATCATGGTCCAGTTAAAAAAAAACAAAAAAAACAAGTAAGTAAATTTAATAATAAATAAGTTATTTCGTGCTCCAAAAATAAAATATAAAAAATAGTGAGTGTAAAAAAAGTAAAAAGAGTGGCTCTGTCATTTTTACACCATGTGACTGGCCAATAGCTGTGATTGATAGCTGTCAATCAGTGTATGGTCGGTGAACATCTACCTCTCAAAATGATTTGAACATGTAATAAAAATGAAGGATTTATATTGTTTCTCTGTCGCTTGGTTTCCATTTTGTGTCACTAATTAATACTTACTCAGGGTGATCTTTGCTTTTTTCTTTTTCTTTTTTTTTTGGCTTTAATTTTGTGTGGTTTGTTTTGTGTTTTTCCTTTGATTTATTTTGTTTTGTTTGTAGTTTGACATTCTTTTAACAGCCAGAATTATCTTAATTAAATATATATATAGTTTAGTTTAGAAATTTTTGGATAACAATAAGAAAAAATATACAATTTTGCAGAACTATTGGTAACATATCCATATCCTTCTTTTGACTAACCAACACAAAAGCTAAAGGTTTTTGTGTAAAATAATATATGATGCACATAAATAGCAGTAAGCTGGAGCCAACATATTTTCCACTTATATTAGTAATAATAAAACAACCCAGTCATGGTACGAAAAAAACGTGAGACTGGGCTGTAATATATATATATATATATATATGGATGTTTCAAGACATTTTATTTCGGGATAACCAGACAAATAATCTGGAGCTGTTGTTGTTGAAACAGAGTTCTACTTTTCTCGGAGGCGTGTGCGTGTGCTGCAGTGTCACTGAATATTGTCCTTTTTGTGCCATGTGAATAAAAAAGGTGGAAAGTATAAAATGACTCGTGCACACAAACAGCTGAAACATAGCAGTGTGATGTAAAAGTGAGCATTTGTGTGTGTGGTAAGTTGTGTGTGTTTGTCCTCTCTGGGACACACGACACGCCGGATATTTTTGAGCCACACGGGCGCTTTCATTTTCCACACGTCTATATTTATCTGTAACTGCGTTCGTACAGTAAATGTGAATGGACTGTTCTGCCGGCTCAGCGATTCGAGAACTCGAGCTGTCTATTGTTAGCTGAGACAGGAAGCAGTGGAAGGGTCACATTGCTGGGGTCATTGTGTGGAGACGCAGATTTGTTGAGGAAAAGGTGCAGAAAGCTGAGGGTCCTCATGCAGACTGCAAAGGGAAACGTGCTGCGCTCACATTTGTTTACATTGTGGATTTTTGAATTGAGTCCTTCATGAAACAGATGTGCAGAGCTCTGCCTCAGTGCCCATGAGCACAATCAGGATGTTACCTCCACCTCTGATTTCACATAAACCCAGGTGCTGTTTAAAAAATTAAATCATTGAGAAGCAATAAGTGAAGTCTACCAGTGGTCACCGTCTTGTCACAGTATAAATTTTGCAGTGTTAAATTAACACTTCAGCACATGCATATGGTCGTATTCAAAACCACTATAAATCAACACTATCCTTGCGTTAAATTAGCTCTATTACCAGTGTTGTCAAAGTAACTTTGAAAAGTTACTTTTTAGTTGCTTTATACAGTTACTTTATGCAGTTATTTCATTAGCAGCTTTATGTAAATACTTTATTAGAAGCTGCCGAAAACTTGCAACTAATCAGTAATGTAACTAATAAGGTAACGAGTACTAATCTAACTTGGTTACTCTTAAGATTGAGCAATCAGCAAAGTAACTAATCAGCAAAGTAACTAATCAGCAAAGTAACTAATCAGCAAAGTAACTAATAGTTACTTTGCTGAGTACTAAATCTTAAAAATAGCCAAGTTATATTATGAGTTACTTTATTAATTACATTCAGCAGCTGCTGACAATTTGTCCGCAGCTGCTAATGAAGTAAATATAAAGTAACTGTAAAATATAACTGTATAAAATAACTAATGAAGTAACTATATAAAGTAACTGTAAAATATATCTGTATAAAATAACTAATTAAGTAACTATATAAAGTAACTGTAAAATATATCTGTAAAAAATAACTAATGAAGTAATTATTGTTGTGTGGGCCGCTGAAGAGGAGGTACTGCTGGCCCACCACCACCAGAGGGCGCCCTGCCTGGAGTGCGGGCTCCAGGCACCAGAGGGCGCTGCCGCCTCACAGGAGCAGCCGGGATGACAGCTGTCACTTATCACCAACGACAGCTGTCATCAATCACCAGATCTACAGAGGTATATCAGCAAGACAGCATCTCCACCTCATTGCCGAGATATCGCTCTACTAAGGAGGTAATATTCTCAGCTGACTGTGTTTGTTGACAGGAATATCTGTTACTTGTGTGAGTTGGACAGTATTCATTCTGTTCCTTTTTTCGACGAGAGGTGGAGGTGGTTTCCCACCATACATGTTGCTGGGTGCACACGCACCCACTTCTAACTGTGTTTGCTCCTCGCCAGCAGTACCAGATCCGACACGCGAAGGCAGTGGCCACCTGGGAGTTCGGGACTTGGCGGCTCCAGTATTCCCGGGGTTCGGTGGTGGAGGAAATCGTGTGGTTCCGGTTCGACTTCGGACTGATGTCTCCTATCTTCGGGCCTGCCCACATGACATCTTGTATTTGACTTCATTCACTATTGTAATCTGTTGTTGTTGTGCATTTTCACAACAGTAAAGTGTTGTATTTGGCTTTATCCATTGTCCGTTCATTTGCGCCCCCTGTTGTGGGTCCGTGCTCCTACACTTTCCCAACAATTATATAAAGTAACTGTAAAATGTAACTGTATAAAATAACTAATGAAGTAACTTTTCAAATTTACTTTGGCAACACTGTCTATTACAGAGTTTAATCAAACTTATACACACACACACACACACACACAAAATGATAGAGCTGACATAACAGCAGGATTTGACACTGTGTTGAATGGGTTCTGCTTAATTAAACCTTACGTACCGGCCCGGGCTCTGTGTTCTCAGGGTGCAGGACTACTTTGTGTCCCGAGGGTGAATAAGAAGTCTACGGGTCACAGAGCTTTCTCTTCTCCTGCCCCTGTTCTGTGAAATGATCTCCCTGCATCAATAAAACAGTCAGATTCTGTGGAGACTTTCAAGTCCAGACTTAAGACACACTTCTTTTCCCTTTCGTATGGTTAGCATACTGGTATAGTATAGTTCTACACTTTTTACTCTTTTAATTCATTTTATTAGTAAAAGGAGCATGCTGCGGCCTCAACATTACCTAAATTCTGGGTCTTTTAGTGAAGCTTAGGGCTAGTGGCCGCGATCACCACACATGTGTGTGTGCATTGATACCACATTTTAGAGGAGCACGGGTGACTAAAACATACACCTTGGTATTTATAAAGCAATTTACTATATATTGTTCATTTCGATGACATTTTGTGGAGCCCTCCAACTTTTACCCCAGCCCCCCCCCCCAACAAAAAGTTCTTGGTGCCATCACTGCTCTGGGGATTAGTAAGGTTAGACCTTACTTGTGTGAAGCGCCTTGAGGCAACTATGTTGTGATTTGGCGCTATATAAATGAAAATAAATTGAAAATTGAAACTGAAATGGGACCATACTTGCTCCACCATTAATTGAACACAAGGACATATCTTGTCACCTTGGCCTCAATTGAGAGAGAGGTAAGGAACACCCTGCATCAACAGCGGACACACACAGACAGGCAAACTCATCCACACTCACACTCCACACTGCTGCCCAAGACAACAACAACAACACAGTTTTTGTCATTTTGAGTTTGTAAATCACCAGAGATGGGTGACCCTGGCTTCAGTGAGTAAAAGTCCTACGAGGTATTGCTTCTGCCTGTGCATCTAAAACAGCTGATTTCACCGAAAAGCTCATCGACCTGGCTGAAGAGTTAAATTCATTACAATTAGCATGTTTAGTGGGTGAATGAACAGACTTTTACTCACTGAATCCGGGGTTTTCCACCTCTGTACATCAACACAATGGAGTTCACAAAATACAATCAAGACTGCATGTGAAGAGGAGGAAAGATCCTGATCAAGAGCACTGAGGCAAAGCTATCCAGGAACATCTGGTTTTGGATGGACTCTATCCAGAGGTGTTGTTAACAACAACGCTCTGCTGTGCCAAAGCTGCCCCCCCACTCATATCACTTTTTTTAAGGCCTGCTGCATGTACGGTCCATCCAGAAAGTATTCACACCACTTCTTTTTCCACATTTTGTTATGCTACAGCCTTATTCCAAAATGGAGTAAATTAATTTTTCCCTCTCAAAATTCACACAACCCCCCACAACAACAACAGAAAAAACGGTTTTGTTGAAATTTTTGCAAATTTATTAAAAATTTTAAAAAGCTAAGGAATCGCATGTACGTAAGTATTCACACCCTTTGCTCATTACTTTGTTGATGCACCTTTGGCAGCAATTACAGCCTCAAGTCTTCTTGAATATGATGCCACAAGCTTGGTGCACCTATCTTTGGTCAGTTTTGCTCATTCCTCTTTGCAGCACCTCTCAAGCTCCATCAGTTGGGTGGGGAGCATCAGTGCACAGACATTTCCAGATCTATCCACAGATGTTCAAATTCAGGTCTGGGCTCTGGCTGGGCTACTCAAGGACATTCACAGAGTAGTCCTAAAGCCACTCCTTTGATATCTTGGCTGTGTGCTTAGGGTCATTGTCCAGCTGAAAGATGAACCGTCGCCCCACTCTGAGGTCAAGAGCACTCTGGAGCAGGTTTTCATGCAGCATGAAATATATATATATACAGTAGTGTTCAGAATAATAGTAGTTCTATGTGACTAAAAAGATTAATCCAGGTTTTGAGTATATTTCTTATTGTTACATGGGAAACAAGGTACCAGTAGATTAAGTAGATTCTCACAAATCCAACAAGACCAAGCATTCATGATATGCACACTCTTAAGGCTAAGAAATTGGGCTATTAGTAAAAAAAAAAAAAAGTAGAAAAGGGGGTGTTCACAATAATAGCAGTGTGGCATTCAGTCAGTGAGTTCGTCAATTTTGTGGAACAAACAGGTGTGAATCAGGTGTCCCCTATTTAAGGATGAAGCCAGCACCTGTTGAACATGCTTTTCTCTTTGAAAGTCTGAGGAAAATGGGACGTTCAAGACACTGTTCAGAAGAACAGCGCAGTTTGATATAAAAAGTTGATTGGAGAGGGGAAAACTTATACGCAGGTGCAAGAAATTATAGGCTGTTCATCAACAATGATCTCCAATGCTTCAAAATGGACAAAAAAAACAGAGACGCGTGGAACAAAATGGAAAACAACCATCAAAATGGATAGAAGAATAACCAGAATGGCAAAGGCTCACCCATTGATCAGCTCCAGGATGATCAAAGACAGTCTGGAGTTACCTGTAAGTGCTGTGACAGTTAGAAGACACCTGTGTGAAGCTAATTTATTTGCAAGAATCCCCCTCAAAGTCCCTCTGTTAAATAAAAGACGTGCAGAAGAGGTTACAATTTGCCAAAGAACACATCAACTGGCCTAAAGAGAAATGGAGGAATATTTTGTGGACTGATGAGAGAAAATTGTTCTTTTTGGGTCCAAAGGCCACAAGACAGTTTGCGAGATGACCCCCAAACTCTGAATTCAAGCCACAGTTCACAGTGAAGACAGTGAAGCATGGTGGTGCAAGTATCATGATATGGGCATGTTTGTCCTACTATGGTGTTGGGCCTATATATCGCATACCAGGTATCATGGATCAGTTTGGATATGTCAAAATACTTGAAGAGGTCATGTTGCCTTATGCTGAAGAGGACATGCCTTGAAATGGGTGTTTCAACAAGACAATGACCCCAGGCACACTAGTAAAGGAGCAAAATCTTGGTTCCAAACCAACAAAATTAATGCCTCGCAGATGTGAAGAAATCATGAAAAACTGTGGCTATACAACTAAATACTAGTTTAGTGATTCACAGGATTGCTAAAAAAAGCTGTTTGAACATAACAGTTTTGAGTTTGTAGTATCAACAACAGATGCTATATTATTGTGAACACCCCCTTTTCTACTTTTTTTTTTACAAATAGCCCAATTTCATAGCCTTAAGAGTGTGCATATCATGAATGCTTGGTCTTGTTGGATTTTTGAGAATCTACTGAATCTACTGGTACCTTGTTTCCCATGTAACAATAAGAAATATACTCAAAACCTGGATTAATCTTTTGAGTCACATAGCACTGCTATTATTCTGAACACTACTGTATCTAGAGACTGTGGATCCCTACGGGCAAGACACTAGTATATGTATATGTGTATATATATATGTATATATATATATATATATATATATATATATATATATATATATATATATATATATATATATATATATACTAGTGTCTTGCCCGTGGGGATCCACAGTCTCTAGATTAGGTAGTGTTTATAAAATAGGTAGCTGACATTTTTCAAGTGTTGTAATAAACTATGCAAGTGTCTATAATGATTTGGAATGGCATGTGAGTCCAGAATGTTTTAGAACCTTAGACATCAAGTTTTCCTTTTATTTCCTGTTAATTACATAATTTTTTAATGTTAATTTACTGTCTTAATGCATTTATAATTTTTTTAGGTTCTTGTTATCATATACACACTATTATTATTATTATTATTATTATTATTATTATTATTATTATTATTATTATTATTATTACTTCTATTTTGTCATTTGATTTTTAAATGGGTCAAAATAGAAATAAGTGTTTTCACCTTCTTATGTCATCCATGTTTTTTAATCTATTTAAAATTACATTATGCACTTACATGTCAATCAATCAATCAATCATTTTTTTTATATAGCGCCAAATCACAACAAACAGTTGCCCCAAGGCGCTTTATATTGTAAGGCAAGGCCATACAATAATTATGTAAAACCCCAACGGTCAAAACGACCCCCTGTGAGCAAGCACTTGGCTACATTTGCTGCTCTTGACACTTCTCCTGCAGCTGGCATATTGAAAAGATCATGTCCACTGTAAACCTCCCAGCTCGAAAGTCACACTGGGAGTCTGGATAAACATGTGAGGCCAAGGTCTGTAGATCAATCAGAGCAGCCAAAAGCAGCCAAAAGCAGCCAAAGATAACGATACGTCTTTGGGATGGTTATGAGTAATTTTTTCTCTAATAGTTAAAATTTTGTTAGCAAAGAAAGTCATGAAGTCATTACTAGTTAAAGTTAATGGAATACTCAGCTCAATAGAGCTCTGACTCTTTGTCAGCCTGGCTACAGTGCTGAAAAGAAACCTGGGGTTGTTCTTATTTTCTTCAATTAGTGATGAGTAGAAAGATGTCCTAGCTTTACGGAGGGCTTTTTTATAGAGCAACAGACTCTTTTTCCAGGCTAAGTGAAGATCTTCTAAATTAGTGAGACGCCATTTCCTCTCCAACTTACGAGTTATCTGCTTTAAGCTACGAGTTTGTGAGTTATACCATGGAGTCAGTCACTTCTGATTTAAAGCTCTCTTTTTTAGAGGAGCTAGAGCATCCAAAGCTGTCTTCAATGAGGATGTAAAACTATTGATGAGATACTCTATCTCACTTACAGAGTTTAGGTAGCTACTCTGCACTGTGTTGGTATATGGCATTAGAGAACATAAAGAAGGAATCATATCCTTAAACCTAGTTACAGCGCTTTCTGAAAGACTTCTAGTGTAATGAAACTTATTCCCCACTGCTGGGTAGTCCATCAGAGTAAATGTAAATGTTATTAAGAAATGATCAGACAGAAGGGAGTTTTCAGGGAATACTGTTAAGTCTTCTATTTCCATACCATAAGTCAGAACAAGATCTAAGATATGATTAAAGTGGTGGGTGGACTCATTTACTTTTTGAGCAAAGCCAATAGAGTCTAATAATAGATTAAATGCAGTGTTGAGGCTGTCATTCTCAGCATCTGTGTGGATGTTAAAATTGCCCACTATAATTATCTTATCTGAGCTAAGCACTAAGTCAGACAAAAGGTCTGAAAATTCACAGAGAAACTCACAGTAACGACCAGGTGGACGATAGATAATAACAAATAAAACTGGTTTTTGGGACTTCCAATTTGGATGGACAAGACTAAGAGACAAGCTTTCAAATGAATTAAAGCTCTGTCTGGGTTTTTGATTAATTAATAAGCTGGAATGGAAGATTGCTGCTAATCCTCCGCCCCGGCCCGTGCTACGAGCATTCTGACAGTTAGTGTGACTCGGGGGTGTTGACTCATTTAAACTAACATATTCATCCTGCTGTAACCAGGATTCTGTAAGGCAGAATAAATCAATATGTTGATCAATTATTATATCATTTACCAACAGGGACTTAGAAGAGAGAGACCTAATGTTTAATAGACCACATTTAACTGTTTTAGTCTGTGGTGCAGTTGAAGGTGCTATATTATTTTTTCTTTTTGAATTTTTATGCTTAAATAGATTTTTGCTGGTTATTGGTAGTCTGGGAGCAGGCACCGTCTCTACGGGGATGGGGTAATGAGGGGATGGCAGGGGGAGAGAAGCTGCAGAGAGGTGTGTAAGACTACAACTCTGCGCTAAGGCAACACGGGCGAAGGCCTTCCCAACAGTGCTGAGAAGGGAGATGCCTCAATAATTATTGCTGTCACTTCTGTCTCCTTTTTTCTTATATGAGGTGACAATGCTCGCATCTTGCATGTCCTGAGGAATGCATCCCCAGTGTCGGCAGCAGTCTGTATACTACTGCAGAGGTTCAGCCAGTATGAGTTGGTGCAGTGGTGGGCGGTTTGCTGGGCTTTTCTCTTGGCAGCTTTATGGGCTTCTAATGTGTTGGGACTGGGCACTGCCTTGTAGGCCAGAAGGGCTCGCCTCTTGGCCTCAGTCATAGGCTCCATTCCCTCACAGTGGGCCTCATACCAGTCTGTGTTTTTGTGCTTCTTTTTCCCATAGGCATTGATGGCCAAGTTATATGCAGCATCTCGGAGGAACTTGTCATCATTGACATCCTCCTCACATTCTGGTCTATCTTCAGTGAGGGCTTCTTGCAACTGGCTGATGAACTTCTGCATTTTCTCTGAGTTGCCAACACAGCAGGTGTTGATGCATGGGTGACCCTTCTTCTTGGAGTGGTGCAGCTTCCTTGGAGCTACACGCACCTTGTAGGCAATGAAAGAGTGAGCCGTATCGCAGTCTGCACTATGGTAGCTGCGGGTGAGGAGAACGCTGGCAAGGTCTGCACACCTGGTGATGACTAGATCCAACTGGTGCCAGTGGCGGGACCACAGGTGTCTCCAAGACACATGGTGGATAGCCTTGCATTTGAAGAAGGTGTTGCTCAAGCATAGGCTATGATAGCAGCACAGCTCCATCAATCATTGGCTGTTGTCCTTGATCTTACCCCTTCCATAGACACCTAGGCAGGTGGACCAGGCCTTGTAATCAGCACCCACTCTGGTGCTGAAGTAGGTAGAGGCCTTCTGTGCTGGGAATCCCAGATATCACTTCATCTAGGGACACATTTTTCTCTTTCCCTTTTTGTGGCAACCAATCACAGCTTTTAGATGACTCTGTCATTACCTAGCAAGGGGGTCAACCTCACCTCCTCACAAAGATAAAAGTGTCTGTCCCCTCCTTGCTCAAAGTTGCTGTCAGACATTTCCTGGATCACTGTTAGGCTAAAATTCCTTGCCAGGAATTTTTAGGCTAACTTAGGAGGTCTCTCAGAAGACCCTTAGATGCTTCATGGATACAGGCCCTGTTCTTGAAAATATAGGATGACAAAATTTTCTCGCAGATTTTAGATGTCAATGAACTATATGAATTTAATTAAATCCAACTTGTAAACTATAGATTAAGATTAAACCATTTCATCACAACCTTTGAACTATTTTTTGCACGTTAATTTAAATTTTACAATTACCCTTCTATGATGTGCCTTCTCTTTCACTATGCGAGCTTTAAAACAAGAAAGCCACCCACCAGTCCCCAAAATTACACTTTAGTCAAACACCTAAAATAAAGTTAGCCTGTTATCCTGAGCTTGTTTGGCAACTCCAAGGAGGGGGTTGCATGCTGGTCATGCTCACACTCCACCACTTTACTCATTAATGGGTTAGTTGGCAGTCAGGGACTGCCAAGATGGCAACTCGACCACATGGTTATTCAGCTTGTGCATACTGAGCGTTGGTCGCAAGTCCAGATGTATGAGGAGGGTAGATAAAGGAAGGGTTTACAAAGTAAACTTTGCCCAATCTCAGCCACATTGGTTGCAAAAGCCAGTGCGTTAGGAGAGTCAGTCCAAGGTCCAGATAAATGAGGAAGGGTTGCATCAGGAAGGACATCCAGTGTAATGCTCAAGTCACCACACCTGCATGACGGCTTCGATGTCAGTGCCACCGGCCTTCAGCTAATGATGACCCTGGAAAGGCTGGTCCTTGGACATCTCTGCCACCTGGTGAAATCATCAATGGATCCACTTCAGTTTGTGTACCAGCCTGACATTGGATTTGATGATGCTGTCATCTACCTCCAACATAGTTTCCAACCTGGAAAAGCCTGGGAGCACTGTGAGAATTATGTTTTTTCTCCATTGCTTTTAATACCATACAGCATACTCAGTGCATCTGATGGACAAGCTGGAGATCACAGGTATTGACCCCCGCCTCTCATCTTGGATCTTGGGCTACCTCACAGAGCGACCACAGTATGTGAAGACTAGGGACTGTGTCTCTGACATGGTCATCTGCAGCACAGAGGCCCCGCAAGGAACTGTCTTGGCTCCCTTTCTCTTCACCCTCTACACTGCAGACTTCATGTACATTTCTGTCCGGTGTCACCTGCAAAAGTTCTCTGATGACTCTATTATCATCGGCCTCATCACCGACAAAAATGACAGAGAGTACAGAGGGGTGACCCAGGACTTTGTGGATTGGTGTCAGCGGAACCGCCTCCACATCAATTTGGGGAAAACCAAAGAGCTGTTGATTGATTTCCACAGGCACAGGCACTCTCTACCGACACCGATGAAGATCCAGGGAAGGGATATTGAGATAGTGGACTCCTAGAAGTACCTGGGTGTTCACCTAAGCAATAAACCGAACTGGTCAAACAACACTACTGCACTTTATAAGAAAGGCCAGAAGAGACTCTACCTACTGAGGTGACTCAGGTCCTTTGGAAATGCAAGGGGCGCTCCTGAGTACCTTCTTTGTCTCAGTAGTGACAGCAATTTTTTATGAACTGGTCTGCTGGAGCAGTAACTTTACAAGTGCTGAGAGGAGGAGACTTGACAAAGTGATTAGGAAGGCCAGATCTGTCCTGGGTAGTCCCCTGGAATCGGCGCAGGAGGTGGGAGAAAGGAGAATGATGACTAAGCTGTCATCCCTGCTGATGAATGCCCACCCCATGCGTGACACCCTGACTGCATCAGAAACCTGCTTCAGTGAGGCTGTTCCACCCAAAGTGCGTGAAGGAGCGACACGTCAGGTCCTTTCTTGCTGCTGTTGTCAGACTCCACAACCTGCACTGTTCACAGTAGATCACTCAGATTATTAATATTATTATAGCAACAATTTTCAGCCATTTCCAAAGGTACAACACATTCTGTGCAATAATACTTGTACACTCGTGTACAACTTCACTTGAACACTCGTGCAATATTAAGGAACATTCCTTCTGCTTGTATATAGTGTTATGTATTCTACTGTATATATTGTTGTTCCCTACTATTAATATCAATCAATCAATCAATCAATTTTTTTTTATATAGCGCCAAATCACAACAAACAGTTGCCCCAAGGCGCTTTATATTGTAAGGCAAGGCCATACAATAATTATGTAAAACCCCAACGGTCAAAACGACCCCCTGTGAGCAAGCACTTGGTGCTTGGCTACAGTGGGAAGGAAAAACTCCCTTTTAACAGGAAGAAACCTCCAGCAGAACCAGGCTCAGGGAGGGGCAGTCTTCTGCTGGGACTGGTTGGGGCTGAGGGAGAGAACCAGGAAAAAGACATGCTGTGGAGGGGAGCAGAGATCAGTCACTAATGATTAAATGCAGAGTGGTGCATACAGAGCAAAAAGAGAAAGAAACAGTGCATCATGGGAACCCCCCAGCAGTCTATGTCTATAGCAGCATAACTAAGGGATGGTTCAGGGTCACCTGATCCAGCCCTAACTATAAGCTTTAGCAAAAAGGAAAGTTTTAAGCCTAATCTTAAAAGTAGAGAGGGTGTCTGTCTCCCTGATCTGAATTGGGAGCTGGTTCCGCAGGAGAGGAGCCTGAAAGCTGAAGGCTCTGCCTCCCATTCTACTCTTACAAACCCTAGGAACTACAAGTAAGCCTGCAGTCTGAGAGCGAAGCGCTCTATTGGGGTGATATGGTACTACGAGGTCCCTAAGATAAGATGGGACCTGATTATTCAAAACCTTATAAGTAAGAAGAAGAATTTTAAATTCTATTCTACAATTAACAGGAAGCCAATGAAGAGAGGCCAATATGGGTGAGATATGCTCTCTCCTTCTAGTCCCCGTCAGTACTCTAGCTGCAGCATTTTGAATTAACTGAAGGCTTTTTAGGGAACTTTTAGGACAACCTGATAATAATGAATTACAATAGTCCAGCCTAGAGGAAATAAATGCATGAATTAGTTTTTCAGCATCACTCTGAGACAAGACCTTTCTGATTTTAGAGATATTGCGTAAATGCAAAAAAGCAGTCCTACATATTTGTTTAATATGCGCTTTGAATGACATATCCTGATCAAAAATGACTCCAAGATTTCTCACAGTATTACTAGAGGTCAGGGTAATGCCATCCACAGTAAGGATCTGGTTAGACACCATGTTTCTAAGATTTGTGGGGCCAAGTACAATAACTTCAGTTTTATCTGAGTTTAAAAGCAGGAAATTAGAGGTCATCCATGTCTTTATGTCTGTAAGACAATCCTGCAGTTTAGCTAATTGGTGTGTGTCCTCTGGCTTCATGGATAGATAAAGCTGGGTATCATCTGCGTAACAATGAAAATTTAAGCAATACCGTCTAATAATACTGCCTAAGGGAAGCATGTATAAAGTGAATAAAATTGGTCCTAGCACAGAACCTTGTGGAACTCCATAATTAACTTTAGTCTGTGAAGAAGATTCCCCATTTACATGAACAAATTGTAATCTATTAGACAAATATGATTCAAACCACGGCAGCGCAGTGCCTTTAATACCTATGGCATGCTCTAATCTCTGTAATAAAATGTTATGGTCAACAGTATCAAAAGCAGCACTGAGGTCTAACAGAACAAGCACAGAGATGAGTCCACTGTCCGAGGCCATAAGAAGATCATTTGTAACCTTCACTAATGCTGTTTCTGTACTATGATGAATTCTAAAACCTGACTGAAACTCTTCAAATAGACCATTCCTCTGCAGATGATCAGTTAGCTGTTTTACAACTACCCTTTCAAGAATTTTTGAGAGAAAAGGAAGGTTGGAGATTGGCCTATAATTAGCTAAGATAGCTGGGTCAAGTGATGGCTTTTTAAGTAATGGTTTAATTACTGCCACCTTAAAAGCCTGTGGTACATAGCCAACTAACAAAGATAGATTGATCATATTTAAGATCGAAGCATTAAATAATGGTAGGGCTTCCTTGAGCAGCCTGGTAGGAATGGGGTCTAATAAACATGTTGATGGTTTGGATGAAGTAACTAATGAAAATAACTCAGACAGAACAATCGGAGAGAAAGAGTCTAACCAAATACCGGCATCACTGAAAGCAGCCAAAGATAACGATACGTCTTTGGGATGGTTATGAGTAATTTTTTCTCTAATAGTTAAAATTTTGTTAGCAAAGAAAGTCATGAAGTCATTACTAGTTAAAGTTAATGGAATACTCAGCTCAATAGAGCTCTGACTCTTTGTCAGCCTGGCTACAGTGCTGAAAAGAAACCTGGGGTTGTTCTTATTTTCTTCAATTAGTGATGAGTAGAAAGATGTCCTAGCTTTACGGAGGGCTTTTTTATAGAGCAACAGACTCTTTTTCCAGGCTAAGTGAAGATCTTCTAAATTAGTGAGACGCCATTTCCTCTCCAACTTACGGGTTATCTGCTTTAAGCTACGAGTTTGTGAGTTATACCACGGAGTCAGGCACTTCTGATTTAAAGCTCTCTTTTTTAGAGGAGCTACAGCATCCAAAGTTGTCTTCAATGAGGATGTAAAACTATTGACGAGATACTCTATCTCACTTACAGAGTTTAGGTAACTACTCTGCACTGTGTTGGTATATGGCATTAGAGAACATAAAGAAGGAATCATATCCTTAAACCTAGTTACAGCGCTTTCTGAAAGACTTCTAGTGTAATGAAACTTATTCCCCACTGCTGGGTAGTCCATCAGAGTAAATGTAAATGTTATTAAGAAATGATCAGACAGAAGGGAGTTTTCAGGGAATACTGTTAAGTCTTCTATTTCCATACCATAAGTCAGAACAAGATCTAAGATATGATTAAAGTGGTGGGTGGACTCATTTACTTTTGAGCAAAGCCAAAAGAGTCTAATAATAGATTAAATGCAGTGTTGAGGCTGTCATTCTCAGCATCTGTGTGGATGTTAAAATCGCCCACTATAATTATCTTATCTGAGCTAAGCACTAAGTCAGACAAAAGGTCTGAAAATTCACAGAGAAACTCACAGTAACGACCAGGTGGACGATAGATAATAACAAATAAAACTGGTTTTTGGGACTTCCAATTTGGATGGACAAGACTAAGAGTCAAGCTTTCAAATGAATTAAAGCTCTGTCTGGGTTTTTGATTAATTAATAAGCTGGAATGGAAGATTGCTGCTAATCCTCCGCCTCGGCCCGTGCTACGAGCATTCTGACAGTTAGTGTGACTCGGGGGTGTTGACTCATTTAAACTAACATATTCATCCTGCTGTAACCAGGTTTCTGTAAGGCAGAATAAATCAATATGTTGATCAATTATTATATAATTTACCAACAGGGACTTAGAAGAGAGAGACCTAATGTTTAATAGACCACATTTAACTGTTTTAGTCTGTGGTGCAGTTAAAGGTGCTATATTATTTTTTCTTTTTGAATTTTTATGCTTAAATAGATTTTTGCTGGTTATTGGTAGTCTGGGAGCAGGCACCGTCTCTACGGGGATGGGGTAATGAGGGGATGTCAGGGGGAGAGAAGCTGCAGAGAGGTGTGTAAGACTACAACTCTGCTTCCTGGTCCCAACCCTGGATAGTCACGGTTTGGAGGATTTAAGAAAATTGGCCAGATTTCTAGAAATGAGAGCTGCTCCATCCAAAGTGGGATGGATGCCGTCTCTCCTAACAAGACCAGGTTTTCCCCAGGAGCTTTGCCAATTATCTATGAAGCCCACCTCATTTTTTGGACACCACTCAGACAGCCAGCAATTGTGATACAATACCGCAGTGAGAGCCAACCACCAGTAGAGGAAAGCAAGAGATATCACTTTGAGCAGATGGAATCTGTTAATCAGTGAAATCACCTGTTGGAGTCAGTGGCTGCAAAGAAAATCTGCACCCTCTTGGCACTTTCTAGAACAAGTTGCCCACCCCTGACATAGACAGTAAATGTAAATTAGTATTTTGCACGTCAGTGGCTGTAAGCACAAATTGGAGTTCAGTCAGCCATGTGCAGGTATACAAATTGTGCTTTCTTACACACAAACTCTGCCACATAACTGAGCATGTTCACGCATTGGTAATTTAAAAAATAATTATTGTATAACTGTTTCATCCACTGTATTTAAGAATCTGTATGTAATGATGCACAGACAGCTGTGCAGGCAAACTCTGAGATGTTTGGGTGTGTATTTATTTATGTGACACATCGATGACCAGTAAATTAGAGGTTATCTATGTCTTTATGTCTGTAAGACATTCCTGCAGTTTAACTAATTGGTGTGTGTCCTCTGGCTTCATGGATAGATAAAGCTGGGTATCATCTGCGTAACAATGAAAATTTAAGCAATGCTTTCTAATAATACTGCCTAAGGGAAGCATGTATAAAGTGAACAACATTGGTCCTAGCACAGAACCTTGTGGAATCCCATAATTAACCTTAAGCCTGGCACACACGGGGGGAAGATTCTTTTCCAAATGGCATGCGTGGTCAAATGCTTAAGCAGGATACCCTCTTCTGCGGTGGATTTTGTGAGAGTCATCCGCCTTTCTGACCCAAAAGCAAACTATCTAGCGTGTTCTGCCTCGTGTGACAACTGACTCGCTGTGTGCGGGGGGAGCATAAGCATTCGGCTTTCAGTCTGACTGAACTGCGCCTGCGCCACGACCTGTGTACCCCACCGCCGTGTCACGTGTCATAGATAACATGGAGGAACACATGGAATCCCCGTTGTCGTCACAGTTTGTTTCTGAAATAATTTTGGAAGACAGACTTGTAGACCTATGGCCCGATTATCCATGTTTGTATGTCGTTGATTCAGCAGATTTCAAAAACCAGGATAAACGCTTCCTTGCTGCGTCCGAAATCGCAGAGAAACTCAACAAAACAGGTGAGTTTTTATAATTATCCTGACTACTAGCTAATAAAATAAATACGCTTCATAATTTATAAAGGATGTCATAACAGTTTTTTGAAAAGTCGAATATATTTTCTGCAAAAAGGTTCTACAATTATAAATTTTCCACATGCAATGCACTTATACACCCATTTCCACAACACATTGCAATCGTGAATAAACAGAGCTAGTCACTCATGACCAGGCCTACCTTGTTATATCACCACTGAATTATATGTGACTGCTACAAGTGACATTTTTCATAGCATTGTGACAAGGGTAGGAATGTTTCAGAATTGAATTTCATCTTTATATTTGTTACAGTTTCTCCAATAATTTACACACATTTTGAATATAGCAGTTCTACAAAAAAACAAAAAAAAACAAATATCATTTCATGTTTTTCAGCTTAGTGGGTCTTTTCAAAGATAAAAGCTCTTCGCAACAGCTACACAAAAATAAAGAAACTGGGACCCAGTGGAAGTTCAAGGAAAAGTTTAAGTAAAAGAGCAACCTGGATGAAAGAGAGACTACAGTTTTTGGATCCACACATACAGACAAGAACATCAATCTTAAATTTAAACAAGGTAAGTTTCTTTATTCTTTATTTACACTGATACATTTGTTTTTCTTTTTTCCCCATTAGCATTAAAGATTTATCATTTTGTCCTGCCAAGGAACAGATCCCATTTCTGAGTTGAAATACATAGTTAGGAGCTGCTGTTGTTCCTTTGGACTTTGTGTTGGGTTTCGCTGAGTACTTGGGCCAATCCCAGGTAGTTTTGGGTCACTCCTCCAAGCTCCAGGAATCAACATGCATGTTTCAGTGTCCTCCACATCACAGACATTAACATACAGGTGCTTATTTTTCTGAATCATGAAATTATGTAAACAGCAAGCTGACAGAATTAAGTAGGTTACTTTTTCAGGAGACAAGTTGATGGTTGTCAAGAATACCCGAAATCTGTTGGTCAATATGCCAAATGAATTTTCTACCACACGTCTTGCGCGTGAAATGCGGTAGTTAAAGATTCGTTTGTCTTTGTCCAACAGCCTGTGAGGATAGGGTTTCATCATGTTAATGCTCACTGGGAAAGCATCATCACCTATGAAATGGAAGGAGATTTTATGATCTGGAATTCCATCGACAGTCTCAGGAGATGGTAGGTTCAAAGAATTGTCATCCAGGGCATTTTTCAGTGTGGAGTAATTGAAAACCCCAGCATCACCTGCACGGCCAGCAGCTCCAACGTCAACATAAACAAATCTATAGGTTGCATCCACAACAGCCAGAAGAAGAACACTAAAACTGTGTTTGTAGTTAAAGAATTGGGACCCTGTGTTGTCTGGTTGCTGAATTGCCACATGTTTACCATCTATGTCCCCAATGCAGCATGGGTAGTTCCACTTTCTTTTGAATTCTTCTGCTATGGTCAGCCATTCATCTGGAGTAGATGGAGTCTAGAAATAGATAATAATTAATTTTATTAATTTTCAAATGTCAAGTTTTTTCTTTTGTTTGTTTGTTTGCAGAATTCAACGGTCTCATCTGAAGTAACAAATGATGACAACAATGATGATGAAGATAATGACACAGAAAGTCTCCAAGATAACCCATCAACTCCATCAACATTTGATGGAACTGATCAAGACGTAACCCCTGGAAGAAAATCAACAAAGGAGCCCTTGAAGGCAAAAACAAAGTCATCTGCTAAAAGACAGGCTGAGGACGAGTATCATTTGATTAAAGAGTTAACTCAGACATTATCAGATCGAAAGAAGAAAAGGGAAGAAAATGCCCACCAGAAAATTGACCCATTTGCTTGTTATGTGTCAGAGGCCCTATCACAACTAGATCCAAAAATGAAGCATTTAGCTGTACATCACATTAACACTGTCATCTTTCAGGCTCAGATGGGAACTCTTGGCCAGTTACAATCACAGCCACAAAGTCAAGTGCATTCTCTGCAGTATAATCAGCAGTCTAATTGGTTTCCACCAGACCGTTTATTTTCGGCACCACCGGAATACAATAGATGGTATCATCCAAACCAGCAACAATATCATAATCCTGCCTCTACAATCCCAAATCAAACATGGTGTCCACCACCGCAACAATTTTTGAATCCTGGCACTGACACCAATGTCAATCAGAGTATTTGGCAACAGGAAAATAAACTGCAAAACAATGCAAATTCCCAGTGTTCTGTGGGCCAAAATCAATGGTCACAGCTTGATAACTGACAGTCAGAACAAAACAACCATGACAGTGAACCAAAGTAAAAGACTCAAAACTTCTTCCATTTAAAATGTTAAAACAATCAGTATTACAACTTACAGCTTAAAGTCACTTACATTGTAATAGTAGAAGATTTGTTAAAGGTTCTATTGTATTTCCCAGTATTTTTTTTTTTTTTTTCAATTTCACTTTTTACAGTAAAACTGTTTGCTCAAGCTTACCTTTAAGTGCTGCTCTTTCAGAATATTGTACAATGCCTGACATGTTTTGGATACAATTCCAGAAACTGTTCTCTCCCCCATCCGATACTGGAACGACAGACTCTTAAATGATTCTCCTAAAGGAATACAAATGGAAATGTTATTCGTACATCAGAATATTTAAAGATATCCAGGACAAGCTTTACTTGTATCTAACATTTCACTGAGAAATGTATGCCTAGGCTCTGTGTTGGGGAGTATTTGGAATACATGTATTTAGAATACAGATTCAGAATATTAATTTTGAGTAACTATATTTAGGTTCTTTTTCATTTGAGGGTATTAAGAATACAGTTACTTTCCAAAAATCGTAGGAATACATTATGGTACTTAGTCATTACATATCAGCCTTATCTTGTACAACATTTGCAAGAGAATTAAATGACCAGAAAAAAGTTTATTTCAAATTCTTTAACAGACAGTTACAAATGGAACCAGTAGGTGAGTAAAGGGGGACAAGAACATTTTTTTGTTGTTGTTGTTGTTCAGAATTGACAGTGTTGGACACTGAACGTCAGTAATCTGACTTTAAAATAGCTGGTTGTCAAAGTTTCTGAATTTCATTTCACTTTTTCAAGGGCTTTGAGCTTGATGAAGTTGGAAAAGACCATGTACGTATTTGTTTTAAAATCAGTGATCTGTCCCCGCAAAATATTTACAAAGATTGAAAGCTATTTAAGGTACAATCCTTTTTTATCACCACAATTTTGCTTTCAAAATTTGTGTTAAAAAAGTCAACAGCAGGTGTAACAAGCCTGGATTTTTCTGATCATATCTTATTATGCACCACATTTATATAGAAATATTTTAATATTTTAAAGCAAGTATTCATTATTCCCGTAACTATATACAATTTCAAAGTATTTTCTCCCAGCACTGCCCAGGCTTAGTCTATGTTCTAGTGAGAGCCTGGTGGGTTACATATAATTAAAAATCTACATAGACCAGGCTAGCAAATATAAAGGTCATATCTGATGGGAACGGAGACTTACCTGTTGCTAGAAACCTTAGCGTGACAGAAAGTCTTTCGCTAGGTTTTATTGCAGCATGCATAGTCGTGTCTTCTTTCTTAAAAAAAGGCTCCACTGATGCTAAGATTTCATCAAAGGTCTGGCGATCAATCCGGTGGTATTTGCGAAATGTCTCTGGATCCTCGGCATTTAGTTCCTGGACCAAATTACTGTACGCCCCTTGATTCTCTCTCCTCTTTATCCAAGATCTTGTCCAGGTTTTACGACAAGCAGATCTTCATCTTCGACACCGTCTTCGAATCAATAATACAGCTAAAAGACCGATCATATCATCTTCATCCAATGACAACTGGGATTCCATGTGTTCCGCCATGTTATCTATGACACGTGACATGGCGGTGGGGTACACAGGTTGTGGGGCAGGCGTAGTTCAGTCAGACTGAAAGCAGAATGCTTATGCTCCCCCGCACACAGGGAGTCATTTGTCATGCGAGGCAGAAATTATTAAACACGCTAAATAGTTTGCTTTTGGGTCAGAAAGGCGGATGACTCTCACAAAATCCACTGCAGATGAGGGTATCCTGCTTAAGCATTTGACCATGCGTGCCATTTGGAAAAGAATCTTCCCCCAGTCTGCGCCAGGCTTTAGTCTGTGAAGAAGACTCCCCATTTACATGAACAAATTGTAATCTATTAGATAAATATGATTCAAACCACCGTAGTGCAGTGCCTTTAATACCTATGGCATGCTCTAATCTCTGTAATAAAATTTTATGGTCAACAGTATCAAAAGCAGCACTGAAGTCTAACAGAACAAGCACAGAGATGAGTCCACTGTCTGAGGCCATAAGAAGATCATTTGTAACCTTCACTAATGCTCTTTCTGTACTATGATGAATTCTAAAACCTGACTGAAACTCTTCAAATAGACCATTCCTCTGCAGATGATCAGTTAACTGTTTTACAACTACCCTTTCAAGAATTTTTGAGAGAAAAGGAAGGTTGGAGATTGGCCTATAATTAGCTAAGATAGCTGGGTCAAGTGATGGCTTTTTAAGTAATGGTTTAATTACTGCCACCTTAAAAGCCTGTGGTACATAGCCAACTAACAAAGATAGATTGATCATATTTAAGATCGAAGCATTAAATAATGGTAGGGCTTCCTTGAGCAGCCTGGTAGGAATGGGGTCTAATAGACATGTTGATGGTTTGGAGGAAGTAACTAATGAAAATAACTCAGACAGAACAATCGGAGAGAAAGAGTCTAACCAAATACCAGCATTACTGAAAGCAGCCAAAGATAATGATATGTCTTTGGGATGGTTATGAGTAATTTTTTCTCTAATAGTTAAAATTTTATTAGCAAAGACAGTCATTAAGTCATTACTAGTTAAAGTTAAAGGAATATTGGGCTCAATAGAGTTCTGAATCTTTGTCAGCCTGGCTACAGTGCTGAAAAGAAACCTGGGGTTGTTCTTATTTTCTTCAATTAGTGATGAGTAGTAAGATGTCCTAGCTTTACGGAGGGCTTTTTTATAGAGCAACAGACTCTTTTTCCAGGCTAAGTGAAGAGCTTCTAAATTAGTGAAATGCCATTTCCTCTCCAACTTACGGGTTATCTGCTTTAAGCTGCGAATTTGTGAGTTATACCACGGAGTCAGGCACTTCTGATTTAAGGCTCTCTTTTTCAGAGGAGCTACAGCATCCAAAGTTGTGCTCAATGAGGATGTAAAACTATTGACGAGATAATCTATCTCACTCACAGAGTTTAGGTAGCTACTCTACACTGTGTTGGTATATGGCATTGGAGAACATAACAAAGAAGGAATCATATCCTTAAACCTAGTTACAGTGCTTTCCGAAAGACTTCTACTGTAATGAAACTTATTCCCCACTGCTGGGTAGTCCATCAGAGTAAATGTAAATGTTATTAAGAAATGATCAGACAGAAGGGAGTTTTCAGGGAATACTGTTAAGTCTTCAATTTCCATACCATAAGTCAAAACAAGATCTAAAGTATGATTAAAGTGGTGGGTGGACTCATTTACATTTTGAGCGAAGCCAGTTGAGTCTAATAATAGATTAAATGCAGTGTAGAGGCTGTCATTCTCAGCATCTATGTGGATGTTAAAATCACCCACTATAATTATCTTATCTGAGCTAAGCACTAAGTCAGACAAAAGGTCTGAAAATTCACAGAAAAACTCACAGTAACGACCAGGTGGACGATAGATAACAACAAATAAAACTGGTTTTTGGGACTTCCAATTTGGATGGACAAGACTAAGAGTCAAGCTTTCAAATGAATTAAAGCTCTGTCTGGGTTTTTGATTAATTAATAAGCTGGAGTGGAAGATTGCTGCTAATCCTCCCCCTCGGCCCGTGCTATGAGCATTCTGACAGTTAGTGTGACTCAAGGGTGTTGACTCATTTAAACGAACATATTCATCCTGCTGTAACCAGGTTTCTGTAAGGCAGAATAAATCAATATGTTGATCAATTATTATATCATTTACTAACAGGGACTTAGAAGAGAGAGACCTAATGTTTAATAGACCACATTTAACTGTTTTAGTCTGTGGTGCAGTTGAAGGTGCTATATTATTTTTTTCTTTTTGAATTTTTATGCTTAAATAGATTTTTACTGGTTGTTGGTGGTCTGGGAGCAGGCACTGTCTGTTGTGAAGGTGTCGTAACACGGACCCACAACAGGGGGCGCAAATGAACGGACAATGGATAAGAAAAGGAGTAACAATTTAATGTTGTGAAGGCACACAACGGAATACAGACAGAAAAATACTGGATGCCAATTGTACACAAGGGGACTGTGGGCAGGCTCGAAGATAGGAGACCTCTGATGATCGAAGAGCCGGGGCCCACACCGCTTCCACCACCAACGGCCTGAAGAACACCGGAGCCGCCAAGTCCTGAGTCCCCAGGTGGTCTCTGTCCTCCGTTGTCGGCCCTGGTACTGCTGGCAGACAAGAAACAGATGACGGTGAGTGTGAGTCCTCACACCCAGCAACCTTTACACACAATTCCTCCGGGAGGGAAAACCTCCACCTCCAGATACGTTATCACTCGTGCAGCTCCTGTTTGTCCCTCTTTTGGATGGAGTGAGAGACGAAGACCGTCGTCTTCTCACTATCCGCCAATCCAATCTCCAACAGACTTTACAGGTATACGGCTGCACACAGAACACAATTTGAAAAACACTCAGAGAATACAGCAGAGAAGATTACCTCTAGTGGTAGATGATTTCTCGGCGAGGAGGTGGAGTTGTAATCCGCTTCTTATGTGGTGGTTGATGAGAGACAGCTGGTGTGGTTGACAAGTGACAGCTGTCACTTCCAATGGCTCCGGCGCCCTCTCATGCTTGAAGCCCGCACACCAAGCAGGGTGCCGACTGGTGGTGGTGGGCCAGCAGTACCTCCTCTTCAGCGGCCCACACAACAGGACCCCCCCCTCAACGGGCGCCTCCTGGCGCCCGACCAGGCTTGTCCGGGTGTCGGCGGTAGAAATCGACCAGGAGGGCCAGGTCCAGGATGAAGCTCCTCTTCACCCAGGAGCGTTCTTCGGGTCCGTACCCCTCCCAGTCCACCAAGTACTGAAAACCCCGGCCCATCCGACGGACGTCCAGGAGCCGACGAACAGTCCATGCCGGCTCCCCGTCGATGATTCGGGCAGGAGGTGGCTCGGGTCCAGGAGTGCAGAGCAGTGAGGCGTGGTATGGCTTGAGTCTAGAGACATGAAAAACCGGGTGGATCCGCAGTGAAGACGGGAGTGTCAGCTTCACTGCGGCCGGACTGAGGATCTTGGCGATGGGGAATGGTCCAATGAAACGGTCCTTCAGTTTCTGGGATGTCACTTGGAGCGGGATGTCCTTAGTGGATAACCACACCTCCTGCCCCGGTTGGTATGCAGGGGCCGGGGATCGCCGGCGATCTGCATGGGCCTTGGCCCTCGTCCGGGCCCGCAACAGGGCAGAACGGGCGGTCCGCCACACCCGGCGGCACCTCCGCAGGTGGGCCTGGACCGAGGGTACCCTGACCTCTCCCTCCACAAGTGGGAACAATGGGGGCTGGTAGCCCAGACATGCTTCAAAAGGGGAGAGGCCGGTGGCAGATGACACTTGGCTGTTGTGAGCGTACTCTATCCAGGCCAGATGGTTACTCCAGGCCGCCGGATGCGTGGAGGTTACACAGCGAAGGGCTTGTTCTAAGTCCTGGTTCGCCCGCTCTGCCTGGCCATTCGTCTGTGGGTGATACCCAGACGAGAGACGTACGGTGGCCCCCAGCTCCTTACAAAAACTCCTCCAGACCTGCGAGGAGAACTGGGGACCACGATCCGAGACGATGTCCGACGGTATCTCATGCAGACGCACGACGTGGTGGACCAGGAGGTCTGCTGTCTCCTGGGCCGTTGGAGCTTCGGGAGGGCCACGAAGTGGGCCGCCTTGGAGAACCGGTCCACTATCGTCAGTATGACGGTGTTGCCCTGGGACGGCGGGAGGCCCGTGACGAAGTCCAGGCCGATGTGGGACCAGGGGCGATGAGGCACAGGCAGGGGTTGGAGGAGACCCCTGGTCTTGTGATGGTCCGCCTTGCCCCTGGCACAGGTGGTACAGGCCTGGACGTAGTCCCGGACGTCGGCTTCCAGTGACACCCACCAGAAGCGCTGCTGGACTACTGCCACGGTCCTGCGCACTCCGGGATGACAGGAGAACTTGGATCCGTGGCAGAAGTACAAGACGGCAGCCCTAGCCTCTGGTGGGACGTAAAGTTTGTTCTTCGGACCATCTCCCGGGTCCGGGTTCCTTGCCAGGGCCTCCCGGATGGTTTCCTCCACGTCCCAGGTGAGGGTGGCCACGACAGTGGACTCGGGAAGGATGGTTTCGATGGGGTCCGACAACTCAGCCTTGGCCTCCTCTTCGTGCACCCGGGACAGTGCATCGGACCGTTGATTCCTAGTCCCGGGGCGGTAGGTGATCCGGAAGTCAAAGCGTCCGAAGAACAGGGACCAGCGGGCTTGCCTGGGGTTCAGCCGCTTGGCGGTCCGGATGTACTCCAGGTTCCGGTGGTCCGTGAAAACCGTGAAAGGCTCCGTAGCTCCCTCCAACAGGTGTCTCCACTCTTCCAGAGCCTCCTTCACCGCGAGGAGTTCCCGATTGCCCACGTCATAATTCCGCTCAGCGGGGGTCAACCTGCGGGAAAAGTAGGCACAAGGATGGAGAACCTTATCGGACTCCCCGCTCTGGGACAGCACGGCTCCTATCCCTGAGTCTGAGGCGTCCACCTCCACTACAAACTGGCGAGTAGGATCAGGCTGCACCAGAACTGGCGCAGACGAAAACCGGCGTTTCAACTCCCTAAACGCGGCCTCGCACCGGTCCGACCAGGTGAAGGGGACCTTAGTGGAGGTCAGGGCAGTCAGGGGGCTAACAACCTGACTGTAACCCTTAATGAACCTCCTGTAGAAGTTTGCAAAGCCGAGGAACTGTTGCAGCTTCCTACGGCTTTTTGGTTGGGGCCAATCCCTCACCGCCGCAACCTTGGCTGGATCCGGGGCGACGGAGTTGGAGGAGATGATAAACCCCAGGAAGGACAAAGAAGTGCGGTGAAACTCACACTTCTCGCCCTTCACAAACAACCGGTTTTCTAACAACCGCTGTAGGACCTGACGTACATGCTGGACATGAGTCTCGGGGTCCGGAGAAAAGATGAGTATATCATCCAGATATACGAAGACAAACCGGTGCAGGAAGTCCCGCAAGACGTCGTTAACCAATGCTTGGAACGTCGCGGGCGCGTTCGTGAGACCAAACGGCATGACCAGGTACTCAAAATGACCTAACGGGGTGTTAAATGCCGTCTTCCATTTGTCTCCCTTCCGGATCCGAACCAGGTGGTACGCATTCCTAAGATCAAGTTTGGTGAATATTTGAGCTCCATGCAGGGGTGTGAACACCGAATCCAAGAGGGGAAATGGGTATCGATTGCGAACCGTGATCTCGTTCAACCCCCTGTAATCGATGCATGGACGGAGTCCGCCGTCTTTCTTACCCACAAAAAAGAAGCCTGCACCCATCGGGGAGGTGGAGTTCCGGATCAATCCGGCGGCTAAGAAGTCCCGGATGTAGGTCTCCATTGATTCGCGTTCCAGACGTGAGAGGTTGTACAGTCTACTGGACGGGTACTCAACGTCCGGAATCAAATCAATGGCCCAATCGTACGGTCGGTGTGGGGGAAGAGTGAGTGCTAGATCTTTGCTGAAAACATCAGCCAGATCATGGTACTCCTCAGGCACCGCCGTCAGATTGGGAGGGACTTTAACCTCCTCCTTAGCCGTGATCCCGGGTGGAACCGAGGATCCTAAACACTCCCGGTGGCAGGCTTCGCTCCACTGCGCCACTACCCCAGACGGCCAATCGATCCGGGGATTGTGTTTCACCATCCAAGGAAAACCCAAAATCACTCGGGAGGTAGAAGGTGTTACGTAAAACACGATCTCCTCCCTGTGATTCCCAGACACAACCAGAGTCACGGGCTGTGTCCGGTGTGTGATTAACGGGAGTAGAGTGCCATCTAGTGCCCGTACCTTCAAAGGCGAAGGCAGAGCCACTAGAGGGAGCCCTACTTCCTTTGCCCATCTGCTATCCAACAGATTCCCTTCGGACCCCGTGTCCACCAGTGCTGGGGCGTGAAGGGTTAAATCCCCACTCAGGATTATCACTGGGATTAGTGCTGATCTGCGGGGTCTCCCCGTGTACATGTTATGGCCCACCCTTAGCCCAGTTTCTAAGGACGGGCGTTGGTGTTTGACCGTTTGGGGCAATCTTTTAACATGTGCTCACATGAGCCACAGTAAAAACACTCCCCGCGGGCCAGCCTCCTTTGTCTGACATCAGATCTCACTTTGGCCCTGCTCGTGTCCATAGCTTCGTCAGCAGGGGGAGCTGTTGCCACACGGATCCCTCTGGCAATGGAACGTGGGGACGACGTCACCCCTTCGGACCCGGAAGAGAGAGGGACGGCTTGTGCCCGGCCACGCCCCCCGGCCTGCTCCCGACGGTGTTCATTTAAGCGGTTGTCTAAGCGTATAATCAGATTGACAAGCACGTCGAAATCCTGCGGTTCGTCCTTAGCCAGTAAATGCTCCTTCAGTACTGGAGACAGTCCGCTTATGATGGCAGCGCGGAGCGCAACGTCATTCCAGCCAGACCTCGCAGCCGCGATGCGGAAGTCCACAGCGTAATCAGCTGCGCTCCGACGCCCCTGTCTCATTGACAGCAGCATGGTCGAGGCGGTCTCGCCTCTGTTGGGATGATCAAACACTTGTTTGAATTCCCGTATAAACCCAGCGTATGATGTCAGAAGCCATGAATCCTGTTCCCAGAGCGCTGTAGCTCAAGCACGTGCCTCACCTCGAAGAGAATTAATTACATAAGCCACCCGGGTGGCGTCTGATGCGTACATAACCGGACGCTGTGCAAAAACGAGCGAACACTGCATTAGGAAGTCTGCGCAGGTTTCAACACAGCCTCTGTATGGTTCGGGAGGGCTTATGTAAGCTTCAGGGGACGGTGGGGGAGGTTGTTGAACGGCCAGTGGAACGTCTGTATTAGGCCCCGGGCCAGCAGGAGGAGACACTGCAGCGACGCTCGACTCGCGTGCTTCCACTCTGGCGGTGAGAGCCTCCATCATCCGATTGAGGATTGCATTTTGCTCGGTTACCAGATGTAACTGAGCAGTGAAAGCGGTAAGGATTTGCTGCAGATCACTTACCACGCCTCCTGCTGACGCCTGTGCTCCTTGTTCTCCCATTGGCTGTTCAAGCTGTGGTTGACGCCCCTCGGGATCCATGACGAATGGCCGAGAAATCCTGTTGTGAAGGTGTCGTAACACGGACCCACAACAGGGGGCGCAAATGAATGGACAATGGATAAGAAAAGGGGTAACAATTTAATGTTGTGAAGGCACACAACGGAATACAGACAGAAAAATACTGGATGCCAATTGTACACAAGAGGACTGTGGGCAGGCTCGAAGATAGGAGACCTCTGATGATCGAAGAGCCGGGGCCCACACCGCTTCCACCACCAACGGCCTGAAGAACACCGGAGCCGCCAAGTCCTGAGTCCCCAGGTGGTCTCTGTCCTCCGTTGTCGGCCCTGGTACTGCTGGCAGACAAGAAACAGATGACGGTGAGTGTGAGTCCTCACACCCAGCAACCTTTACACACAATTCCTCCGGGAGGGAAAACCTCCACCTCCAGATACGTTATCACTCGTGCAGCTCCTGTTTGTCCCTCTTCTGGATGGAGTGAGAGACAAAGACCGTCGTCTTCTCACTATCCGCCAATCCAATCTCCAACAGACTTTACAGGTATACGGCTGCGCACAGAACACAATTTGAAAAACACTCAGAGAATACAGCAGAGAAGATTACCTCTAGTGGTAGATGATTTCTCGGCGAGGAGGTGGAGTTGTAATCCGCTTCTTATGTGGTGGTTGATGAGAGACAGCTGGTGTGGTTGACAAGTGACAGCTGTCACTTCCAATGGCTCCGGCGCCCTCTCATGCTTGAAGCCCGCACTCCAAGCAGGGCGCCGACTGGTGGTGGTGGGCCAGCAGTACCTCCTCTTCAGCGGCCCACACAACACCGTCTCTACGGGGATGGGGTAATGAGGGGATGGCAGGGGGAGAGAAGCTGCAGAAGGGTGTGTAAGACTACAACTCTGCTTCCTGGTCCCAACCCTGGATAGTCACGGTTTGGAGGGTTTAATAAAATTGGCCAGATTTCTAGAAATGAGAGCTGCTCCATCCAAAGTGTGATGGATGCCGTCTCTCCTAACAAGACCAGGTTTTCCCCAGAAGCTTTGCCAATTATCTATGAAGCCCACCTCATTTTTTGGACACCACTCAGACAGCCAGCAATTCAAGGAGAATATGCGGCTAAACATGTCACTCCCGGTCCGATTGGGGAGGGGCCCAGAGAAAACTACAGAGTCTGACATTGTTTTTGCAAAGTTACACACCGATTCAATGTTAATTTTAGTGACCTCCGATTGGCGTAACCGGGTGTCATTACTGCCGACGTGAATTACAATCTTACTGAATTAACGCTTAGCCTTAGCCAGCAGTTTCAAATTTCCTTCAATGTCGCCTGCTCTGGCCTCCGGAAGACAATCGACTACGGTTGCTGGTGTCGCTAACTTCACATCTCTCAAAACAGAGTCACCAAAACCAAAGTTTGTTCCTCGGCGGGTGTGTCGCCGAGTGGGGAAAAATGGTTAGAGATGTGAACGGGTTGGTGGTGTACAGGGGGCTTGTGTTTAGGACTATGCTTCCTTCTCACAGTCACCCAGTCGGCCTGCTTTCCCGGCTGCTCGGGATCTGCTGGGGGACAGCTAACGGCAGCTAAGCTATCTTGGTCCGCACCGACTACAGGGGCCTGGCTAGCTGTAGGATTTTCCATGGTGCGGAGCCGAGTCTCCAATTCGCCCAGCCTGGCCTCCAGAGCTACGAATAAGCTACACTTATTACAAGTACCATTACTGCTAAAGGAGGCCGAGGAATAACTAAACATTTCACACCCAGAGCAGAGAAGTGCGGGAGAGACAGGAGAAGCTGCCATGCTAAACCGGCTAAGAGCTAGTAGCTGCGCTAAGCTAGCGGATTACTAAAAACACACAAAGTGAATAATGTGTAAATAATTTAGAGGTGATTCAGCAGAAGGAGTGCTTTAGTTAAGACACGTGAAGATTACACTGGGAAACAAATCATTATCTAATTATCTAGATCAGTCTAACTACGCTGATTAAACAGCTAACAGATACAGCAAAACACTGCTGTGCTCCAGAATAGGAAGTGATACAATACCGCAGTGAGACCCAACCACCAGTAGAGGCCAGTAAAGCCTCAAGTGGCCAGTCAAGGAACTGCATCTTTTTATTCTTCCATATGGACTTCATCTGAGACCATCAAAGCTTCCTGGGGAGAGTGTGGGTCGATGGCAATGGATGATGGTTTGTAAGATGACTTAAACGACAAAGAGGAAGACAGTGAGAGCTGAACCAAGGATATAATGGTGGAAACTGAAGGAGGAAGCCCATCTTGTGAAATTCAAGAATGAGGTGAGACAGGCACTGGATGGAGGAGGTGAAGTGATTTGCAATGACTGGACATCTACTGCAGATGTGGTGATCAGGGGCGTCGGACTGCGGGGGTAAAGGGTACTATGTACCCAGGGCCCAGAGCATGGGGAGCCCACAAAAAAACTGGCATTAAATACATTTTTGTGTTGCATGTTATTAATGTCCATCCAATTCATGTTGTAAAAGAATATAATTAGAATGAATATATAAATGAGGCAAAACATAATTCTGCTCTAACAATAATATTGAAAGATCTCTGAGGGCCCTTCCCACCCCTGCACAGTTGTACAATTGTTAGTCAGCCCCGCACGCTGCCACACACACACACACACACACACACACACACACACACACACACACACACACACACACACACACACACACACACACACACACACACACACACACACACATCCCAAACGGGATCTCACAGAAAGAGGAGGTGTTTAGTAGTGCTGAAACAACTAATCAATGTAATCAATTATTAAAATAGTTGTCAACTAATTTAGTCATCAATTAGTTGTTAAATAACTTTGTTTTACCGCAAATGTTTCGTTTCTTCCATAGAAATCAACCGTTTCTGTAGCGCGGCTTTGCTTTGAACCTTGAACCAATCGAAGCAGTGATTCGCAGATCGAAGCAGTGATTCGATCTGGTGCCTTGTTGATCCCAGTGTTTTATTTCATTTAATCTTAATTTTTTCCCACTAAGACCCCAAAGATCATATGTCTGTGAGTAATATTTAATGTTAATCTGACCTGTTATGGTCTTCTGAAACAGTTGATAGATGTATTTTATAACTTAAAAACAGGACCGATGCTAACGCATTAGCATGTCTATGGCATTTTCAATTTTAAAGTTAGCATTAAGCAGTTGCAGCTGTCAGCACATTTGTTTTCTTTATAATAATTCATGGCTCAGCGTTTGTTGTCATAAAATAGTCAAATGTATTACAAATTGTAATATTTTATTCATTTATTTTTATGTATATATCAATAATAATAATAATAATAATAATAATAATAATAGAAACAACAATAATAGTAATAATAACTAATAATGCCACAATACAGTTTTAGAGAAATGGACAAAAAGAATCTGATAAAACAAAACAACAAAACAAAACAGAAAAGATTAAACCAACTAACAATGAACATAAATAAATAAATATAGAAATAACTGTTTCCTGTGAACACCTAGTGACTCTTAAACCTCCACTTCATCCCTGTTTTATTTAAGTTTAATGACAATTTGTTTCGGTTAAACCACATATCAGCTGTGTTTTTACACAAGAAAAAAATAAAATGCAGTAAACTGTACATTTGTGTCTTTTTTCATGAAAATATCATTAAATATAACATATTACACTTTCGTCAGGCCTTTAAAATACTTTTGTGGATTCTTGCTGTAATATGTTGTCAGTGGTTGAGATAGTTGCGGTAGGCATCTAAAAATGCTCATAATCGGGTGAAACCTGATAGAAATCTCTTTGTGGTGTGTTGGTGATGTATGTATGTGCGAAATAAAATAAAACACTACTCCAGGTATGTTTTTGATGAGAATATTGGTCAAACATTGATGTTGCGTGATAAAGGCCTTTTAATAATAACTCAAAGAAATAACGGCAAAACTCACATGTAAGTAAAAAACCAAAAACGATTAATCAAAAAAATAATCGACTGATGAACTCATTAGTAAAATAATCGTTAGTTGCAGCCCTAGTGTTTAGGCTGAAATAAAATATGTCTTTCCTAAAAAATCAAAGTCCGGATTTCAAAAAAGAAGAGAAAAAAAGACAGGGAAAGAAAACTAAATGAGGGAAAGCAGCTGCTAACCAAATTCCTTGAAAAGAGAGGTGAGAACGAAAGCTAGCAATATTGAGTTGGGGGGTCTGGGGGACCAAATTGCACCATTTGTTCTCCCAGATCCCCCAACTCAATATTGCTCCCCCAACTTTAAAAAGGGTTGTGGCTCCCAGGTGTGATCTAAGGTATACATGATTTAGACCTGGTTTGACTATGCATTAGAAATGTGTTTTTTTGCGTTAATAAAAAAGAACATAACAGTGTGGGGGGGTCTTCAATATGGCTAGTACCTAGGGCCCAGAATTTGGTGCTACGCCCCTGGTGGTGATGGACACAGCTAGAAAGGTACAAGGATTGACATCTGGACAGAGGAGGGAAGACAAGGAGACTTGGTGGTGGAATGAAGAAGTACAGTAAAATATGAGGACAAAGACATTGGTAAAAAAAAAAAGAACTGGGGAAGTTGGAGAGAGAATGAAAGTAGACAGGAGTAGAACACAAGATAAAAAGAGATGTGTCAATGGTGAAGGAAAGGTCACATAGCTGTTTATGATGGTGGACACAAAGGAAGGGACTTGTAGTGATCATCAAGACCGAGGGGCCAAGCTGGACAGGACGTATCACTGTACTACCGTCGGTACCACTGCGTACTCTTTCCCTCATCTCCAGCTCCTTTGTTGCATCTCTTTGTCATGTGTGTTATGTTTTGTTTATCACGCTGTACTTCTTTGTAATTTGTAATCACTCCTTTGACTTTTAGTATGTCATCACTCTGGTTGTGGGTTTTGTCCCTTTGATTTCTGATGATAATTTTCCGTCTCATCTCCAGTGGGTGTTTTTCTCCAGAGGTTCTCCTAGCATTGATTCCTACCACATTTACCTGGACTCTTCAGTTTTATTGTTGTACTCATTTGGACTCACCGCAATCTGGTAAAAAAAAACATTCTCTGATGGTTTCCTCTGGGCGAGAAAGGTGCAATAATAATAATAATAATAGTAACGTCAGATCCTTGTTTTCTACAAGAACATATTCATCCCTTCGCCAGTGTGTGGACAAACTGTTTACTTGACCAAACGCGCACGTAGGGAGGTTATAGATCTATCAATCTGTCTGACCTCTGAGCTCTCAGAATCAAGACAAGGTCCCCAGTTAGCCTGTGTCTGCTCACGTGACTATTGGGGAGCACAGGCCAGACACCGAGCCAGGCTGACTGGAGGAAGGGCCCCTGCTGAGCCAGGCCTTCTGTCAGACCAGCCAAGAAATATGGCCTATCTTCTGTTTGTCTCCACCACCATTTTGTTATGCAAGCGTGCTGTGGCTACAGCCCGGCGGAGGCCCAGCATCAGACAAGCTCTGTCTCTGTCTCTCGGCTGTATTTGTACAATAAATAAAGGGGAAGGGCTCGGCCTGCCTGGTGTTTTGACTTCATCATTTATGTTTTGTTCATCCTGCCCCTTCCCACCCAAAACTGTCTTCTGCTGGACTGGCAGGATCGCGGAGGATAAAAGTGATAGCGTTCTAATCATTGTGGGTGAAAGCTACAATAAAGTGTGTTTCTTTGTTGTGTTAAAATTTGAAAGATAATGTGTAAGAACTCAGATTTGGACTTTGCTGAGGCTTCATTTATCAGTTGTCTTCTCTTCTATGAAGAAAAAAAAACACATTTAGTTTACTTTCTTTGTCAGTTGATCCGCTGACAAACACATTGACTCAAAAGCACAAGTTGTACCACATTTCCATCCAGCAGATTTGGGTTGACTTTACATGTGTACAAAAACGTATCTGGGCTGAGATGTTCTGAGTCTGAAGGCACAAGTGTTTGGATGAGCCGCTTGTGCAGGACTTGAAGGGTTTTAGTGCAGTTTTGTAACATAGAATAAATGTTTTCACAGTTACCCTCATCAGCGTGTGTGTAATATTTAACCTGTGTGACTCATCTGCATACAAACACACTATTATTGGACCAACCTAAAATAAGAAAAGTGCTCCAGCTGATAGCACACAAATTAATTAATGAAGCGAAAGCAAACTTATTTGTTTTGTTTGACATTTACGTTGGTCTAGCAGTTCTCTCTTTCTTCAAGGTACACAGTGACACAACTCGACAGGCAGTGTCTTCAGCCAAAAAATGACTTTGAAACACGTTCTTGTCCAAAGATGCTAGAACCTCTTCTCTTATCTTGGCTCCGTCCACTGTTGGAGGCAAAACATAACTTGTCGGGACAGTTTTCGGTGGGTCAGGAGGAGGACAGGGTTCAGCTGAAGGTGTAACTTAACATTATGGCAAAGCTTTATGTTACGATTAGGGATTGGTGACATGTGACATGATCACATTGACAACTAAAAAGTAACTCCACCACCAATGCAGATCAGAGCAATGGTCCAGTGATGGGTTCATGTTTGTGTTCGGCCTTTCTGCAGCACCAATGTAGAATTGTTTCTACACTGATGCAACGTAGATGTGGTGATGGACACAGCTAGGAAGGTACGAGGTGTGACATCTGGACAGAGGAGGGAAGACAAGTAGACTTGGTGGTGGAATGAAGAAGTACAGTAAAATATGAGGACAAAGACACTGGCAAAAAAAAAAAAAAAAAGAACTGGGGAAGTTGGAGAGAAAATGAAAGTAGACATGAGTAGGACAAGATAAAAAGAGATGTGTCAAAAGAGACGTGTCAACGGTGAAGGAAAGGTGGCATAAAGAGGAAGTGAGCAGACATTAGTATTATTATTAAAGACAAAGTACAGCTTCAAAATGATCTAATTATTAGTGATAATACATGGTCCAAAACCTTCAGAATTAGCCTGAGGATTCTTTATGAACTTCATTCAAATCTGAACCTGTCTGGGTTTGTGAATCAAGACTATAAAATCCAGGCTTTCCATGAGTTCCTGAACTCAGATATCAGAAGTGGTTAAAGTGACAAACTTGTAGAGGCATTTCACTTATCTTGGCAGTGACATTCGCGTCTCTGGGTCATTGGCCTATAAGATTGAGAGATGCCTGGGAAAGCTCACGGAGTCTTGAGGTTGCTAATATGTTTGCAGCAGAATGAATGTCTCTGTGCTTTCTGTCTTACTGTATGCTTATGAGACGTGGATACAAACCAGTGACTTAAAGCAACAACTGGATGTCTTTGGTGTCTTTGTCTCTTCAGAGGATCTTTGGGTACCATTGGAATGATTTTGTTCCAAGTGAACAGTCACTAAAGGCCCAGTCACACTGGAGGTTATGACCACACTGCAACAGGTTCACAACAAAATGGCACAGTTGTGTGCCACATTCGCTCGAGTCAAAACAAAAACAAATGGGTATCAAAGAGAGAATCGATCGAAGAGTGTATCCTGAACATATTCAAAATACATGCTGCATCTCCCATAATAGTAGAATGCGGTGAGTGGTTTATTTTAGAGTACCACAGTGGTACTGTCCCTGTGCCACAGACAGATTAGAAGGAAGAACACTGATTGTGTGGAGGAGGGCATGAAAAGAGGGGCGAACATGCAAACATGGGGAGAACATGCAAATTCCACACAGAAAGGCCACAGATAGGAATTGAACCTATGACGTTCTTACTGTGAGGCAACAGTGCTAACCACTAAGCCACCAATTTAATCAATTAGTTTGTGATACTGTCATGAAATTTGTTACATTTTCATGACAATATCATGAAGTTATTTCAGGATGGTATCATGAAATTGGGGGTTATGCAGGGGTGGGTGGGTGGGGCTGAAAATAGTGATGTAAATTTGACCATGTCATGAAAGTGTGATGCATTTTGTGATGGCATCATGAAAAATAACACACAAACATGAGAGCGGGCTGCTGTGTATGACCCACCACATAGGTGCCTCAGTGTTTGAGGACACCAGATGATGAAGGCCAAAGCTATGCCCACATTTTGGCCTCTACTGGTGGTTGGCTCTCACTGCGGTATTGTATCACTTCCTGTTCCGGAGCACAGCGGTGTTTTGCTGTTTTGCTGTATCTGTTAGCTGTTTAATCTGCGCAGTTAGATTGATCTAGTTACCTAGATAATGATTTGTTTCCCAGTGTAATCTTCACGTGCCTTAACTAAAGCACTCCCTCTGCTGAATCACCTCAATTATTTACACGTTATTCACTTTGCGTGTTTTTAGGAATCCGCTAGCTTAGCGCAGCTACTAGCTCTTAGCCGGTTTAGCATGGCAGCTTCTCCTGTCTCTCCCGCACTTTTCTGCTCTGGGTGTGAAATGTTTAGTTATTCCTCGGCCTCCTTTAGTAGTAATGGTACTTGTAATAAGTGTAGCTTATTCGTAGCTTTGGAGGCCAGGCTGGGCGAATTGGAGACTCGGCTCCGCACCGTGGAAAATTCTACAGCTAGCCAGGCCCCTGTAGTCAGTGCGGACCAAGGTAGCTTAGCCGCCGTTAGTTTCCCTCTGGCAGATCCCGAGCAGCCGGGAAAGCAGGCCGACTGGGTGACTGTGAGGAGGAAGCGTAGCCCTAAACAGAAGCCCCGTGTACACCGCCAACCTGTTCACATTTCTAACCGTTTTTCCCCACTCGGCGACACACCCGCCGAGGATCAAACTCTGGTTATTGGCGACTCTGTTTTGAGAAATGTGAAGTTAGCGACACCAGCAACCATAGTCAGTTGTCTTCCGGGGGCCAGAGCAGGCGACACTGAAGGAAATTTGAAACTGCTGGCTAAGGCTAAGCGTAAATTTGGTAAGACTGTAATTCACGTCGGCAGTAATGACACCCGGTTACGCCAATCGGAGGTCACTAAAATTAACATGGAATCGGTCTGTAACTTTGCAAAAACAATGTCGGACTCTGTAGTTTTCTCTGGGCCCCTCCAGACCGTGACTATCCAGGGTTGGGACCAGGAAGCAGACTTGTAGTCTTACACACCCTTCTGCAGCTTCTCTCCCCCTGCCATCCCCTCATTACCCCATCCCCGTAGAGACGGTGCCTGCTCCCAGACCACCAATAACCAGCAAAAATCTATTTAAGCATAAAAATTCAAAAAGAAAAAATAATATAGCACCTTCAACTGCACCACAGACTAAAACAGTTAAATGTGGTCTATTAAACATTAGGTCTCTCTCTTCTAAGTCCCTGTTAGTAAATGATATAATAATTGATCAACATATTGATTTATTCTGCCTTACAGAAACCTGGTTACAGCAGGATGAATATGTTAGTTTAAAGAGTCAACACCCCCGAGTCACACTAACTGCCAGAACGCTCGTAGCACGGGCCGAGGCGGAGGATTAGCAGCAATCTTCCATTCCAGCTTATTAATTAATCAAAAACCCAGACAGAGCTTTAATTCATTTGAAAGCTTGACTCTTAGTCTTGTCCATCCAATTTGGAAGTCCCAAAAAACAGTTTTATTTGTTATCTATCATCCTCCTGGTCGTTACTGTGAGTTTCTCTGTGAATTTTCCGAACTTTTGTCTGACTTAGTGCTTAGCTCAGATAAGATAATTATAGTGGGCAATTTTAACATCCACACAGATGCTGAGAATGGCAGCCTCAACACTGCATTTAATCTATTATTAGACTCTATTGGCTTTGCTCAAAATGTAAATGAGTCCACCCACCACTTTAATGATATCTCACATCTTGTTCTGACTTATGGTATGGAAATTGAAGACTTAACAGTATTCCCTGAAAACTCCCTTCTGTCTGATCATTTCTTAATAACATTTACATTTACTCTGATGGACTACCCAGCAGTGGGGAATAAGTTTCATTACACTAGAAGTCTTTCAGAAAGCGCTGTAACTAGGTTTAAGGATATGTTTCCTTCTTTATGTTCCCTAATGCCATATACCAACACAGTGCAGAGTAGCTACCTAAACTCTGTAAGTGAGATAGAGTATCTCGTCAATAGTTTTACATCCTCATTGAAGACAACTTTGGATGCTGTAGCTCCTCTGAAAAAGAGAGTTTTAAATCAGAAGTGCCTGACTCCGTGGTATAACTCACAAACTCGCAGCTTAAAGCAGATAACCCGTACGTTGGAGAGGAAATGGCGTCTCACTAATTTAGAAGATCTTCACTTAGCCTGGAAAAAGAGTCTGTTGCTCTATAAAAAAATCCCTCCGTAAAGCTAGGACATCTTACTACTAATCATTAATTGAAGAAAATAAGAACAACCCCAGGTTTCTTTTCAGCACTGTAGCCAGGCTGACAAAGAGTCACAGCTCTATTGAGCCGAGTATTCCTTTAACTTTAACTAGTAATGACTTCATGACTTTCTTTGCTAATACAGTTTTAACTATTAGAGAAAAAATTACTCATAACCATCCCAAAGACGTATCGTTATCTTTGGCTGCTTTCAGTGATGCCGGTATTTGGTTAGACTCTTTCTCTCAGAATGTTCTGTCTGAGTTATTTTCATTAGTTACTTCATCCAAACCATCAACATGTCTATTGGACCCCATTCCTACCAGGCTGCTCAAGGAAGCCCTACCATTATTTAATGCTTCGATCTTAAATATGATCAATCTATCTTTATTAGTTGGCTATGTACCACAGGCTTTTAAGGTGGCAGTAATTAAACCATTACTTAAAAAGCCATCACTTGACCCAGCTATCTTAGCTAATTATAGGCCAATCTCCAACCTTCCTTTTCTCTCAAAATTCTTGAAAGGGTAGTTGTAAAACAGCTAACTGATCATCTGCAGAGGAATGGTCTATTTGAAGAGTTTCAGTCAGGTTTTAGAATTCATCATAGTACAGAAACAGCATTAGTGAAGGTTACAAATAATCTTCTTATGGCCTCAGACAGTGGACTCATCTCTGTGCTTGTTCTGTTAGACCTCAGTGCTGCTTTTGATACTGTTGACCATAAAATTTTATTACAGAGATTAGAGCATGCCATAGATATTAAAGGCACTGCGCTGCGGTGGTTTGAATCATATTTATCTAATAGATTACAATTTGTTCATGTAAATGGGGAATCTTCTTCACAGACTAAGGTTAATTATGGAGTTCCACAAGGTTCTGTGCTAGGACCAATTTTATTCACTTTATACATGCTTCCCTTAGGCAGTATTATTAGACGGCATTGCTTAAATTTTCATTGTTACGCAGATGATACCTAGCTTTATCTATCCATGAAGCCAGAGGACACACACCAATTAGCTAAACTGCAGGATTGTCTTACAGACATAAGGACATGGATGACCTCTAATTTCCTGCTTTTAAACTCAGATAAAAACTGAAGTTATTGTACTTGGCCCCACAAATCTTAGAAACATGGTGTCTAACCAGATCCTTACTCTGGATGGCATTACCCTGACCTCTAGTAATACTGTGAGAAATCTTGGAGTCATTTTTGATCAGGATATGTTATTCAAAGCGCATATTAAACAAATATGTAAGACTGCTTTTTTGCATTTACGCAATATCTCTAAAATTAGAAAGGTCTTGTCTCAGAGTGATGCTGAAAAACTAATTCATGCATTTATTTCCTCTAGGCTGGACTATTGTAATTCATTATTATCAGGTTGTCCTAAAAGTTCCCTGAAAAGCCTTCAGTTAATTTAAAATGCTGCAGCTAGAGTACTGACGGGGACTAGAAGGAGAGAGCATATCTCACCCATATTGGCCTCTCTTCATTGGCTTCCTGTTAATTGTAGAATAGAATTTAAAATTCTTCTTCTTACTTATAAGGTTTTGAATAATCAGGTCCCTTCTTATCTTAGGGACCTCGTAGTACCATATCACCCCAATAGAGCGCTTCGCTCTCAGACTGCAGGCTTACTTGTAGTTCCTAGGGTTTGTAAGAGTAGAATGGGAGGCAGAGCCTTCAGCTTTCAGGCTTCTCTCCTGTGGAACCAGCTCCCAATTCGGGATCAGGGAGACAGACACCCTCTCTACTTTTAAGATTAGGCTTAAAACTTTCCTTTTTGCTAAAGCTTATAGTTAGGGCTGGATCAGGTGACCCTGAACCATCCCTTAGTTATGCTGCTATAGACTTAGACTGCTGGGGGTTCCCATGATGCACTGAGTGTTTCTTTCTCTTTTTGCTCTGTATGCACCACTCTGCATTTAATCATTAGTGATTGATCTCTGCTCCCCTCCACAGCATGTCTTTTTCCTGGTTCTCTCCCTCAGCCCCAACCAGTCCCAGCAGAAGACTGCCCCTCCCTGAGCTGGTTCTGCTGGGAGGTTTCTTCCTGTTAAAATGGAGTTTTTCCTTCCCACTGTCGCCAAGTGCTTGCTCACATGGGGTCGTTTTGACCTTTGGGGTTTTTACGTAATTATTGTATGGCCTTGCCTTACTATATAAAGCGCCTTAGGGCAATTGTTTGTTGTGATTTGGCGCTATATAAATAAAATTGAATTGAAAATTTTACCAAATGTTGCAGAGAGGTGGGGAGTGACTCTGTTTTTTCTGATGCAGAACTTAAAAAGACTGCTATCAAGTGGTGGATGCACCAGCACATGGTCGAAGTCCTCACCTGTTATGTGAAGACAAGCCCAGATACTATGACAAAGGTTTAACAAATTTATGTTTTTGTTTACAATAGGATATAATACAATATACTTTATTTTCCCAAATGGAAAATTTTGTCTTGGTCTTGTGCGATGCATACAGTGCACAATAAGGCTGCTGAAACAAGTCTTCACTCCGAACTGCAACTGGGCCACCGAACCAGGGAGGACAGAAGAAGCAATACAAAGATCTGCTCAAACTAAACCTGAAGAATTGCAACATCAACTGGAACACCTGGGAAACTGCAGCCAAAGATCGGCCAAAATGGAGATCCGCCATTCACTTTGACACTCAGGCCTTCGAAGAGGCTAGGATCTCCTACACAAAAGAGAAAAGAAGAAGAAGAACAAAGCGACTTCAATACTCCAACAGGCAGAAACTCCCACTAACTACCACCTGTCCAACCTGCGGGAGGCAGTGCGCTACACAACTGGGACACCTGTCACCTAAGAGTCCATGCCAACAACTAGGAGACCATCATCCTCGGCAATGAGGGATAGCCACAACGACAACAATAAAAGAAAAAGAAAACACACCCAATATAAACACACAGCATAAATATAATATAACACTCAATGGTAACACTTTACTTGAAGGTATCGTCATAACAGTGACATAACGCTGTCATAACTGTTACATGACACAGTCATGAATGTGTCATAAACATTATGTTAATGTCATAAATGCTTATGACTGCTGTCATTAAGTGTCATCAGTTTTTGTAATGACAAGTTGACAAGTTTTCATACAGATGAAGACCAAAAAGGTCAAAGACAGCTTTCTGGTCATGCACTTTGATTAAACTCAAGCTGTTATAATCAAGACAAGCCAAGAAATGTCAACTTTGTCATTCTACAAACCGAATGACACTTAATGACAGCAGTCATAAATGTTTATGACACATTCATGACTGTGTCATGTAACAGTTGTGACAGTGTCATGTCATTATTATGATGATACCTTCAAGTAAAGTGTACCCACTCAACAAACTACTTCCTGCCGCCTTACGCAATCTCATTTAGAGGTTTGATACATGTAGGCACAAATGACTTTTTTTAAATGGTTCAACTTACATTGGTAAAAAAAAAAGTAAAAATAGAAAGTAAAAAGTTCTGATTTGGCACTATATAAATAAAATAAATTATTTAAAACATAAATATATTTCAATGTGTTTAAGTGTGTAAAGAATAAAAAAACACACGAAGATGGGTGGTGCAGCTATTCAGTTGTTCTGAGGGGGGCTCCACTCTCCCCACACTTTGAAAATCCCTGTTATAAAAGATATGTGATGAGTCAGTCAGTATCCTCTGAGCTTACCTGAGAACACACTGATCATATAAAGATTGCAGGCCTTGGTACTCCTTCCATCCCATTACCTTCACAGCAGTGTTTACTTAGAATTATGGCTGTCAAAATAACATTAATTTACATTACAAACCTCAATTCCAATGAAGTTGGGACTTTGTGTAAAATGTAAATAAAAACAGGAATACAATGATTTGTAACTCCTCTTCAACCTATATTCAATTGAATACACCACAAAGACAAGATATTTAATGTTCAAACTGATAAACTTTATTGTTTTGGTGCAAATATTTGCTCATTTGAAATGGATGCCTGCAACATATTTCAAAAAAGTTGGGACAGGGCAACAAAAGACTGGGATAGCTGATGAATGCTCAAAAGAACACTGAATTGGAAATAAGTGTCATGATTGGGTATAAAAGGAGCATCGCCAAAAGTCTCAGCTGTTCACAAGCAAAGATGGGGTGAGGATCACCACTTTGTAAACAACTGCATGAAAAATAGACAAACAGTTAAGAACAATGTTTCTCAACGTTCAATTGCAAAGAATTTAAGGATTCCATCATCTACAGTCCATAACATAATCAGAAGATTCAAAGAATCTGGAGAACTTTCTACACGTAAGTGGCAAGGCCGAAAACCAACATTGAATGCCTGTGACCTTCGATCCCTCAGGCAGCACTGCATTAAAAACTGACATCATTGTGTAAAGAATCTTACCAAGTGGGCTCAAGAACACTTCAGAAAACCACTGTCAGTTAACACAGTTTGTCGTTACATCTACAAGTGCAAGTTAAAACTGTACCATGCAAAGGGAAAGCCAAACATCAACAACATTCAGAAACATCGCCGCCTTCTCTGGGCCCGAGCTCATTGAAATGGACAGACACAAAGTGGAAAAGTGTGCTGTGGTCTGATGAGTCCATATTTCAAATTGTTTTTGTAAATCATGGACATCATGTCCTCCAGACAAAAGAGGAAGAGACCATCCAGATTGTTACCAGTGCCAAAGTTCAAAAGCCAGCATCTGTGATGGTATGGGGGTGGTGTTAGTGCCCATGGCATGGGCAACTTACACATCTGTGATGGCACCATCAATGCTGAAAGGTACATCCGGGTTTTGGAGCAACACATGCTGCTGTCCAAGCAACGTCTTTTTTCAGGGACGTCCCTGCTTATTTCAGCAAGACAATGCCAAGCCACATTCTGCACGTGTTTCAACAGCGTGGCTTCGTAGTAAAAGACTGCAGGTACTAGACTACCTACAGTCCAGACCTGTTGCCCATTTAAAATGTGTGGCACATTATGAAGCGCAAAATACGACAACGGTGTTATATGGCTGGGGGGGGCCTGGCTGCCGGTTTGTTTCTGTCTTTTGGTTTTCCTCCCAGGTGGCGTGCGTTTGGGACTGAGTGGCTGTGTTGCTGAGGCTGTCAGGACCTCACCCTGATCACCTGCGACTCGTCAGGACTCACAGCTGTGGTGCATCTGGATGGATTGGAACATGTTGGCATTTAAGACTGGAGTGCACAGTGTGTATTTGCCAGAGACTCGACCTTGTGACCAGACGGGTGAGATCGTCGTCTCGGGAGCCATCTCATCAGCAGCGGATGCTGAGAACGTCCAGGTTTGATGCACAGTCTGTGAAAGAGGAGGGGGTGAGGTTTCACGCTCGTCAGCACACTTCCTGAGGTACGTTAGATTTTGTGACTAACAGTTATACAGTCAGTAAATGTGGTGTCCCTCACACCTATTGTATTGAGCTGTTTGTTAGTCATGTATCAGCTTTCACTGCAGTGGAGTTTTGTGAACTGATTGTTCCATGCCTGCAGGTTGGGAAGCTGATCAGTAATCAAGCCAGGAAGTGTTTGCTGTTTGTACACCTTTAAGTGTTCTGTGTGTAGAGTGTGGACTCACATAATGGTTCCTTCTTTCACAGACTCGGTTGTTGCGGCCACCTGGGGGTGTCGGCGGGGTCCTTGGGTCCGAAACAGCTTCTGGCTCCGGACCGTTAGCGCTGCTGGGAGCGCACCACGCCAGACCGCACCTTTTGTTATTATATTATCACTGTATGTATTAAATTCAGTTAGCCTTTGAACCGTGCTCTGCTTATTTCATACTGGGTCCTTCAAACGCTGGTCGGTTTCCGAGCTGCGTCCGACACATAACAAACGGAGACTGTTGAACAACTGAAGTTGTACATCAAGCAAGAATGGGAAAGAATTTTACCTACAAAGCTTCAACAATTAGTGTCCTCAGTTCCCAAATGCTTATTGAGTGTTGTTAGAAGGAAAGGTGATGTGACACAGTGGCAAACATACCACTGTCCCAGCTTTTTTGAAACATGTTGCAGGCATCCATTTCAAAATGAGCAAATATTTGCACAAAAACAACAAAGTTTATCAGTTTGAACATTAAATATCTTGTTTTTGTGGTGTATTCAATTGAATATACGTTGAAGAGGATTTGCAAATCATTGTATTCTGTTTTTATTTAAGTGTAGGAACACGGACCCACAACAGGGGGCGACAATGAATGGACAATGGAGGAATCAAATATACTGTTTTTACTGTTATGAAAAAAGGGCACAACAAATACAACTGATAACAATAGAGAGATCAAGTCTAATTCAAAGGTGTCGTGTGGGCAGGCTCGACGATAGGGACGTCTGTCCAAGTCGAACCGGAACCAACCCGATCTCCGCCGCCACGGACCCCGGGGATACTGGAGCCGCCAAGTCCCGAATTCCCAGGTGGCCACTGCCTCCGCTCGCCGGATCCGGTACTGCTGGCAGGAAACCGAAACAGTCAGGAGTGGACGGCTGCACCCAGCAACACGGAGGGTGGAGCGTCCACCTCCACCTCTCGTCAGGAAAATACTGGTGAGTGCAGGAGTGTGAGTACTTATCAAAAGGTCCAATACAGTCTCCTGCTGTTCCACTCACTATCGGCGCAAAAGCAACAACGTATTATGTTCAAAAAGACAACACAATTGGCTGAGTACGTTACCTCTTAGGTATGGCGATATCTCTGCAAATGAGGTGGAGATGCCGTCCTGCTGATATACCTCCGTCTTGATTGGGATCAGCTGTCTGATAGCTGTGACTTACTGTTGGATGGCTGCTCCTTGCGTCGCGTGCTGTGAGGCGGCGCCCTCTGGTGCCTGGAGCCCGCACTCCAGGCAGGGCGCCCTCTAGTGGTGGTGGGCCAGCAGTACCTCCTCTTCAGCGGCCCACACAACAGGACCCCCCCCCTCAACGGGCGCCTCCTGGCGCACGACCGGGTTTGTCAGGGTGGCGACGGTAGAAGTCGGCCAGGAGGGCCGGGTCCAGGATGAAGCCCTTCTTCACCCAGGAGCGTTCTTCGGGGCCGTACCCCTCCCAGTCCACCAAGTACTGAAAACCCCGGCCATTCGTCGAACGTCAAGGAGCCGGCGCACGGTCCAGGCCGGCTCTCCGTCGATGATCCGGGCAGGAGGGCGCCGGACCCGAGTGCAGAGGGTGAGGTGTGATGGGGTTTGATCCTGGAGACATGGAAAACCGGATGAATCCGCAGTGAGGCCGGAAGCTGGAGCCTCACTGCGGCGGGATTGATGACCTTGAGAATCTTGTAAGGTCCAATGTATCGTTCCTGCAGTTTCGGGGAGTCCACTTGAAGGGGAATGTCCTTGGTGGACTTATGAGACGTGGATACAAACCAGTGACTTAAAGCAACAACTGGATGTCTTTGGTGTCTTTGTCTCTTCAGAGGATCTTTGGGTACCATTGGAATGATTTTGTTCCAAGTGAACAGTCACTAAAGCCCAGTCACACTGGAGGTTATGACCACACTGCAACAGGTTCACAACAAAATGGCACAGTTGTGTGCCACATTCGCTCGAGTCAAAACAAAAACAAATGGTATCAAGAGAGAATCGATCGAAGAGTGTATCCTGAACATATTCAAAATACATGCTGCATCTCCCATAATAGTAGAATGCGGTGAGTGGTTTATTTTAGAGTACCACAGTGGTACTGTCCCTGTGCCACAGACAGATTAGAAGGAAGAACACTGATTGTGTGGAGGAGGGCATGAAAAGAGGGGCGAACATGCAAACATGGGAGAACATGCAAATTCCACACAGAAAGGCCACAGATAGGAATTGAACCTATGACGTTCTTACTGTGAGGCAACAGTGCTAACCACTAAGCCACCAATTTAATCAATTAGTTGTGATACTGTCATGAAATTTGTTACATTTTCATGACAATCATGATGAGTTATTTCAGGATGGTATCATGAAATTGGGGGTTATGCAGGGGTGGGTGGGTGGGGCTGAAAATAGTGATGTAAATTTGACCATGTCATGAAAGTGTGATGCATTTTGTGATGGCATCATGAAAATACACACAAACATGAGAGCGGGCTGCTGTATGACCCCCACATAGGTGCCTCAGTGTTTGAGGACACCAGATGATGAAGGCCAAAGCTATGCCCACATTTTGGCCTCTACTGGTGGTTGGCTCTCACGGCGGTATTGTTCACTTCCTGTTCCGGAGCACAGCGGTGTTTTGCTGTTGTGCGGTACGTTAGCTGTTTATCTGCGCAGTTAGATTGATCTAGTGTACCTAGATAATGATTTGTTTCCCAGTGTAATCTTCACGTGCCTTAACTAAAGCACTCCCTCTGCTGAATCACCTCATTATTTACACGTTATCACGTTGCGTGTTTTTAGGAATCCGCTACTTAGCGCAGCTACACTCTTAGCCGTTTAGCATGGCAGCTTCCTCCTGTTCCTCGCCCGCACTTTTCTGCTCTGGGTGTGAAATGTTTAGTTATTCCTCGGCCTCCTTTAGTATAATGGTACTTGTAATAAGTGTAGCTTATTCGTAGCTTTGGAGGCCAGGCTGGGCGAATTGGAGACTCGGCTCCGCACCGTGGAAAATCTACAGCTAGCCAGGCCCCTGTAGTCAGTGCGGACCAAGGTAGCTTAGCCCCGTTAGTTTCCCCCTCTGGCAGATCCCGAGCAGCCGGGAAGCAGGCCGACTGGGTGACTGTGAGAGGAAGCGTAGCCCTAAACAGAAGCCCCGTGTACACCGCCAACCTGTTCACATTTCTAACCGTTTTTCCCCACTCGGTCGACACACACCCGCCGAGGATCAAACTCTGGTTATTGGCGACTCTGTTTTGAGAAATGTGAAGTTAGCGACACCAGCAACCATAGTCAGTTGTCTTCCGGGGGCCAGCAGGCGACCTGAGGAAATTTGAAACTGCTGGCTAAGGCTAAGCGTAAATTTGGTAAGACTGTAATTCACGTCGCAGTAATGACACCCGTTACGCCAATCGAGGTCACTAAAATTAACATGAATCGTCTGTAACTTTGCAAAAACAATGTCGGACTCTGTAGTTTTCTCTGGGCCCCTCCAACCGTGACTATCCAGGTTGGGACCAGGAAGCAGACTTGTAGTCTTACACACCCTTCTGCAGCTTCTCTCCCCCCGCCATCCCCCATTACCCCATCCCCGTAGAGACGGTGCCTGCTCCCAGACCACCAATAACCAGCAAAAATCTATTTAAGCATAAAAATTCAAAAAAAAAATAATATAGCACCTTCAACTGCACCACAGACTAAACATTAAATTGTGGTCTATTAAACATTAGGTCTCTCTCTTCTAAGTCCCTGTTAGTAAATGATATAATAATTGATCAACATATTGATTTATTCTGCTTACAGAAACCTGGTTACAGCAGGATGAATATGTTAGTTTAAAGAGTCACACCCCCGAGTCACAACTAACTGCCAGAACGCTCGTAGCACGGGCCGAGGCGGAGGATTAGCAGCATCTTCCATTCCACTTATTAATTAATCAAAAACCCAAAGAGCTTTAATTCATTTGAAAGCTTGACTCTTAGTCTTGTCCATCCATTTGGAAGTCCCAAAAACAGTTTTATTTGTTATCTACATCCTCCTTCGTTACTGTGAGTTTCTCTGTGATTTTCCGAACTTTTGTCTGACTTAGTGCTTAGCTCAGATAAGATAATTAGTGGGCAATTTTACATCCACACAGATGCTGAGAATGGCAGCCCAACACTGCATTTATCTATTATTAGACTCTATTGGCTTTGCTCAAAATGTAAATGAGTCCACCCACCACTTTAATGATATCATCACTCTGTGGTCGACTTATGGTATGGGAAATTGAAGACTAACAGTATTCCCTGAAAACTCCCTTCTGTCTGATCATTGTCTTAATAACAGTTACATTTACATCTGATGGGACGACCCAGCAGTTGGGGAATAAGTTTCATTACACTAGAAGTCTTTCAGAAAGCGCTGTAGACTAGGGTTTAGATATGTTCCTTCTTTATGTGCCCTATCCATATACCAAGCACGTGCAGAGTAGCTACCTAAACTCTGTAAGTGAGATAGAGTATCTCGTCAATAGTTTTACATCCTCATTGAAGACAACTTTGGATGCTGTAGCTCCTCTGAAAAAGAGAGTTTTAAATCAGAAGTGCCTGACTCCGTGGTATAACTCACAAACTCGCAGCTTAAAGCAGATAACCCGTACGTTGGAGAGGAAATGGCGTCTCACTAATTTAGAAGATCTTCACTTAGCCTGGAAAAAGAGTCTGTTGCTCTATAAAAAAATCCCTCCGTAAAGCTAGGACATCTTACTACTAATCATTAATTGAAGAAAATAAGAACAACCCCAGGTTTCTTTTCAGCACTGTAGCCAGGCTGACAAAGAGTCACAGCTCTATTGAGCCGAGTATTCCTTTAACTTTAACTAGTAATGACTTCATGACTTTCTTTGCTAATACAATTTTAACTATTAGAGAAAAAATTACTCATAACCATCCCAAAGACGTATCGTTATCTTTGGCTGCTTTCAGTGATGCCGGTATTTGGTTAGACTCTTTCTCTCAGAATGTTCTGTCTGAGTTATTTTCATTAGTTACTTCATCCAAACCATCAACATGTCTATTGGACCCCATTCCTACCAGGCTGCTCAAGGAAGCCCTACCATTATTTAATGCTTCGATCTTAAATATGATCAATCTATCTTTATTAGTTGGCTATGTACCACAGGCTTTTAAGGTGGCAGTAATTAAACCATTACTTAAAAAGCCATCACTTGACCCAGCTATCTTAGCTAATTATAGGCCAATCTCCAACCTTCCTTTTCTCTCAAAAATTCTTGAAAGGGTAGTTGTAAAACAGCTAACTGATCATCTGCAGAGGAATGGTCTATTTGAAGAGTTTCAGTCAGGTTTTAGAATTCATCATAGTACAGAAACAGCATTAGTGAAGGTTACAAATAATCTTCTTATGGCCTCAGACAGTGGACTCATCTCTGTGCTTGTTCTGTTAGACCTCAGTGCTGCTTTTGATACTGTTGACCATAAAATTTTATTACAGAGATTAGAGCATGCCATAGATATTAAAGGCACTGCGCTGCGGTGGTTTGAATCATATTTATCTAATAGATTACAATTTGTTCATGTAAATGGGGAATCTTCTTCACAGACTAAGGTTAATTATGGAGTTCCACAAGGTTCTGTGCTAGGACCAATTTTATTCACTTTATACATGCTTCCCTTAGGCAGTATTATTAGACGGCATTGCTTAAATTTTCATTGTTACGCAGATGATACCTAGCTTTATCTATCCATGAAGCCAGAGGACACACACCAATTAGCTAAACTGCAGGATTGTCTTACAGACATAAGGACATGGATGACCTCTAATTTCCTGCTTTTAAACTCAGATAAAAACTGAAGTTATTGTACTTGGCCCCACAAATCTTAGAAACATGGTGTCTAACCAGATCCTTACTCTGGATGGCATTACCCTGACCTCTAGTAATACTGTGAGAAATCTTGGAGTCATTTTTGATCAGGATATGTTATTCAAAGCGCATATTAAACAAATATGTAAGACTGCTTTTTTGCATTTACGCAATATCTCTAAAATTAGAAAGGTCTTGTCTCAGAGTGATGCTGAAAAACTAATTCATGCATTTATTTCCTCTAGGCTGGACTATTGTAATTCATTATTATCAGGTTGTCCTAAAAGTTCCCTGAAAAGCCTTCAGTTAATTAAAATGCTGCAGCTAGAGTACTGACGGGGACTAGAAGGAGAGAGCATATCTCACCCATATTGGCCTCTCTTCATTGGCTTCCTGTTAATTGTAGAATAGAATTTAAAATTCTTCTTCTTACTTATAAGGTTTTGAATAATCAGGTCCCTTCTTATCTTAGGGACCTCGTAGTACCATATCACCCCAATAGAGCGCTTCGCTCTCAGACTGCAGGCTTACTTGTAGTTCCTAGGGTTTGTAAGAGTAGAATGGGAGGCAGAGCCTTCAGCTTTCAGGCTTCTCTCCTGTGGAACCAGCTCCCAATTCGGATCAGGGAGACAGACACCCTCTCTACTTTTAAGATTAGGCTTAAAACTTTCCTTTTTGCTAAAGCTTATAGTTAGGGCTGGATCAGGTGACCCTGAACCATCCCTTAGTTATGCTGCTATAGACTTAGACTGCTGGGGGGTTCCCATGATTCACTGAGTGTTTCTTTCTCTTTTTGCTCTGTATGCACCACTCTGCATTTAATCATTAGTGATTGATCTCTGCTCCCCTCCACAGCATGTCTTTTTCCTGGTTCTCTCCCTCAGCCCCAACCAGTCCCAGCAGAAGACTGCCCCTCCCTGAGCCTGGTTCTGCTGGAGGTTTCTTCCTGTTAAAATGGAGTTTTTCCTTCCCACTGTCGCCAAGTGCTTGCTCACATGGGGTCGTTTTGACCTTTGGGGTTTTTACGTAATTATTGTATGGCCTTGCCTTACTATATAAAGCGCCTTAGGGCAATTGTTTGTTGTGATTTGGCGCTATATAAATAAAATTGAATTGAAAATTTTACCAAGATGTTGCAGAGAGGTGGGGAGTGACTCTGTTTTTCTGATGCAGAACTTAAAAGACTGCTATCAAGTGGTGGATGCACCAGCACATGGTCGAAGTCCTCACCTGTTATGTGAAGACAAGCCCAGATACTATGACAAAGGTTTAACAAATTTATGTTTTTGTTTACAATAGGATATAATACAATATACTTTATTTTCCCAAATGGAAAATTTGTCTTGGTCTTGTGCGATGCATACAGTGCACAATAAGGCTGCTGAAACAAGTCTTCACTCCGAACTGCAACTGGGCCACCGAACCAGGGGAGGACAGAAGAAGCAATACAAAGATCTGCTCAAACTAAACCTGAAGAATTGCAACATCAACTGGAACACCTGGGAAACTGCAGCCAAAGATCGGCCAAAATGGAGATCCGCCATTCACTTTGACACTCAGGCCTTCGAAGAGGCTAGGATCTCCTACACAAAAGAGAAAAGAAGAAGAAGAACAAAGCGACTTCAATACTCCAACAGGCAGAAACTCCCACTAACTACCACCTGTCCAACCTGCGGGAGGCAGTGCGCTACACAACTGGGACACCTGTCACCTAAGAGTCCATGCCAACAACTAGGAGACCATCATCCTCGGCAATGAGGGATAGCCACAACGACAACAATAAAAAGAAAAAGAAAACACACCCAATATAAACACACAGCATAAATATAAATATAACACTCAATGGTAACACTTTACTTGAAGGTATCGTCATAACAGTGACATAACGCTGTCATAACTGTTACATGACACAGTCATGAATGTGTCATAAACATTATGTTAATGTCATAAATGCTTATGACTGCTGTCATTAAGTGTCATTCAGTTTTTGTAATGACAAGTTGACAAGTTTTCATACAGATGAAGACCAAAAAGGTCAAAGACAGCTTCTGGTCATGTCACTTTGATTAAACTCAAGCTGTTATAATCAAGACAAGCCAAGAAATGTCAACTTGTCATTCTACAAACCGAATGACACTTAATGACAGCAGTCATAAATGTTTATGACACATTCATGACTGTGTCATGTAACAGTTGTGACAGTGTCATGTCATTATTATGATGATACCTTCAAGTAAAGTGTTACCCACTCAACAAACTACTTCCTGCCGCCTTACGCTATCTCATTTAGAGGTTTGATACATGTAGGCACAAATGACTTTTTTAAATGGTTCAACTTACATTGGTAAAAAAAAAGTAAAAATAGAAAGTAAAAAGTTCTGATTTGGCACTATATAAATAAAAATAAATTATTTAAAAACATAAATATATTTCAAATGTGTTTAAGATGTGTAAAGAATAAAAAAACACACGAAGATGGGTGGTGCAGCTATTCAGTTGTTCTGAGGGGGGCTCACTCTCCCACACTTTGAAAATCCCTGTTATAAAAGATATGTGATGAGTCAGTCAGTATCCTCTGAGCTTACCTGAGAACACACTGATCATATAAAGATTGCAGGCCTTGGTACTCCTTCCATCCCATTACCTTCACAGCAGTGTTTACTTAGAATTATGGCTGTCAAAATAACATTAATTTACATTACAACCTCAATTCCAATGAAGTTGCGACTTTGTGTAAAATGTAAATAAAAACAGAATACAATGATTTGTAAATCCTCTTCAACCTATATTCAATTGAATACACCACAAAGACAAGATATTTAATGTTCAAACTGATAAACTTTATTGTTTTGGTGCAAATATTTGCTCATTTTGAAATGGATGCCTGCAACATATTTCAAAAAAGTTGGGACAGGGCAACAAAAGACTGGGATAGTTGATGAATGCTCAAAGAACACTGAATTGGAAATAAGTGTCATGATTGGGTATAAAAGGAGCATCGCCAAAAGTCTCAGCTGTTCACAAGCAAAGATGGGGTGAGGATCACCACTTTGTAAACAACTGCATGAAAAAATAGACAAACAGTTTAAGAACAATGTTTCTCAACGTTCAATTGCAAAGAATTTAAGGATTCCATCATCTACAGTCCATAACATAATCAGAAGATTCAAAGAATCTGGAGAACTTTCTACACGTAAGTGGCAAGGCCGAAAACCAACATTGAATGCCTGTGACCTTCGATCCCTCAGGCAGCACTGCATTAAAAACTGACATCATTGTGTAAAGAATCTTACCAAGTGGGCTCAAGAACACTTCAGAAAACCACTGTCAGTTAACACAGTTTGTCGTTACATCTACAAGTGCAAGTTAAAACTGTACCATGCAAAGGGAAAGCCAAACATCAACAACATTCAGAAACATCGCCGCCTTCTCTGGGCCCGAGCTCATTTGAAATGGACAGACACAAAGTGGAAAAGTGTGCTGTGGTCTGATGAGTCCATATTTCAAATTGTTTTTGTAAATCATGGACATCATGTCCTCCAGACAAAAGAGGAAGAAGACCATCCAGATTGTTACCAGTGCAAAGTTCAAAAGCCAGCATCTGTGATGGTATGGGGGTGTGTTAGTGCCCATGGCATGGGCAACTTACACATCTGTGATGGCACCATCAATGCTGAAAGGTACATCCGGGTTTTGGAGCAACACATGCTGCTGTCCAAGCAACGTCTTTTTCAGGGACGTCCCTGCTTATTTCAGCAAGACAATGCCAAGCCACATTCTGCACGTGTTTCAACAGCGTGGCTTCGTAGTAAAAGACTGCAGGTACTAGACTACCTACAGTCCAGACCTGTTGCCCATTTAAAATGTGTGGCACATTATGAAGCGCAAAATACGACAACGGTGTTATATGGCTGGGGGGGGGCCTGGCTGCCGGTTTGTTTCTGTCTTTTGGTTTTCCTCCCAGGTGGCGTGCGTTTGGGACTGAGTGGCTGTGTTGCTGAGGCTGTCAGGACCTCACCCTGATCACCTGCGACTCGTCAGGACTCACAGCTGTGGTGCATCTGGATGGATTGGAACATGTTGGCATTTAAGACTGGAGTGCACAGTGTGTATTTGCCAGAGACTCGACCTTGTGACCAGACGGGTGAGATCGTCGTCTCGGGAGCCATCTCATCAGCAGCAGATGCTGAGAACGTCCAGGTTTGATGCACAGTCTGTGAAAGAGGAGGGGGTGAGGTTTCACGCTCGTCAGCACACTTCCTGAGGTACGTTAGATTTTGTGACTAACAGTTATACAGTCAGTAAATGTGGTGTCCCTCACACCTTATTGTATTGAGCTGTTTGTTAGTCATGTATCAGCTTTCACTGCAGTGGAGTTTTGTGAACTGATTGTTCCATGCCTGCAGGTTGGGAAGCTGATCAGTAATCAAGCCAGGAAGTGTTTGCTGTTTGTACACCTTTAAGTGTTCTGTGTGTAGAGTGTGGACTCACATAATGGTTCCTTCTTTCACAGACTCGGTTGTTGCGGCCACCTGGGGGGTGTCGGCGGGGTCCTTGGGTCCGAAACAGCTTCTGGCTCCGGACCGTTAGCGCTGCTGGGAGCGCACCACGCCAGACCGCACCTTTTGTTATTATATTATCACTGTTATGTATTAAATTCAGTTAGCCTTTGAACCGTGCTCTGCTTATTTCATACTGGGTCCTTCAAACGCTGGTCGGTTCTCCGAGCTGCGTCCGACACATAACAAACGGAGACTGTTGAACAACTGAAGTTGTACATCAAGCAAGAATGGGAAAGAATTTTACCTACAAAGCTTCAACAATTAGTGTCCTCAGTTCCCAAATGCTTATTGAGTGTTGTTAGAAGGAAAGGTGATGTGACACAGTGGCAAACATACCACTGTCCCAGCTTTTTTGAAACATGTTGCAGGCATCCATTTCAAAATGAGCAAATATTTGCACAAAAACAACAAAGTTTATCAGTTTGAACATTAAATATCTTGTTTTTGTGGTGTATTCAATTGAATATACGTTGAAGAGGATTTGCAAATCATTGTATTCTGTTTTTATTTACATTTTACACAACATCCCTGTTGTGAAAGTGTAGGAACACGGACCCACAACAGGGGGCGACAATGAATGGACAATGGAGGAATCAAATATACTGTTTTTACTGTTGTGAAAAAAGGGCACAACAAATACAACTGATAACAATAGAGAGATCAAGTCTAATTCAAAGGTGTCGTGTGGGCAGGCTCGACGATAGGAGACATCTGTCCAAGTCGAACCGGAACCAACCCGATCTCCGCCGCCACCGGACCCCGGGGATACTGGAGCCGCCAAGTCCCGAATTCCCAGGTGGCCACTGCCTCCGCTCGCCGGATCCGGTACTGCTGGCAGGAAACAGAAACAGTCAGGTGTGGATACGGCTGCACCCAGCAACACGGAGGGTGGAGAGTCCACCTCCACCTCTCGTCAGGAAAATACTGGTGAGTGCAGGAGTGTGAGTACTTATCAAAAAGGTCCAATACAGTCTCCTGCTGTTCCACTCACTATCGGCGCAAAAGCAACAACGTATTATGTTCAAAAAGACAACACAATTGGCTGAGTACGTTACCTCTTAGGTATGGCGATATCTCTGCAAATGAGGTGGAGATGCCGTCCTGCTGATATACCTCCGTCTTGATTGGGATCAGCTGTCTCTAGTGATGGATGACAGCTGTCGTCCTGGCTGCTCCTGTGAGGCGGCAGCGCCCTCTGGTGCCTGGAGCCCGCACTCCAGGCAGGGCGCCCTCTAGTGGTGGTGGGCCAGCAGTACCTCCTCTTCAGCGGCCCACACAACAGGACCCCCCCCCCCCTCAACGGGCGCCTCCTGGCGCACGACCGGGTTTGTCAGGGTGGCGACGGTAGAAGTCGGCCAGGAGGGCCGGGTCCAGGATGAAGCCCTTCTTCACCCAGGAGCGTTCTTCGGGGCCGTACCCCTCCCAGTCCACCAAGTACTGAAAACCCCGGACCATTCGTCGAACGTCAAGGAGCCGGCGCACGGTCCAGGCCGGCTCTCCGTCGATGATCCGGGCAGGAGGTGGCGCCGGACCCGCAGTGCAGAGGGGTGAGGTGTGATGGGGTTTGATCATGGAGACATGGAAAACCGGATGAATCCGCAGTGAGGCCGGAAGCTGGAGCCTCACTGCGGCGGGATTGATGACCTTGAGAATCTTGTAAGGTCCAATGTATCGTTCCTGCAGTTTCGGGGAGTCCACTTGAAGGGGAATGTCCTTGGTGGACAACCATACCTCCTGCCCAGGACGGTACGTGGGAGCCGGGGCCCGCCGCCGGTCTGCATGGTTCTTCGCCCTCGTCCGGGCCCTCAACAAAGCAGAACGGGCAGCACGCCACACCCGACGGCACTTCCGTAGGTGGGCCTGGACCGAGGGCACACCGACCTCCCCCTCAACCACCGGAAACAACGGGGGTTGATACCCCAAGCACACCTCGAAGGGGGAGAGGCCGGTGGCGGACGACACTTGGCTGTTGTGGGCGTACTCGATCCAGGCCAGGTGGGTACTCCAGGCCGTCGGGTGCACGGCTGTCACACAGCGTAGGGTCTGCTCCATCTCCTGGTTGGCCCATTCTGCTTGTCCGTTGGTCTGGGGGTGATACCCGGACGAGAGACTGACCGTGGCCCCCAGTTCCCGGCAAAAGCTCCTCCAAACATGCGAGGAGAACTGGGGACCGCGATCGGAGACGATGTCTGATGGTATCCCATGCAGACGGACGACGTGGAGGACTAGGAGGTCCGCTGTCTCCTGGGCCGTTGGTAGCTTCGGGAGGGCCACGAAGTGGGCCGCCTTGGAGAATCGGTCCACTATCGTAAGGACGACGGTGTTTCCCTGGGACGGCGGGAGACCCGTGACGAAATCCAGGCCGATGTGAGACCAGGGGCAATGAGGCACGGGCAGCGGCTGTAGCAATCCCGGTGTCTTGCGGTGGTCCGCCTTGCCCCTGGCGCAGGTGGTACAGGCCTGGATGTAACCCCGGACGTCGGCCTCCAGGGACGCCCACCAGAAGTGCTGCCGGACGACTGCCATGGTTCTTCGCACCCCAGGATGACAGGAGAGCTTAGAACCGTGACAGAAGTCCAAAACTGCAGCCCTGGCTTCTGGTGGGACGTAAAGTTTGTTCTTCGGTCCGGTTCCGGGGTCCGGGTCTCGTGTCAGGGCCTCCCGGACGGTCTTCTCCACGTCCCAGGTGAGAGCGGCCACGATAGCGGACTCCGGGATGATGGGTTCCGGGGGATCCGACGGCTCCGTTTTGACCTCATTTTCATGTACCCGGGACAAGGCATCCGATCTTTGGTTTTTGGTCCCGGGACGGTAGGTGATCCAGAAGTCAAAACGGCCGAAGAACAGTGACCAGCGGGCTTGCCTGGGGTTCAGCCGCTTGGCGGTCCTGATATACTCCAGGTTCCGGTGGTCAGTGAAGACCGTGAATGGCACGGACGTTCCCTCCAACAGGTGTCTCCACTCCTCAAGAGCCTCTTTCACCGCAAGGAGCTCTCGATTGCCGACGTCATAGTTCCGTTCGGCTGGGGTCAACCTGCGGGAAAAATAGGCACACGGGTGAAGGACCTTATCGGTCTTCCCACTCTGGGATAGCACGGCTCCTATCCCTGAGTCCGAGGCGTCCACTTCAACCACTAACTGGCGATTAGGATCGGGCTGCACCAGAACAGGTGCAGACGAGAAGCGCCGTTTCAACTCCTTGAATGCAACATCGCACCGATCCGACCAGGTGAAGGGGACTTTTGGTGAGGTCAGGGCTGTCAGGGGGCTAACTACCTGACTGTAGCCCTTAATGAACCTCCTGTAGAAATTAGCAAAGCCTAGGAACTGTTGCAATTTCCTACGGCTTGTGGGTAGGGCCAGTCTCTCACCGCCGCAACCTTGGCCGGATCAGGAGCGACGGAGTTGGAGGAGATGATGAACCCCAGGAAGGACAAAGAAGTGCGGTGGAACTCACACTTCTCGCCCTTCACAAACAGCCGGTTCTCCAACAACCGCTGCAGGACCTGACGTACATGCCTGACATGAGTCTCAGGATCCGGAGAAAAGATGAGTATATCGTCTAGATATACGAAGACGAACCGGTGCAGGAAGTCCCGCAAGACGTCGTTAACCAAGGCTTGGAACGTCGCGGGGGCGTTTGTGAGGCCGAACGGCATGACCAGGTACTCAAAGTGACCTAAGGGGGTGTTAAATGCCGTTTTCCACTCGTCTCCCTTCCGGATCCGAACCAGATGATACGCATTTCTATGATCAAGCTTGGTAAAAATTTTGGCTCCACGCAGGGGTGTGAACACCGAATCCAACAGGGGCAACGGGTATCGGTTGCGAACCGTGATTTCGTTCAGCCCCCTATAATCAATGCATGGACGAAGTCCGCCGTCTTTTTTACCCACAAAAAAGAAACCTGCGCCCATCGGGGAGGTGGAATTCCGGATCAACCCGGCAGCTAACGAGTCCCGGATGTAGGTCTCCATTGATTCACGCTCAGGCCGTGAGAGGTTGTACAGCCTACTGGACGGGAACTCACTGCCCGGAACCAAATCAATGGCACAATCGTATGGACGGTGGGGGGGAAGCGTGAGAGCCAGATCCTTGCTGAACACGTTGACAAGGTCGTGGTACTCTACCGGCACTGTCCCCAGATTGGGCGGGACTCTGACCTCCTCCTTAGCTTGGGAGCCGGGAGGAACCGAGGAACCTAGACACACCCGATGGCAGGTCTCGCTCCACTGAACCACTACCCCGGATGGCAAATCAATCCGGGGATTGTGCTTCAACATCCAGGGAAAACCTAAAACCACACGGGAAGTGGCCTGAGTCACAAAAAACTCGATCACCTCCCGGTGGTTTCCTGACACCACCAGCGTTACAGGTGGTGTCTTATGCATGATCGGAGGGAGTAGGGAGCCATCTAGTGCCCGAACCTGTACAGGCGAGGTAAGCGCCACCAGAGGGAGCCCTATCTCCCTGGCCCATCTGCTATCCAACAGATTCCCCTCAGAGCCCGTGTCCACCAGTGCTGGGGCCTTCAGGGTCGAGTCCTCATAAAGGATCGTAACTGGGAGTCGTGTGGCGATGTGGGTGTGTCCCACGTGAATGTCTCGGCCCACCCCTAGCCCAGTTTCTAGGGGCGGGCGTTGGAGTTTAACCGCTCGGGGCAGTCTCTCATATGGTGCTCTATTGCACCATAAACAAAACAAGCTCCATGGGCCCGTCTCCTCTGTGCATCTGGTGCCCTAAATGTTGCCCTACTCGTGTCCATAGCTTCGTCAGTAGGGGGAGCTGTGGCTCCACGGCGCGCAGGGGCCGTGGAGCGTGGGGAAGGCGGAGCGCGGTCGGAACCGGATGGGAGAGTGACGGCGCGTACCCGGCCACGCCCTTCGTCTCGTTCCCGCCGACGTTCTTCTAACCGGTTGTCTAACCATATGACGAGATCGATGAGCCCATCTAAGTCCCGCGGTTCGTCCTTAGCCACCAGGTGCTCCTTAAGAACCAAAGACAGTCCGTTTACAAAGGCGGCGCGGAGGGCAGTGCTATTCCAACCGGATCTCGCAGCCGCAATGCGGAAGTCGACTGCATAGGCAGCTGCGCTCCGGCGCCCCTGTCTCATTGACAGTAGCACGGTTGAAGCGGTCTCGCCTCTATTAGGGTGATGGAACACGGTTCTGAGCTCCCTTACAAACCCATCGTATGTCAGAAGGAGCCGTGAAGTCTGCTCCCAGAGCGCTGTAGCCCAAGCGCGTGCCTCACCGCGAAGCAGGTTTATAACATAAGCTACTTTACTAGCATCGGTCGCGTACATAACGGGACGCTGTGCGAAGACGAGCGAACACTGCATCAGAAAATCCGCGCACGTCTCCACACAGCCTCCGTACGGCTCTGGGGGGCTTATGTATGCTTCCGGGGAAGGTGGGAGAGGTCGTTGAACAACCAGTGGAACGTCAACGCTACGCACAGGGTCTGCGGGAGGGAGAGCCGCAGCGGCGCCCGGAGGGCGCGCTTCCACCTGCGCGGCGAGAGCCTCCACCCTGCGGTTCAGGAGGGCGTTCTGCTCGGTCATCAAATCTAACCGAGTCGTGAAAGCGGTGAGGATCCGCTGCAACTCACCGATTACCCCTCCCGCGGACACCTGCGCGTCCTGTTCTTCCATTGGCCGTTCAACAGCCGGTTGACGCCCCTCGGGATCCATGACGCTGGCCGAGATATCCTGTTGTGAAAGTGTAGGAACACGGACCCACAACAGGGGGCGACAATGAACGGACAATGGAGGAATCAAATATACTGTTTTTACTGTTGTGAAAAAAGGGCACAACAAATACAACTGATAACAATAGAGAGATCAAGTCTAATTCAAAGGTGTCGTGTGGGCAGGCTCGACGATAGGAGACGTCTGTCCAAGTCGAACCGGAACCAACCCGATCTCCGCCGCCACCGGACCCCGGGGATACTGGAGCCGCCAAGTCCCGAATTCCCAGGTGGCCACTGCCTCCGCTCGCCGGATCCGGTACTGCTGGCAGGAAACAGAAACAGTCAGGTGTGGATGCGGCTGCACCCAGCAACACGGAGGGTGGAGAGTCCACCTCCACCTCTCGTCAGGAAAATACTGGTGAGTGCAGGAGTGTGAGTACTTATCAAAAAGGTCCAATACAGTCTCCTGCTGTTCCACTCACTATCGGCGCAAAAGCAACAACGTATTATGTTCAAAAAGACAACACAATTGGCTGAGTACGTTACCTCTTAGGTGTGGTGATATCTCTGCAAATGAGGTGGAGATGCCGTCCTGCTGATATACCTCCATCTTGATTGGGATCAGCTGTCTCTAGTGATGGATGACAGCTGTCGTCCTGGCTGCTCCTGTGAGGCGGCAGCGCCCTCTGGTGCCTGGAGCCCGCACTCCAGGCAGGGCGCCCTCTAGTGGTGGTGGGCCAGCAGTACCTCCTCTTCAGCGGCCCACACAACAATCCCAACTTCATTGGAATTGGGGTTGTAAATAATTATAGAGCCTATAACAAATTTAAAACTATCACTATTCTGTCCATGATAGTTTTGTAGCCATCAGTGGCAGGCCAGAATTTTTTTTTTAAATACTACTGAAAATAATATACCAAATATCATTATTTTGTCACTTGAGAATGATTTTAGCACATCGGCAGCCCTCAGATCAGCTGCTGAGGTGGTTCTAAGAAATGATGAAGATGGCTTCATTCATTGTTCCTGTTGCTCTGCTCAGTCATTCTCACTGTGTTCATAATGTGCCATTTTTTCAAAGTTAACAGGTTAGAGTTTTTGACAATAAAATATTCCTGCAGTTGTTTTTCATGAATATGACATCTTTCTTACTGCTTTTGCATTTCTGAGTTCCTCACATTTTCTGCTCTATGTGCCTTATGATATGCAGTTAATGTAGATGTACATGTGCGTTCCCTCATCACTTCCAGCCCAGTCACATTTTCATGACGCGGTTTTTGTTATTTTACTATTTCTAACCATACCCCTTCCCTTAACCATAATCATTACAGTCAGCCCTGAGGAATTAGGACTCAACAGACACAGCACTCACTGAAGTGATTTGTAATTTTCTACTGACTATGCAGTCAGATACCACTACGGTGTTGCTGTTGCTGCACCATAGTTTTGATAGTATTGATTACTGTATCTTGTTAGATAATAGTAGGTCATACTCTCTCATGGTTGACATCATATTTATCCAAGCAATTGCATATGTGTCTTGCATAATAACATTACTTCCATAACATTGTAATCATACATGGGGTACCACAGGGTTCTGTTTTAAGCCCGTTGTTATTCTTACATAACATAACACTTCTCCCTTGCACAGTTTACTTGTACAGATACTGCAATGCTGTTAAATTACTTCACTAGTATGATAATACCAGTAACTCTGCATGCTCATTAATGCAAATCTCTCTGAAATTGTGGTTTTAGAGAATTGTCTGGCTTCAGTAAAAAAAAAAAAAAAAATGGATGTCCCAAAAATTTCTGACTTTTAAATTCAGAGATAACTAAGGTAATGAGCGCTGGACCTGTGAGACACAGACATCAGTTTGATCAGTTAACATGGTCATTAAATGCATGTAATTCAACACAAAAAAAAACACATTAGGGTGATCTTTGTTCCAACACTCTTCTTTTATCTAAAGATTAGAAAAACTGCAAACAATGCTTTCTTCAGTCTGTGGAAAATCGCAAAGATTCACCCTATTTTGTCCATGGCTGATAATGACATATTAATTCAATCAATCAATCAATCAATTTTTTTTATATAGCGCCAAATCACAACAAACAGTTGCCCCAAGGCGCTTTATATTGTAAGGCAAGGCCATACAATAATTATGTAAAACCCCAATGGTCAAAACGACCCCCTGTGAGCAAGCACTTGGCTACAGTGGGAAGGAAAAACTCCCTTTTAACAGGAAGAAACCTCCAGCAGAACCAGGCTCTGGGAGGGGCAGTCTTCTGCTGGGACTGGTTGGGGCTGAGGGAGAGAACCAGGAAAAAGACATGCTGTGGAGGGGAGCAGAGATCGATCACTAATCATTAAATACAGAGTGGTGCATACAGAGCAAAAGAGAAAGAAACAGTGCATCATGGGAACCCCCCAGCAGTCTACGTCTATAGCAGCATAACTAAGGGATGGTTCACGGTCACCTGATCCAGCCCTAACTATAAGCTTTAGCAAAAAGGAAAGTTTTAAGCCTAATCTTAAAAGTAGAGAGGGTGTCTGTCTCCCTAATTCATGCCTTTATTTAATCAAGAATTGACTGTTGTAAAATTTTATTCCCACAGGTGGGTGGTAACACATTACAAGTAAAAAAGTGTTTTTTTATGGAGGAACAAGTATTTTTCACATACCTTTTTAAAATCTGGATTCTACTCTTGCTCTAGTACTTTTTAAAGCCAGTAATCTACTTTTTACTAAAGTGCATTTAGTATAATGCTTTTGTTACAACCCATGTGCTGTTAATCGGACCGGGAGTGACATGTTTAGCCACATGTTCTCCTTGAATTGCTGGCTGTCTGAGTGGTGTCCAAAAAATGAGGTGGGCTTCATAGATAATTGGCAAAGCTTCTGGGGAAAACCTGGTCTTGTTAGGAGAGACGGCATCCATCCCACTTTGGATGGAGCAGCTCTCATTTCTAGAAATCTGGCCAATTTTCTTAAATCTTCCAAACCGTGACTATCCAGGGTTGGGACCAGGAAGCAGTTGTAGTCTTACACACCTCTCTGCAGCTTCTCTCCCCCTGCCATCCCCTCATTACCCCATCCCCGTAGAGACGGTGCCTGCTCCCAGACTACCAATAACCAGCAAAAATCTATTTAAGCATAAAAATTCAAAAAGAAAAAATAATATAGCACCTTCAACTGCACCACAGACTAAAACAGTTAAATGTGGTCTATTAAACATTAGGTCTCTCTCTTCTAAGTCCCTGTTAGTAAATGATATAATAATTGATCAACATATTGATTTATTCTGCCTTACAGAAACCTGGTTACAGCAGGATGAATATGTTAGTTTAAATGAGTCAACACCCCCGAATCACACTAACTGCCAGAACGCTCGTAGCACGGGCCGAGGCGGAGGATTAGCAGCAATCTTCCATTCCAGCTTATTAATTAATCAAAAACCCAGACAGAGCTTTAATTCATTTGAAAGCTTGACTCTTAGTCTTGTCCATCCAAATTGGAAGTCCCGAAAAACAGTTTTATTTGTTGTTATCTATCGTCCTCCTGGTCGTTACTGTGAGTTTCTCTGTGAATTTTCCGAACTTTTGTCTGACTTAGTGCTTAGCTCAGATAAGATCATTATAGTGGGCAATTTTAACATCCACACAGATGCTGAGAATGACAGCCTCAACACTGCATTTAATCTATTATTAGAGTCTATTGGCTTTGCTCAAAATGTAAATGAGTCCACCCACCACTTTAATCATATTTTAGATCTTGTTCTGACTTATGGTATGGAAATAGAAGACTTAACAGTATTCCCTGAAAACTCCCTTCTGTCTGATCATTTCTTAATAACATTTACATTTACTCTGATGGACTACCCAGCAGTGGGGAATAAGTTTCATTACACTAGAAGTCTTTCAGAAAGCGCTGTAACTAGGTTTAAGGATATGTTTCCTTCTTTATGTTCCCTAATGCCATATACCAACACAGTGCAGAGTAGCGACCTAAACTCTGTAAGTGAGATAGAGTATCTCGTCAATAGTTTTACATCCTCATTGAAGACAACTTTGGATGCTGTAGCTCCTCTGAAAAAGAGAGCTTTAAATCAGAAGTGCCTGCCTCCGTGGTATAACTCACAAACTCGCAGCTTAAAGCAGATAACCCGTAAGTTGGAGAGGAAATTGTTGTGAAAGTGTAGTGACACACACCCACAACAGGGGGCGCAAATGAACGGCCAATAGATGAGCCAAAAAGTAACAATTTAATGTTGTGAAACGTGCACAACGAATATACAGACAACCTCAGAATATAATTACAGTCAAATCACAAAGGTGACGTGTGGGCAGGCTCGAGGATAGAAGACGTCTGTCCTGAGATGAACCGGAACCACACGATTTCCTCCGCCACCGAACCCAGAGAATACTGGAGCCGCCAAGTCTCGAATTCCCAGGTGATCACCGTCCCCGACTGTCGGATCTGGTACTGCTGGCGAGAACAAAGACAGTCAAGTGTGGGTGTGTGTACACCCAGTAACAATAACGGTGGGAATGCCACCTCCACCTCTCACTCAATATGCTGATGTGTTTGCAGTGATCCCTCAGAGAAAAAGAGTGCCGTCCTGCACTCACTCAGCTTCCACAAAACAAGGAACTGGTACGCCTGCAAACACTCACAATGTACAGATTACAGATAAACACAAAAAGGCTGAGGATATTACCTACAATGAAGTACGATATCTCGGCAATGAGGTGGAGATGACGTCTGGTCTTTATGGAGTGTGATGATGAAGAATGTGTGACAGCTGTCAGGAATTAATGAGTGACAGCTGTCACTCCCTGCTGTGTCCGTGGCGGCAGCGCCCTCTCGTGCCTGAAGCCCGCACTTCAGGCAGGGCGCCCTTTGGTGTTGGGCCAGCAGTACCTCTTCTGGCGGCCCACACAACAGAAATGGCGTCTCACTAATTTGATACCCAGCTTTATCTATCCATGAAGCCAGAGGACACACACCAATTAGCTAAAGTGCAGGATTGTCTTACAGACATAAAGACATGGATGACCTCTAATTTCCTGCTTTTAAACTCAGATAAAACTGAAGTTATTGTACTTGGCCCCACAAATCTTAGAAACATGGTGTCTAACCAGATCCTTACTCTGGATGGCATTACCCTGACCTCTAGTAATACTGTGAGAAATCTTGGAGTCATTTTTGATCAGGATATGTCATTCAAAGCGCATATTAAACAAATATGTAGGACTGCTTTTTTGCATTTACGCAATATCTCTAAAATTAGAAAGGTCTTGTCTCAGAGTGATGCTGAAAAACTAATTCATGCATTTATTTCCTCTAGGCTGGACTATTGTAATTCATTATTATCAGGTTGTCCTAAAAGTTCCCTGAAAAGCCTTCAGTTAATTCAAAATGCTGCAGCTAGAGTACTGACGGGGACTAGAAGGAGAGAGCATATCTCACCCATATTGGCCTCTCTTCATTGGCTTCCTGTTAATTCTAGAATAGAATTTAAAATTCTTCTTCTTACTTATAAGGTTTTGAATAATCAGGTCCCTTCTTATCTTAGGGACCTCATAGTACCATATCACCCCAATAGAGTGCTTTGCTCTCAGACTGCAGGCTTACTTGTAGTTCCTAGGGTTTTAAGAGTAGAATGGGAGGCAGAGCCTTCAGCTTTCAGGCTCCTCTCCTGTGGAACCAGCTCCCAATTCGGATCAGGGAGACAGACACCCTCTCTACTTTTAAGATTAGGCTTAAAACTTTCCTTTTTGCTAAAGCTTATAGTTAGGGCTGGATCAGGTGACCCTGAACCATCCCTTAGTTATGCTGCTATAGACTTATACTGCTGGGGGGTTCCCATAATGCACTGAGTGTTTCTTTCTCTTTTTGCTCTGTATGCACCACTCTGCATTTAATCATTAGTGATTGATCTCTGCTCCCCTCCACAGCATGTCTTTTTCCTGGTTCTCTCCCTCAGCCCCAACCAGTCCCAGCAGAAGACTGCCCCTCCCTGAGCCTGGTTCTGCTGGAGGTTTCTTCCTGTTAAAAGGGAGTTTTTCCTTCCCACTGTCGCCAAGCGCTTGCTCACAGGGGGTCGTTTTGACCTTTGGGGTTTTTACGTAATTATTGTATGGCCTTGCCTTACAATATAAAGCGCCTTGGGGCAACTGTTTGTTGTGATTTGGCGCTATATAAATAAAATTGAATTGAATTGAATTAATTGAGTGTAGAAAATGTGCTGCACCTCCACAGGTGCCAAGGTGGAAATCATGGATGAAAAGAAGCACAAACTGCATTTGGACTGATAACAGAAGACAGAACAGGAGGCAGTTAGCAGCAGTCCATGGTCACACCTGACCACAGTTTTTATTCAAAAATATAGGAGAAAGAAATTACATGGTGGAGAGCTTTTTGGTCATCCCAATAAACTCTAATCTCTGTTTTTAAAAATGTGTTTTCCACTCCCAGAATCATGTTGAAGGCTCAGCTGAAGGCTCAGAACAAAGCATGCTTCCATTCTGTTTTATAAAGAGCTAAGGAATGCCCAAACAGCCTATTTGCAGAGTATCAAAAGTGTCATTTATGTTTGTGAGCACCTAAAATCAGCCCCTCTACTATTTTTATTTGAACTGCATATGCATTGGAGTGCATTGTGTGCAGAGTTAGCCCCACTGAACCCAATTTGCACTTAGAATGGAAATACGCCTGCAGATGTTACATGTGTTTTAAGACTGTTGCAGTGCAGCATAGTTCAGCTAATAACACAGTGTGTGCTCTCCTGTTTCATTATTCTCACACAAGTACAAAGCGCATTAGTGCAGCATAACCCGTGTGCACAGGCATCTCAATGAGTTGCACATTTATGTAACTCATTTCATTTCATTGAAAGGTGCACATTACCTTGCTGGAATGGTAATAGACCAGACAGAGCCAGTCAATGTGCACAAGGCCACACACACGTGCAATAAGCACGGAAAGCTCGGCACTTTTTACTTTTTACTTGAGTAGATTTCTCAAGGAGGAATTTTTTCTTTTATATAGATTTTCAGTGTTTTACCCACCACCACTTATTCTCTAGACTGTTAGACACTAATAACAGAACTTTTCAGTTGGTTCTAAATACTGCTGTTGGCTAGGGCGTAATTTTGGGTAGGGACGCTAGGGTCACGTCCCTACCAATATTCAGCCCCCTACTGTGTAATCACGACCAATAAAACCGCTGTCCTCCATTATTATGGCACATAAAGGGTTAAATGTATGCCACTGCTCGAAGCCTCCCTCAGCTAGGCTACTGCACAGTTGCAGGGAACTTATTAAAAGACTGCGCGGGCGGACACAATAACAGACAAACGGGAATCGATTAATTCATGAATAGGGATGGGTATCGAGAACCGGTTCCTTTTGGGTATCGTTAAGAAATGATTCAATCCACCGACATCAATAAGCTTTTTGCTTAACGATTCTGTTATCGGTCCTTCAGAGTCGCCGTTATTTTGGGGGGGTGTTTGTCAAGAAAATGATCATTTCTCTACATTGATTACAGACCCTGCAGCGGGTCCATAATCTGGAATAGTCCCAGATTACATTTCACAGCTTCTAGAATTCATTTTCGTGCAGGTGGTGTTGGGGGTTAATTTTGGGTTTCAGCTTTTTTTGTTTTTCGTCACTTTCATCCCTGAATATGTCAATCGTGAGTCACTTTTGTGCGGAATAAAGTTACTAACTGGGACTCCTGTCTTGTTGCGAGAAAGAAATGAGAATCATCCTCTGTTCTGTTCACACAGCTCCAAATGCTGCGCGGCTCTCTGCCGAGTCAAGTTAGAACGATAGAGTCCAGTCGGAATTAATAACTTCAAAGCGAAACACCATTTTGTTTATTTTTATTTATGTCCAGAGATCAAGGATACAGGATACATATTTATTTACTTTAAGACTCAATGAAATACATAGAAAACCCGTAAAGCCTACTTTTAGTACAAAATTCAAGAGGTATCGATAAGGGAATCGCTAAGGGAATCGCTAAGGAATCGGATCGATAAGCAGAATCGATAATGACATCAATATCGATAAAATCTTATCAATACCCATCCCTATTCACGAATGTCACAACACTAGCAGATAGGGTCATTGCAATACTTCGTGTTAAATTTCCATCCTCGATGAATTCAATTTAAATGTATAGCTGGAGCAATGTTGGGTTAGTTGCTTTGCTCAAGGTCACTCCGGTCATGGATGGAGGTGTAAAGAGAGGTAAGGTTGGGATTTGAGCCTGCAACCCTGTGATTGAAAGAACAACACCCTAAGCATTGGGATGGCTCATTAACCTATAACATCTGCATGACATGAACTTATGATTGGTAATGCAAAAAAAAAAAATCTTTGTCTTGGAGCACTTTTGTGTCCCCACCAATATCAAAATCAAAGTTATTCCCTTGGCTGTTGGTGTTCTAACCAGGGGGACAAAATCTGACCATATTACACTGTTTTTAGTCTTATTTCATTAAATCTGTCTATGAGAAGTTCAATTTTAAGGTTCTGCTGTTAATATAGAAAAATTTAAATGGATTAATGCCCTCTTGATATTTCATTATTATTAATATGTATATGTCGCGGACATGAACGAGTGAACTTCGTCAGCATGTCACCATGTCATTTAGGTTCTTCAGACTTTATTTTGAGTAAATGCTTCAGCGGAGCATTAGCATGGCAAAAACTTTTCAGCTTCTGGGTGAGCTCCCTCCCCCAGACCCCCAACCTTTTTAAGCATTTTTATTTATTTGCCTTTCACATACTTGGAAAAGCTCCTCGCCATCTAACCATGTCCTTGAGGTCCTTCAGAGTTTTTTTCAGTAAAATGGTTCTTGGGAGCATGAGCATGACTAAAACCTTTTAGCTTCTGGGTGAGCTCCCCCCCAGACCCCCCGCCTTTGTAAGCATTTTCCTTATTTTGCCTTTCAGCTTCTGGGGGGGCTCTCCCCCTCCATACTCTCTGCCTTTTTAAACATTTTTCTTTCTTTGCTTTTCATCTGACCCCCCCTAATTACAGCCATCTTAACCCCCTGCCACTTTAAGCATTTTTTTTTATGTAGATGTGAATTAATATTCAGCTAGTTAACAGTAGTGCTGTACAATATGACCAAATTTTCATATCTCAATATTGTCATATAAAGTTTCATGTAAATGTCACTTACATACATGCTGTCCATATTCTTGAGCCGCTTAGGTGGGTAGGGAGAGTCCCCATGGGATAAAAAAGCTTTTCAACCAACCATACCTGGTTCTCAAGACCAGGCACCTAAGTGGCTCTACTCTCTCTCTCTCTCTCTCTCTCTCTCTCTCTCTCTCTCTCTCCTCTCTCTCTCTCTCTCTCTCTCTCTCTCTCTCTCTCTCTCTCTCTCTCTCTCTCTCTCTCTCTCTCTCTCTTTTTTTAAAGATATTTATGTGTACCTTAATAAACAATAGTAGAGTTCCACCTTAGATATGGAATGTATAATAGAAGATATAACTAACTGAATTTTCATATCAATATGATATACGATATTTTACATTTTAAGAACAACCCCAGGTTTCTTTTCAGCACTGTAGCCAGGCTGACAAAGAGTCAGAGCTCTATTGAGCTGAGTATTCCATTAACTTTAACTAGTAATGACTTCATGACTTTCTTTGCTAACAAAATTTTAACTATTAGAGAAAAAATTACTCATAACCATCCCAAAGACGTATCGTTATCTTTGGCTGCTTTCAGTGATGCCGGTATTTGGTTAGACTCTTTCTCTCCGATTGTTCTGTCTGAGTTATTTTCATTAGTTACTTCATCCAAACCATCAACATGTTTATTAGACCCCATTCCTACCAGGCTGCTCAAGGAAGCCCTACCATTATTTAATGCTTCGATCTTAAATATGATCAATCTATCTTTGTTAGTTGGCTATGTACCACAGGCTTTTAAGGTGGCAGTAATTAAACCATTACTTAAAAAGCCATCACTTGACCCAGCTATCTTAGCTAATTATAGGCCAATCTCCAACCTTCCTTTTCTCTCAAAAATTCTTGAAAGGGTAGTTGTAAAACAGCTAACTGATCATCTGCAGAGGAATGGTCTATTTGAAGAGTTTCAGTCAGGTTTTAGAATTCATCATAGTACAGAAACAGCATTAGTGAAGGTTACAAATGATCTTCTTATGGCCTCGGACAGTGGACTCATCTCTGTGCTTGTTCTGTTAGACCTCAGTGCTGCTTTTGATACTGTTGACCATAAAATTTTATTACAGAGATTAGAGCATGCCATAGGTATTAAAGGCACTGCGCTGCGGTGGTTTGAATCATATTTATCTAATAGATTACAATTTGTTCATGTAAATGGGGAATTTTCTTCACAGACTAAAGTTAATTATGGAGTTCCACAAGGTTCTGTGCTAGGACCAATTTTATTCACTTTATACATGCTTCCCTTAGGCAGTATTATTAGACGGTATTGCTTAAATTTTCATTGTTACGCAGATGATACCCAGCTTTATCTATCCATGAAGCCAGAGGACACACACCAATTAGCTAAACTGCAGGATTGTCTTACAGACATAAAGACATGGATGACCTCTAATTTCCTGCTTTTAAACTCAGATAAAACTGAAGTTATTGTACTTGGCCCCACAAATCTTAGACACATGGTGTCTAACCAGATCCTTACTCTGGATGGCATTACCCTGACCTCTAGTAATACTGTGAGAAATCTTGGAGTCATTTTTGACCAGGATATGTCATTCAATGCGCATATTAAACAAATATGTAGGACTGCTTTTTTGCATTTACGCAATATCTCTAAAATCAGAAAGGTCTTGTCTCAGAGTGATGCTGAAAAACTAATTAATGCATTTATTTCCTCTAGGCTGGACTATTGTAATTCATTATTATCAGGTTGTCCTAAAAGTTCCCTAAAAAGCCTTCAGTTAATTCAAAATGCTGCAGCTAGAGTACTGACGGGGACTAGAAGGAGAGAGCATATCTCACCCATATTGGCCTCTCTTCATTGGCTTCCTGTTAATTCTAGAATAGAATTTAAAATTCTTCTTCTTACTTATAAGGTTTTGAATAATCAGGTCCCATCTTATCTTAGGGACCTCGTAGTACCATATCACCCCAATAGAGCGCTTCGCTCTCAGACTGCAGGCTTACTTGTAGTTCCTAGGGTTTGTAAGAGTAGAATGGGAGGCAGAGCCTTCAGCTTTCAGGCTCCTCTCCTGTGGAACCAGCTCCCAATTCAGATCAGGGAGACAGACACCCTCTCTACTTTTAAGATTAGGCTTAAAACTTTCCTTTTTGCTAAAGCTTATAGTTAGGGCTGGATCAGGTGACCCTGAACCATCCCTTAGTTATGCTGCTATAGACGTAGACTGCTGGGGGGTTCCCATGATGCATTGTTTCTTTCTCTTTTTGCTCTGTATGCACCACTCTGCATTTAATCATTAGTGATCGATCTCTGCTCCCCTCCACAGCATGTCTTTTTCCTGGTTCTCTCCCTCAGCCCCAACCAGTCCCAGCAGAAGACTGCCCCTCCCTGAGCCTGGTTCTGCTGGAGGTTTCTTCCTGTTAAAAAGGAGTTTTTCCTTCCCACTGTAGCCAAGTGCTTGCTCACAGGGGGTCGTTTTGACCATTGGGGTTTTACATAATTATTGTATGGCTTGCCTTACAATATAGAGCGCCTTGGGGCAACTGTTTGTTGTGATTTGGCGCTATATAAAAAAATTGATTGAAAATTGATTGACTATGATTTGACACAAAGTGCAGCAACAGTGAAAATTAAACATTCTTAAACAAAACAGTAATAATACCACACTCATTTTGCACTCATCATAAGGTCAGGATACTGTGCCCTCCAAAAGTATTGGAACACTTGGAATTTCACACATTTTAATTTGTTTGTCATTGTAAATACAAGAAATAAAAAAAATAAATAAATAAAGCATAAACATTTTTTAAATTATCTTCCTCAAACTCAAACTGAAAGCAAATCTCTAAAACTTGATAAAACCTGTAAATAATAATTAGTTTTATTGCCAGTTTTCTTTAGACAAGCCAGGGGATGGAAACATGAACATTTCCAAGTCACTGAATATATCTTCCACTTTGTTTACATTAATTCTGAAAAAGTACAAAAGTTTCTTTCACCAAAACATCAAATCTAGGGTTTCATCTCAAATGTACTTTCTGTCAAATTGTAGCTGAACTTTCAGGTCTTTTTAAGAAAATCCTCCTCTACACCACTTCAGAATCAGAATCAGAATCACCTTTATTGTCATTGTAATTTGCATTACAACGAGATTTGACTGCAACTCCAAAAAGGTGCTTTCCGTGGTACGAGTAATTTTTAGCTAAATAAAAGATAGTGAAATTTAACGGTAAATTGTTCAGAGTATACAGTGAGGAAAATAAGTATTTGAACACCCTGCGGTTTTGCAAGTTCTCCCACTTAGAAATCATGGAGGGGTCTGAAATTTTCATCTTAGGTGCATGTCCACTGTGAGAGACATAATCTAAAAAATAAAAAAAACTCGGAAATCACAATGTATCATTTTTTGTAATAATTTATTTGTTTGTTACTGCTGCAAATACGTATTTGAACAACTACCAACCAGCAAGAATTCTGGCTCACACAGACCTGTTAATTTTTTCTTTAAGAAGCCCTCTTATTCTGCACTCTTTACCTGTATTAATTGCACCTGTTTGAACTTGTTGCCTGTATAAAAGACACCTGTTCACACACTCAATCAATCACACTCCAACCTGTCCACCATAGCCAAGAACAAAGAGCTGTCTAAGGTCACCAGGGACAAAACTGTAGACCTGCATAAGGCTGGGATGGACTACAGGACGACAGGCAAGCAGCTTGGTATAAGACAACAACTGTTATGATTATTTCTTAGAAAGTGGAAGAAACACAAGATGACTGTCAATCTCCCTCGGTCTGGGATTCCATGCAAGAGCTCACTTTGTGGGGTAAGGATGATTCTGAGAAAGCTCAGAACTACACAGGAGGACCTGGTCAATGACCTGAAGACAGCTGGGACCACAGTCACAAAGATTACATTAGTAACACATGATGCTGTCATGGTTTAAAATCCTGCAGGGCAGCAAGGTCCCCCTGCTCAAGCCAGCACATGTCCAGGCCTGTTTGATGTTCACCAGTTTGTGGATGATCCAGAGGAGGCATGGGAGAAGGTCATGTGGTCAGATGAGGCCAGAATAGAGCTTTTTGGAATCAACTCCACTTACCTTGTTTAGAGGATGAGAACAACCCCAAGAAAACCATCCCAGCCGTGAAGCTTGGGGGTGGAAACATCATACTCTTTGGGTGCTTCTGCAAAGGGGACAGGACAAGTGCACCGTATTGAAGGGAGGATGGATGGGATCATGTATTGCAAGATTTTGGCAAACAACCTCCTTCCCTCAGTTTAGAGCATTGAAGATGGGTCATGGCTGGGTCTTCCAGCATGACAATGACCCCAAACACACAGCCAGGGCAACTAAGGAGAGGCTCCGTAAGGAGCATTTCAAGGTCCTGGAGAGGCCTGGCCAGTCTCCAGACCTGAACTCAATAGAAAATCTTTGGAGGGAGCTGAAACTCCAAACCTAAAAGATTTGGAGAAGATCTGTATGGAAGATTGGACCAAAATCCCTGCTGCAGTGTGTGCAAACCTGGTGAAAAACTACAGGAAACAAAAAGGAAAGTTTTAAGCCTAATCTTAAAAGTAGAGAGGGTGTCTGTCTCCCTGATCTGAATTGGTAGCTGGTTCCACAGGAGAGGAGCCTGAAAGCTGAAGGCTCTGCCTCCCATTCTACTCTTAAAAATCCTAGGAACTACAAGTAAGCCTGCAGTCTGAGAGCGAAGCGCTCTGTTGGGGTGATATGGTACTATGAGGTCCCTAAGATAAGATGGGACCTGATTATTCAAAACCTTATAAGTAAGAAGAAGAATTTTAAATTATATTCTAGAATTAACAGGAAGCCAATGAAGAGAGGCCAATATGGGTGAGATATGCTCTCTCCTTCTAGTCCCTGTCAGTAGTCTAGCTGCAGCATTTTGAATTAACTGAAGGCTTTTCAGGGAACTTTTAGGACAACCTGATAATAATGAATTACAATAGTCCAGCCTAGAGGAAATAAATGCATGAATTAGTTTTTCAGCATCACTCTGAGACAAGACCTTTCTAATTTTAGAGATATTGCGCAAATGCAAAAAAGCAGTCCTACATATTTGTTTAATATGCTATGAATGACATATCCTGATCAAAAATGACTCCAAGGTTTCTCACAGTATTACTAGAGGTCAGGGTAGTGCCATCCAGAGTAAGGATCTGGTTAGACACCATGTTTCTAATATTTGTGGGGCCAAGTACAATAACTTCAGTTTTATCTGAGTTTAAAAGCAGGAAATTAGAGGTCATCCATGTCTTTATGTCTGTAAGACAATCCTGCAGTTTAGCTAATTGGTGTGTGTCCTCTGGCTTCATGGATAGATAAAGCTGGGTATCATCTGCGTAACAATGAACATTTAAGCAATGCCATCTAATAATACTGCCTAAGGGAAGCATGTATAAAGTGAATAAAATTGGTCCTAGCACAGAACCTTGTGGAACTCCATAATTAACCTTAGTCTGTGAAGAAGATTCCCCATTTACATGAACAAATTGTAATCTATTAGATAAATATGATTCAAACCGCCGCAGCGCAGTGCCTTTAATACCTATGGCATGCTCTAATCTCTGTAATAAAATTTTATGGTCAACAGTGTCAAAAGCAGCACTGGGGTCTAACAGAACAAGCACAGAGATGAGTCCACTGTCCGAGGCCATAAGAAGATCATTTGTAACCTTCACTAATGCTGTTTCTGTACTATGATGAATTCTAAAACCTGACTGAAACTCTTCAAATAGACCATTCCTCTGCAGATGATCAGTTAGCTGTTTTACAACTACCCTTTCAAGAATTTTTGAGAGAGAAGGAAGCCTGTGGTACATAGCCAACTAATAAAGATAGATTGATCATATTTAAGATCGAAGCATTAATTAATGGTAGGGCTTCCTTGAGCAGCCTGGTAGGAATGGGGTCTAATAGACATGTTGATGGTTTGGATGAAGTAACAAATGAAAATAACTCAGAACAATCAGAGAGAAAGAGTCTAATCAAATACCGGCATCACTGAAAGCAGCCAAAGATAACGATATGTCTTTGGGATGGTTATGAGTAATTTTTTCTCTAATAGTTAAAATTTTATTAGCAAAGAAAGTCATGAAGTCATTACTAGTTAAAGTTAAAGGAATACTCAGCTCAATAGAGCTCTGACTCTTTGTCAGCCTGACTACAGTGCCGAAAAGAAACCTGGGGTTGTTCTTATTTTCTTCAATTAGTGATGAGTAGTAAGATAAACATAAGGTAAAAAAAAATAAAATAAAATGTGGACCAAGTAAAATGTAAAACGAGAATTATATACAACTTTGGAATTGTATTGCACGGGAATATTGCACATGGTTTACAGATATTGCACAAGCAACTTGAAAGGTGCAGATTAGAGTGATTTGTTATTGTTCAGAGCAGTGATCGCTCTGGGTTTGTCCTAGTTTTGATTGCCCTGTTCCGTCGGCCGGAGGGTAGTAGGTCAAACAGGTGGTTGCTGGGGTGGGATGTGTCTTTGCTGATGCTGCCAGCTCTGCTGAGGTAGCGAGAGCTGGCAATGTCTTCCAGCCTGGCAACTTCAGTGATCCCCTTTTGATCACCCTCTGCAGTGCTCTCCTGTCTGATGCTGTGCACCCCCCGTACCACGCTGTGATGCAGTACGTCAGGATGCTCTTTTATATTTTTATATTTTTTATATTTTTTAATTAATTTATATCAAGTTGTAGAGATTTGCTTTCAGTTTGAGTTAAGGAAGATACTTTTAGTACATAAATGTATTTGAAATGGAATAAATAAATAAAAATGTGTGAAATTCCAAGTGTTCCAACACTTTTGAGGGCAATTGAGAAAAACTGAGGAGCAGCATCTTACATCTTATATATAGTGCAGCAGATAAGAGAATATTTAGAGTGGAGACAATCCATTCGACACACTGACCCAACATAAAGTGTTAACATGAGAGAAAAAAGCAGATGATTGTGAAATAATGCTCCAGGATTAAAGGAGTCCAAATGTTTATACCTCATCACACATACACTGATTGAGACCGAATTGCGTCAGAATGACACAAACGGGAAATATTGAGGTGCGGTATGAAGACCAACGGACGGCAGTCTGCGAGCATCTACATATTTGGTTCCATTCGCTCAGCTGTCCCGAGTGTGTTGCACATGTTCAAAACACTCTTGGTGCCATTGAGATGCCAAGCACATCTGACAGCGGTCTACAACCTATATGCACGTGACACTGGACACCTTTACTGAAAGTTTGCTGGCAGTGGGCCAAGTAGTCACACCGTGCATCAGAGACAGATTTGACACACATGACATGAGTCTGATCCACACGCTGGTTGTACTCCGATGTTCAGTATCGGCAGGGACTGTGCAAACACTCTGGTACCATGTTTGCCATCCAGACGTTTGGACATCGGGCAGTCTTCAGTGCCTTTTATGGCCGTCTGATGGCAGTCTGTGTCATCTACCTGTTGTCTACATAGACAACAGGTAGACAAAGGATCCAAAAGACCGAGGATAGAATTTCGCCAAACATTGTACATGACAACAAAATACTTTATTATCACAATCAACATTTTTGTTTAAAAAAATATCACTCAACACAATTTAAAACAAAATCTCCTGAGGTAGAGGGCTGACTCGTGGAGAGCGCTGAGTGGGCGGGCCAGGCTGAGCCTACCTGTATGGCTTTTGGCTGGCGCCGCTGAGCCATGTGACGGCGCAACAACAAAAGACCAGAGGGGGGAGGGTGCGCCGCTCCTTGTTGTGTGACGCAGCGCTGCTCTTACAGACAGAAAGTAGACTTTGATGAATCTGCATGCGCAGCAGTTAGTCTGTGTGGGAGAGAAAAAAACCTTGAGTATCGATCTTTTTACATGAGGATTGTTCAATATCAATACCAGTGTTGGTATCGATATTATTGATATTAGGATCGATCCGCCCACCTCTAATGTACGGTTTGGATGCCATCGTGCAGGTGTGGATGAGGTAATCTGGATGTGTTCTGACACGGCTGACCATGCCTCTTTTCCTCCCGATTGCATCCGATTATGACAATATTTGCCGTGTCGGCCTGGTTCCTGCACATTCTTGCTATGTTTGACGGGGGCTTTATCCTTTCTTCCCAAACAGAAGGTCCCTGGTTCATGGCTGCCCATTCTCCATATATGTACAACTGGATGAATAGCATCTGGTTGTAAAATGTGTGCCAAATTAACATGCAGATACACAGCAGTATCGTCTTTCTTTGTAACCATCCCTTAGTTATGCTGCTATAGACTTAGACTGCTGGGGGGTTCCCATGATGCACTGAGTGTTTCTTTCTCTTTTTGCTCTGTATGCACCACTCTGCATTTAATCATTAGTGATTGATCTCTGCTCCCCTCCACAGCATGTCTTTTTCCTGGTTCTCTCCCTCAGCCCCAACCAGTCCCAGCAAAAGACTGCCCCTCCCTGAGCCTGGTTCTGCTGGAGGTTTCTTCCTGTTAAAAGGGAGTTTTTCCTTCCCACTGTCGCCAAGTGCTTGCTCACAGGGGGTCGTTTTGACCGTTGGGGTTTTTCCGTAATTATTGTATGGCCTTGCCTTACAATATAAAGCGCCTTGGGGCAACTGTTTGTTGTGATTTGGCGCTATATAAATAAAATGGATTTGAATGGATTTAACCCTTTATGACCTCTGGATGTTTTGACCAATTCCTATTGAAGACTTGCTACTCCTGAACATTTGATAAAGGATTCATTTACTTTGGGTCAATTGTCAGCAAACCTTTTAGATTTTCAGAAAAATGAGTTGGGATTAAATTTTTTATGAAATATTTTAAATTTCATCATTCAGAGCAGAGGATTATATTTCAAATTATACATATTTCAATATAGTTATTTCATGAACAAAATAAGACTTGAGGTTACTTTGGTGATGTTTTTAAATATGTGAACCATAAGTGCAGAAAAAATAAATAAATAAATAAATAAATAAATAAATAAATAAATAAATAAATAAATAAAGCTACAGCATTTGGCACTGCTGTCATCTCTGTTGTTGTCAGTATGAATGTAGAGGTAAATATACACATTCTAGAATGGTGTTTTTGACTATGTAAGTAAGTAAAATTTATTTATATAGCACAGATATACAAGAAACAGTACAAATAAAATCTTAACATATCAATGTATATAGTAAGTCCCTTTGGTTGCTCCCTTGTTTGCACTCGGGTCGCCACAGCAAATCCAAGGTGGATCTGCATGTTGAATTGACACAGGTTTTATGCCGGATGCCCTTCCTCACGCAACTCCACATTACATGGAGAACTGTGGCAGGGGTGGGATTTGAACCCGGAACCTTCTGCACTGAAACCAAGTGCATAAAGCATGAAAAATAGAAAACTGCAAGTCTAACTAAGAGCTTGTCTGTATAAAAGTATCTTCAGCTGTTTTTTTTAAAAGAGTCAGTGGAATCTTTGCAGCATAAAGACAGACGAAGAGCAGTCCAGACTCCAGGTGCGACTGCTAGAAATAATCGATCGTATGAATGCTTCATGTCTTCTGTGTGACCACATTATGAAGTCATTCATCGCAATCAATCACAAATATTTTGATGATCAATATAAATCCCGGAACCTCCAGCCTGCAACAGGTATGTCAGGCCCATGCTGACACACTGACAGGTGCACTTTTTTTCAGAAGTGTGTAATGTCTGAAATACAGTGCATGCTGAAGTGCACGCTGCTCTTCTTTATTTTGGCCTCATCTCACACCATACACTTGACCTCTGACCTCTATCACACAATGCACAAAGAAGATGAACTACACGCTCTGTACAGTCCTCCACTAGCAAAGCTGCTGGTCATGAAAACTAATAATTACCAGTAAGTCAATAACTCTCTGACAGCAATATGGCTGGAGTGAAAAAGCAGAAGGTCGGCCAGGAAAATCATCAGTCCCCACCTGAATCGTTTTGCTTTATTTTCTCAGACCATGCTGACACTAAACCAATATGCTTGTTGCACACATAGACCATCTTTATTTAACCAGGTTAGTCCCATTGAGATAGAAACCTCTTGCAAGGGAGACCTGGACAATTATAAAGTTTCCACTTCATCTAACTTGCATGCTCCCAGTTTATTGATAACTGTCCCACATCATCAAATCAACATCAACAAAAAATAAACAAACATATATGATGACATCATACAAGCAAAACGTTTCTGCCATCCGCAAGTCAATGTCAGCACAGGAGGTCGCCACAGCCGTCACATTGTGTTTCGTGGAAGCTTGCTAAAGCCAAGAAGCCCCAGGACTAGATCGCGGGATTTACTAAAGCGGAGATGATTAAAATTTGTTGGTGAAGTCTGAAACCACGATGAACAAAACCAAGAAGCTATGAAAGCTTGTTCCATTGTCGGCAAACATGACAACAAGAAGAGGGGAAATACTATATAAAAAGTTCAAATATAAAAAAAGATTTTGGGGGGATAAAAATTGAAGAAAAAAAACTGTTGTGATTTTTCACAGGATTCAAAAAACATATTTTACAAAACTACAACGGAAACACCTTTCCACTATTACAGGTGACACGGCATACTATTGGTATGCCGTGTCACCTGTATGTACAGTTGTATGCAAAAGTTTGGGCACACCTGATGATTTCCATAATTTTCCTTTATAAATCATTTGTTGTTTGGATCAGCAATTTCAGTTAAATATATCATATAGCGGATAAATACAGTGATATTTGAGAAGTGAAATGAAGTTTATAGGGTTTATAGAAAGCGTGCAATAATTCTTTAAACAAAATTAGGCAGGTGCATAAATTTGGGCACCCCAACAGAAAAAAATATATCAATATTTAGTAGATCCGCCTTTTGCAGAAATAACAGCCTCTAAACGCTTCCTATAGCTTCCAATGACAATTCTGGTTGAAGGTATTTTGGACCCTTCTTCTTTACAAAACATCTCAGGTTTGTTGGTTTCCGAGCATGCACAGCCTGCTTAAAATCACACCACAGGTTTTCAATAATATTCAGGTCTGGGGACTGAGATGGCCATTCCAGAACATTGTACTTATTCCTCTGCATGAATGCCTTAGTAGATTTCGAGCAGTGTTTAGGGTCATTGTCTTGTTGAAAGATCCAGCCCCGGCGCAACTTCAACTTTGTCACTGATTCATGAACATTGTTCACAAGAATCTGCTGGTATTGACTGGAATTCATGTAACCCTCAACTTTAACAAGATTCACTGTCCACACAGCCACACAGCATGATGGAACCACCTCCAAATTTTACTGTAGGTAGCAAGTGTTTTTCTTGGAATGCTGTGTTCTTCTTCATCCATGCATGCCACCCCTTGTTACCCCAAATCACTTTAATCACAATTTTAGTTTCATCAGTCCACAGCACCTTATTCCAAAATGAAGCTGGCTTGTCCAAATGTGCTTTAGCATACCTCAAGTGACTCTGTTTGTGCTGTGTACGCAGAAAAGTCTTCTTCTGCATTACATCATCATACACAGATGCACAGAGACACTATCTGCAGCAAGATCATGTTGTTGGTCTTTGGAGCAGGTCTGTGGGTTGACTATGACTGTTCTCGCCATCGTTCGCTTCAGCTTATCTGAAATTTTTCTTGGCCTGCCACTTTGGGCCTTAACTAGTACTGTGCCTACGGTCTTCCATTTCCTCACTATGTTCCTCACATTGTAAAGTGACAGCTGAAATCTCTGAGATAGCTTTTTGTATCCTTTCCCTAAACCATGATGTTGAACAGTTTTTGTTTTCAGGTCATTTGAGAGTTGTTTAGAGGCGCCCATGTTGCCACTCATTAGAAGATATGCAAAGAGGGGAAGCATTTGTAAATGGCCACCTTCAATACACTTTGTCATGATTGGATTCACCTGTGTAAGAAGGTCAAGGGTCAATGAGCTTACCAAACCATCCATCCATCCATTTTCTTTCACTTCATCCGGCGTCGGGTCGCGAGGGCAGCAGCTCAAGCAAATCTGTCCAGACCTCCCAATCCACACACACCTCCCCCAGCTCCTCCGGGGGAACCCTGGGGCGTTCCCAAGCCAGCTGAGAGACGTAGTCCCTCCATCATGTCCTGGGTCTTCCCCCGGGCCTCCCGATGGGACATGCCCAGAACACCTCTCCAGCGAGGCGTCCAGGGGGCATCCGGAAAAGATGCCCAAGCCATTTCAGCTGGCACCTTTCGATGTGGAGGAGCAGCGGCTCGACTCCGAGCTCCTCCAGAGTGACCGAGCTCCTCAACCTATCCCTAAGGGAGCATCTAGCCACCCTGCAGAGGAAACTCATAATCACGATCTTGTTCTTTCAGTCATGAGCCAAATCTCATGATCATAGGTGAGGGTTGGTACGTAGATCGATCAAGGACACCAAACTTACCAAACCAATTTTATTTAAATAATTATTGCACACTTGCTGTAAATACTAGAAACTTCATGTCACTTCTCAAATATCAGTGTGTTTGTCTACTATACGCAGTGGTGGGCACAGCTCACCAAAAAGTTTGCTTCGATAACAGATAATCGGCTAACTGAAAAGTTACCGTTTATGAAGCTAAACTGAGAAACCACCCAAAAAATTATCGGAAGCTACAGCTAACCAATAACCGGTAACTTTCAGTATTGTTTCCGGTACACTTGCACTGACTAACAAACTGATTTTGAGTTTTAACACCACAGTCGCTTCTGGTAGCATCAAAGACAACCACAAAACCAAAAAATGAGACAGTGCTTCTGTCTTTATGCACCCTGCCCACTGCTGCAAGCTCCTGATGACTACATATTTTGCAGCAGTGAAGCAATTGAGAGGATCTAAGCTCAACTCTAACACACACACACAAAAAAGTCATTCTTTAACAGAATAGAGCAGTGCCACCGTGAGACAGAGGTCTTGGAAAATAAAGCAGTTTTGACTTATGGTTTTGATTTATAAATCAAATTAATCCAGATAGAGTAATTCCATTAATGTCAATTCTGTCATTTGTACAAAGTTAAAATATTTCACATATCTTTTAATTTTAAATAATGCACTAATTCTGAAGTTTTATTTAAAAAAAAACACACAGATGCCAATGGGATTATGAGTGAAATGAGCCTCTGCTAACATTGATTGGTTAACTCATTCATTCTATGTGTGTTGGTGTTTACATATAAAATTGCTTTTGTAAAATATGCCATTTTTTATTTGTTAAAAAAAAAAGCTGTTTACAAAAGCCAAAAGTCATGTTGTGATTAGACAACCGTGTGATATAACCTGGGCCAAAATAAATAGAATACTGCCATCTACTGGCACCCAGAGGCTCAGGCCCTAACCCATAATCCTTTGAGCGCCAGAGAGTTGCTGCAGTTTAAACAGCACAGAGAGAAAACATGACAATTATAAATGAATATTATACAACCAAAATGTACTTTTTTTTTTCCTTTTCATCAGCTGCAGCAAGTGGCTGCAACAACTCTCTGGCTCGCAAAGGATTATGAGACATCTCAATACTTAGGGCGAATACTGCCATGAACACTACTGGCCAATAGATGGCAGTAGAGAGTGTGAGAACTTGTCAAAACAAATATTCCAAATAAACAATCAGTGTCTGCTATGTTTAAGCTGCGTGGAATTTAATAAATGCAAACTGAATTTCAGACATCTTATATATATATTACTCTGGAACAAAGATGACAGACAGTGTTTGACATAAGGAGCACGTTAAAGAGCAAACAGGAAGCGATTGCAGCTCACAATGATTCCAATTGAAAATAGTGGAGAAGCAACCTGGGCTTCTTCTGGCATTCTATAAACCCAGAGAATATATTCATGAGAGTTTTAGACACAATATACAAAGGGTTTAATGCTGTTGTCTGTGTGGAGCCTGATCAGAGCATCTCAAATGCATTTCTCCTGTCGTGAATGTACTGAGATTACCCATAATGCACTAGACACAGCATGTCCACACTAAAACCTTCAAAATTAGTGCATTTCTTTAAAACTAAAACATATATCTGATATTTTCACTTTATAAAACTTTAGACGTGACATTAATTTAAATAACTTGTCTGAAAATAGTTTGTTAAAATTTTAACCATAAGTTAAAACTGTATGCCTCTGGATGACAAAAGAAATGATGACTGCTACAGAGGATAGAGTTGTTTCTTCTGAAACAAGTTCTCTTTTTGCAGAAAATAGAACTGTACTTCTACTACAAAACATTTAACAGGTAGGTACTCAAATCTTTAATATCAGACTTAATAAATGCTTGTAACTGTTAAGGTTAGTTCACCATGCCTGCAAAAATATGGTAGCAGTCTAAAAATTATTGGACCAAACTTTATCCGAATATAATTAGTCCGCTGAGGGTTTTCAAAATTATCTGAAAAGCTAATCCAATAATGAAAATATTAAATTCGATAATTATCGGCTAGCAGATTAGTGGAACTGTGCCCACCACTGACTATATGATATATGAAATTTTTGATCCAGACAACCAATGATTTATAAAGGAAAATCATGCAAATTATCAGGGGAACCCAAAGTTTTTGCATACAACTGTATGTCATGAATCACATGATCAAAAATACACGTACATGTGGACAGAGTAGTAGCCAGTAAACCAGTAGCGATCACTATGTCTGGTATTTATATTTATATCTACAAATTGTTTTTATTTGTTTTGGGGTTTGTTTGTTTTTTATTTTACTTTTGATACTATGTGTGTGTCTTACCCTGTGTTCTGCTCCAGATTGCTGCCGGAACCTCAATTTCCCTGAGGGAGTCTTTCCAAGGGATTAATAAAATTCCATCTAATCTAATATAATGTAACACAGAAAAAGCAGGAAGGCTTGTTCAACTTTATAACAGATGATACTATGCCAAATTAAACTTGAAAAAAACAACAAAATGTTAATGTAGTGGGACTTATCCTACTGTCACCTTGACTGCTGGAATTATTGTGAGACCCGTAAGTTGGAGAGGAAATGGCGTCTCACTAATTTAGAAGATCTTCACTTAGCCTGGAAAAAGAGTCTGTTGCTCTATAAAAAAAGCCCTCTGTAAAGCTAGGACATCTTACTACTCATCACTAATTGAAGAAAATAAGAACAACCCCAGGTTTCTTTTCAGCACTGTAGCCAGGGTGACAAAGAGTCAGAGCTCTATTGAGCTGAGTATTCCATTAACTTTAACTAGTAATGAATTCATGACTTTCTTTGCTAACAAAATTTTAACTATTAGAGAAAAAATTACTCATAACCATCCCAAAGACGTATCGTTATATTTGGCTGCTTTCAGTGATGCCGGTATTTGGTTAGACTCTTTCTCTCCGATTGTTCTGTCTGAGTTATTTTCATTAGTTACTTCATCCAAACCATCAACATGTCTATTACACCCCATTCCTACCAGGCTGCTCAAGGAAGCCCTACCATTATTTAATGCTTCGATCTTAAATATGATCAAATATGGCCTCTACTGGTGGTTGGCTCTCACTGCACAGCGGTGTTTTTCTGTATCTGTTAGCTGTTTAATCTGCGCAGTTAGATTGATCTAGTTATCTAGATTACGATTTGTTTCCCAGTGTAATCTTTACGTGCCTTAACTAAAGCACTCCTTCTGCTGAATCACCTCTAAATTATTTACACATTATTCACTTTGTGTGTTTTTAGGAATCCGCTAGCTTAGCGTAGCTACTAGCTCTTAGCCGATTTAGCATGGCGGCTTCTCCTGTCTCTCCCGCACTTTTCTGCTCTGGGTGTGAAATGTTTAGTTATTCCTCGGCCTCCTTTAGCAGTAATGGTACTTGTAATAAGTGTACTTATTCGTAGCTTTGGAGGCCAGGCTGGGCGAATTGGAGACTCGGCTCCGCACCGTGGAAAATTCTACAGCTAGCCAGGCCCCTGTAGTCGGTGCGGACCAAGGTAGCTTAGCCGCCGTTAGTTCCCCCCTGGCAGATCCCGAGCAGCCGGGAAAGCAGGCCGACTGGGTGACTGTGAGGAGGAAGCGTAGCCCTAAACAGAAGCCCCGTGTACACCGCCAACCCGTTCACATTTCTAACCGTTTTTCCCCACTCGACGACACACCCGCCGAGGATCAAACTCTGGTTATTGGCGACTCTGTTTTGAGAAATGTGAAGTTAGCGACACCAGCAACCATAGTCAATTGTCTTCCGGGGGCCAGAGCAGGCGACATTGAAGGAAATTTGAAACTGCTGGCTAAGGCTAAGCGTAAACTTGGTAAGATTGTAATTCACGTCGGCAGTAATGACACCCGGTTACGCCAATCGGAGGTCACTAAAATTAACATTAAATCGGTGTGTAACTTTGCAAAAACAATGTCGGACTCTGTAGTTTTCTCTGGGCCCCTCCCCAATCGGACCGGGAGTGACATGTTTAGCTGCATGTTCTCCTTGAATTGCTGGCTGTCTGAGTGGTGTCCAAAAAATGAGGTGGGCTTCATAGATAATTGGCAAAGCTTCTGGGGAAAACCTGGTCTTGTTAGGAGATACGGCATCCATCCCACTTTGGATGGAGCAGCTCTCATTTCTAGAAATCTGGCCAATTTTCTTAAATCCTCCAAACCGTGACTATCCAGGGTTGGGACCAGGAAGCAGACTTGTAGTCTTACACACCTCTCTGCAGCTTCTCTCCCCCTGCCATCCCCTCATTACCCCATCCCCGTAGAGACGGTGCCTGCTCCCAGACTACCAATAACCAGCAAAAATCTATTTAAGCATAAAAATTCAAAAAGAAAAATAATATAGCACCTTCAACTGCACCACAGACTAAAACAGTTAAATGTGGTCTATTAAACATTAGGTCTCTCTCTTCTAAGTCCCTGTTGGTAAATGATATAATAATTGATCAACATATTGATTTATTCTGCCTAACAGAAACCTGGTTACAGCAGGATGAATATGTTAGTTTAAATGAGTCAACACCCCCGAGTCACACTAACTGTCAGAATGCTCGTAGCATGGGCCGGGGCGGAGGATTAGCAGCAATCTTCCATTCCAGCTTATTAATTAATCAAAAACCCAGACAGAGCTTTAATTCATTTGAAAGCTTGTCTCTTAGTCTTGTCCATCCAAATTGGAAGTCCCAAAAACCAGTTTTATTTGTTATTATCTATCGTCCACCTGGTCGTTACTGTGAGTTTCTCTGTGAATTTTCAGACCTTTTGTCTGACTTAGTGCTTAGCTCAGATAAGATAATTATAGTGGGCGATTTTAACATCCACACAGATGCTGAGAATGACAGCCTCAACACTGCATTTAATCTATTATTAGACTCAATTGGCTTTGCTCAAAAAGTAAATGAGTCCACCCACCACTTTAATCATATCTTAGATCTTGTTCTGACTTATGGTATGGAAATAGAAGACTTAACAGTATTCCCTGAAAACTCCCTTCTGTCTGATCATTTCTTAATAACATTTACATTTACTCTGATGGACTACCCAGCAGTAGGGAATAAGTTTCATTACACTAGAAGTCTTTCAGAAAGCGCTGTAACTAGGTTTAAGGATATGATTCCTTCTTTATGTTCTCTAATGCCATATAACAACACAGTGCAGAGTAGCTACCTAAACTCTGTAAGGGAGATAGAGTATCTCGTCAATAGTTTTACATCCTCAATGAAGACAACTTTGGATGCTGTAGCTCCTCTGAAAAAGAGAGCTTTAAATCAGAAGTGTATGACTCCATGGTATAACTCTCAAACTCGTAGCTTAAAGCAGATAACCCGTAAGTTGGAGAGGAAATGGCGTCTCACTAATTTAGAAGATCTTCACTTAGCCTGGAAAAAGAGTCTGTTGCTCTATCAAAAAGCCCTCCGTAAAGCTAGGACATCTTTCTACTCATCACTAATTGAAGAAAATAAGAACAACCCCAGGTTTCTTTTCAGCACTGTAGCCAGGCTGACAAAGAGTCAGAGCTCTATTGAGCTGAGTATTCCATTAACTTTAACTAGTAATGACTTCATGACTTTCTTTGCTAACAAAATTTTAACTATTAGAGAAAAAATTACTCATAACCATCCCAAAGACGTATCGTTATCTTTGACTGCTTTCAGTGATGCCGGTATTTGGTTAGACTCTTTCTCTCCGATTGTTCTGTCTGAGTTATTTTCATTAGTTACTTCATCCAAACCATCAACATGTTTATTAGACCCCATTCCTACCAGGCTGCTCAAGGAAGCCCTACCATTATTTAATGCTTCGATCTTAAATATGATCAATCTATCTTTGTTAGTTGGCTATGTACCACAGGCTTTTAAGGTGGCAGTAATTAAACCATTACTTAAAAAGCCATCACTTGACCCAGCTATCTTAGCTAATTATAGGCCAATCTCCAACCTTCCTTTTCTCTCAAAAATTCTTGAAAGGGTAGTTGTAAAACAGCTAACTGATCATCTGCAGAAGAATGGTCTATTTGAAGAGTTTCAGTCAGGTTTTAGAATTCATCATAGTACAGAAACAGCATTAGTGAAGGTTACAAATGATCTTCTTATGGCCTCGGACAGTGGACTCATCTCTGTGCTTGTTCTGTTAGACCTCAGTGCTGCTTTTGATACTGTTGACCATAAAATTTTATTACAGAGATTAGAGCATGCCATAGGTATTAAAGGCACTGCGCTGCGGTGGTTTGAATCATATTTGTCTAATAGATTACAATTTGTTCATGTAAATGGGGAATCTTCTTCACAGACTAAAGTTAATTATGGAGTTCCACAAGGTTCTGTGCTAGGACCAATTTTATTCACTTTATATATGCTTCCCTTAGGCAGTATTATTAGACGGTATTGCTTAAATTTTCATTGTTACGCAGATGATACCCAGCTTTATCTATCCATGAAGCCAGAGGACACACACCAATTAGCTAAACTGCAGGATTGTCTTACAGACATAAAGACATGGATGACCTCTAATTTCCTGCTTTTAAACTCAGATAAAACTGAAGTTATTGTACTTGGCCCCACAAATCTTAGAAACATGGTGTCTAACCAGATCCTTACTCTGGATGGCATTACCCTGACCTCTAGTAATACTGTGAGAAATCTTGGAGTCATTTTTGATCAGGATATGTCATTCAAAGCGCATATTAAACAAATATGTAGGACTGCTTTTTTGCATTTACGCAATATCTCTAAAATCAGAAAGGTCTTGTCTCAGAGTGATGCTGAAAAACTAATTCATGCATTTATTTCCTCTAGGCTGGACTATTGTAATTCATTATTATCAGGTTGTCCTAAAAGTTCCCTAAAAAGCCTTCAGTTAATTCAAAATGCTGCAGCTAGAGTGCTGACGGGGACTAGAAGGAGAGAGCATATCTCACCCATATTGGCCTCTCTTCATTGGCTTCCTGTTAATTCTAGAATAGAATTTAAAATTCTTCTTCTTACTTATAAGGTTTTGAATAATCAGGTCCCATCTTATCTTAGGGACCTCGTAGTACCATATCACCCCAATAGAGCGCTTCGCTCTCAGACTGCAGGCTTACTTGTAGTTCCTAGGGTTTGTAAGAGTAGAATGGGAGGCAGAGCCTTCAGCTTTCAGGCTCCTCTCCTGTGGAACCAGCTCCCAATTCAGATCAGGGAGACAGACACCCTCTCTACTTTTAAGATTAGGCTTAAAACTTTCCTTTTTGCTAAAGCTTATAGTTAGGGCTGGATCAGGTGACCCTGAACCATCCCTTAGTTATGCTGCTATAGACGTAGACTGCTGGGGGGTTCCCATGATGCACTGTTTCTTTCTCTTTTTGCTCTGTATGCACCACTCTGCATTTAATCATTAGTGATCGATCTCTGCTCCCCTCCACAGCATGTCTTTTTCCTGGTTCTCTCCCTCAGCCCCAACCAGTCCCAGCAGAAGACTGCCCCTCCCTGAGCCTGGTTCTGCTGGAGGTTTCTTCCTGTTAAAAGGGAGTTTTTCCTTCCCACTGCAGCCAAGTGCTTGCTCACAGGGGGTCGTTTTGACCGTTGGGGTTTTACATCATTATTGTATGGCCTTGCCTTACAATATAAAGCGCCTTGGGGCAACTGTTTGTTGTGATTTGGCGCTATATAAAAAAAAAATTGATTGATTGATTGATTGATCAATCTATCTTTGTTAGTTGGCTATATACCACAGGCTTTTAAGGTGGCAGTAATTAAACCATTACTTAAAAAGCCATCACTTGACCCAGCTATCTTAGCTAATTATAGGCCAATCTCCAACCTTCCTTTTCTCTCAAAAATTCTTGAAAGGGTAGTTGTAAAACAGCTAACTGATCATCTGCAGAGGAATGGTCTATTTGAAGAGTTTCAGTCAGGTTTTAGAATTCATCATAGTACAGAAACAGCATTAGTGAAGGTTATAAATGATCTTCTTATGGCCTCGGACAGTGGACTCATCTCTGTGCTTGTTCTGTTAGACCTCAGTGCTGCTTTTGATACTGTTGACCATAAAATTTTATTACAGAGATTAGAGCATGCCATAGGTATTAAAGGCACTGCGCTGCGGTGGTTTGAATCATATTTGTCTAATAGATTACAATTTGTTCATGTAAATGGGGAATCTTCTTCACAGACTAAAGTTAATTATGGAGTTCCACAAGGTTCTGTGCTGGGACCAATTTTATTCACTTTATACATGCTTCCCTTAGGCAGTATTATTAGACGGTATTGCTTAAATTTTCATTGTTACGCAGATGATACCCAGCTTTATCTATCCATGAAGCCAGAGGACACACACCAATTAGCTAAAGTGCAGGATTGTCTTACAGACATAAAGACATGGATGACCTCTAATTTCCTGCTTTTAAACTCAGATAAAACTGAAGTTATTGTACTTGGCCCCACAAATCTTAGAAACATGGTGTCTAACCAGATCCTTACTCTGGATGGCATTACCCTGACCTCTAGTAATACTGTGAGAAATCTTGGAGTCATTTTTGATCAGGATATGTCATTCAAAGCGCATATTAAACAAATATGTAGGACTGCTTTTTTGCATTTACGCAATATCTCTAAAATTAGAAAGGTCTTGTCTCAGAGTGATGCTGAAAAACTAATTCATGCATTTATTTCCTCTAGGCTGGACTATTGTAATTCATTATTATCAGGTTGTCCTAAAAGTTCCCTAAAAAGCCTTCAGTTAATTCAAAATGCTGCAGCTAGAGTACTAACGGGGACTAGAAGGAGAGAGCATATCTCACCCATATTGGCCTCTCTTCATTGGCTTCCTGTTAATTCTAGAATAGAATTTAAAATTCTTCTTCTTACTTATAAGGTTTTGAATAATCAGGTCCCATCTTATCTTAGGGACCTCGTTGTACCATATCACCCCAATAGAGCGCTTCGCTCTCAGACTGCAGGCTTACTTGTAGTTCCTAGGGTTTGTAAGAGTAGAATGGGAGGCAGAGCCTTCAGCTTTCAGGCTCCTCTCCTGTGGAACCAGCTCCCAATTCAGATCAGGGAGACAGACACCCTCTCTACTTTTAAGATTAGGCTTAAAACTTTCCTTTTTGCTAAAGCTTATAGTTAGGGCTGGATCAGGTGACCCTGAACCATCCCTTAGTTATGCTGCTATAGACGTAGACTGCTGGGGGGTTCCCATGATGCACTGTTTCTTTCTCTTTTTGCTCTGTATGCACCACTCTGCATTTAATCATTAGTGATCGATCTCTGCTCCCCTCCACAGCATGTCTTTTTCCTGGTTCTCTCCCTCAGCCCCAACCAGTCCCACCAGAAGACTGCCCCTCCCTGAGCCTGGTTCTGCTGGAGGTTTCTTCCTGTTAAAAGGGAGTTTTTCCTTCCCACTGTAGCCAAGTGCTTGCTCACAGGGGGTCGTTTTGACCGTTGGGGTTTTACATAATTATTGTATGGCCTTGCCTTACAATATAAAGCGCCTTGGGGCAACTGTTTGTTGTGATTTGGCGCTATATAAAAAAAATTGATTGATTGATTTGGCGCTATATATAAAAAAAATTGATTGATTGATTGATTGAGAAGACAAAACCCAGCAGTTGAATTTATCATTCAGTGGAAACAGTCATTTTGCTGTAGTGTTTTGTTGCCAGTCTAAAACTCAGTTTGTGTCTCCTTTAAACAGACCAGACACTTACATTTTTTCTGTTATTTCATGTTTCACAGATTGAACATGAATGTCCATATATACATGACAACAAAAATCAAGGGCGCAATTTAAAACTAGAAATTGGGGGGACAAAGTGCGAGGCCCGCAGGGCTGAAGCCCATAGGCTGGGGGTCTGGGCCCCCAGAAGCCAACAGTTTCTAGATAAGCTCAGATGCATTCTGAGCATCCAGAACAGTAATTTTAATGTTTTTTGAAGACCATAAAGTGGACACCATTTGACTTATGCAATTTGAAACTGTGGATATAAGTACTTTATTTTGAGAATAGCCAGCATTGATTTTATTAACATCCTGGTGTAAATAAAGTATCACCACATGTGTAGAACTCAAAAAGAATGATATTCATAAACATGAAAGAACAGGCTCTTAATAATTATTAACTATCGCATACTGTATTTTTTTTCTCAAGATTTGTTTTTGCATAAGTTTGAAAAAACAACAGATCATAAGTTTAGGATAAATTATCATGAATTTAATTTTCGAAGTGGCACTAATGACAACACTCATACTGAACATAATTTCGCTTGCATAGACTGATTTTGGAGATCAAGTAATAATTGCAGATGGGCTTTCTGAGGTCCCAGATAGCTTTTCTGATTTCCTTTTCTAACATTCAGAATTTAGTAAATTAGCATATGGTCCATTGATACTTATGTGTAGACACTAGTCCCTGTCAGAAGGTGGGGGGAGGGGACATACCATATTCTGTCCCCCCTGATTGAAAAGGTGGGGGGGACATGTCCCCTCTATCCCCCACCAAATTGCGCCCTTGACAAAAATAAAATACAATATGTATAAAACAGCAAATACAGGAGACAAGAGCACAGACATAAGTTTTGTGTTAGAATTTATGCACATTAAGTTCAAATTATTAAATCAAAACCATTTGATAGTTATGGATCTGAGAAAGAGTTCATCTACGTTTGCACACTTCAATTACTTGAGTTGTGTAACATCAACAAGCAGAATATTCCACAAAGTTGGCACACAAGTAGCAAAGTTCCTGCTAACTTGATTTTCACAATAGGGCCACACAATGAGCCGGCACTGCAACCCAACGCATTGTGCCACCACAGGGCTTGTGGTGGCACAGAATCAATCAGTTCTATGAGATAAGGGGGTAAACAACCATTTAGTATTTCATAAGTTATCAACATAACCTTGAAGTCTGCCCTCGTATGAACAGAGAGTGTAGAGAGGCCAGCACTGCAGTAATATGGTTAAATGTCCTGATTTTGTTCAGACCTGTACCAGCTTTATTCATTTGAAGGCTTCTTACAACCCCAAATCAGAAAAAAGGTGGGACAGTATGGAAAATGCAAAGAAATACCCACCCCCACCCTGACACACTCACAGTGATTCATGTGTATGCTTTGACTTCTATTTCTTTGCAGACAGTACAAGCCCAAGTCATTTCATGCTTTGTGTGGTCAAATTAAATTAATTTGACCACACAAAGCATTTCTGCCTTATAGCCCTGCAACATGAGACGAGCGCAATTTAGTGCTCAGAATGAGGTTATTATAAATGTATGCAATTTCAAAACAGGTGATCTCAATTTGGGTTATAATCATGATTTGGGACAAAAGCAGTATGCACAAAAAGCTCAGTCTTTGAGGAGCAAAGGTGGACAGAGGATCTCCAGACTGTCAACAAATGCATGAGAAAATGTTATATATATATATATATATATATATATATATATATATATAGATATATATATATAGATATATATATATAGATATATATAGATATATATATATATATATATATATATATATATATATATATATATATATATATATATATAGCGCCAAATCACAACAAACAGTTGCCCCAAGGCGCCTTATATTGCAAGGCAAAGCCATACAATAATTACAGACAAACCCCAACTGTCAAAACGACCCCCTGTGAGCAAGCACTTGGCGACAGTGGGAAGGAAAGCGCTCACTACACACCGGGAGCAGTCCCTGGTAGCTGGATCTACAACCGTGGGGCTCCATTGAGCTGAGCCACAAAAAAACAACATGGCCACCCCCATGTGGGCTCACCACCTGCACCTGTTGGTGTTCTGTGGGCCTTCTCCCAGTGAACAGGAGCAAATGTCTACACAGACTGACACTCGGTCATGGAACGTCACCTCTCTGGTTCCAGAGTCCATGCTGTGTGTGGAGATGAGCCCAAATGTTTCAAATTGGTGTAGCTACACTTGCCACACAAGCTCAGACTCATTCTTCGCTAAATTCCTGGAGATGGGCCTGACTCTCTTTCTCTAGAGTTGTCCAGAGTGAGAGACTCCAGACAGGTGTGGGGAAACTCTCATGTCCCCAGCTGAGTGCCGTTACTTTGGAGTATTGTCCAGTGAACTAGAGGGCTGCCTCAACACGACTTTGTGTCATTGGAGCTAAGGATGCTCAGGAAGCTGATGATACTGAGGATGTTGAGGAAGCTGATAATGCTGAAGATGATGAGGATGATGAGGAAGTTGAGGATGCTGAGGAAACTGATGTTGATGCTATGGATGATGAGGAAGTAGAAGATGATGAGGATGCTGAGGATGATAAAGACGCTGAGGAAGCTGAGGATGCTAGGGAAGCTGGTGATGATGATGATGATGATAAGGATGATGCTGAAGAAGGTGATGATGATAATGATGATAAGGAAGCTGGTGACAATGATGATGATGACGATGACGATGATAAGGATGCTGAGGACACTGGTGATGATGAGGATGCTGAAGAAGCTGATGATGAGGATAAGGATGCTAAGGAAGCTGTTGCTACTGCTACTGCTGATGATGATGATGATAATTATGGTAAGGATGCTGAGGAAACGGATGATAATGATGATGATAAGTATGCTGAGGAAGCTGATGAGGATAAGGAAGCTGAGGAAGCTGTTGCATCTGCTGCTGCTGCTGCTGATGATGATGATGATAATTATGGTAAGGATGCTGAGGAAACGGATGATGATGATGCTGAGGAAGCTGCTGCTGATGATTGATGATGATGATGATGATGATGATGATGATGATGCTGCTGAGAAAGCTGGTGATGATGAGGATGCTGAAGAAGCTGATGATGAGGATAAGGATGCTGAGGAAGCTGTTGCTACTGATGATGATGATGATGATGATGATGATGATGACGATGATAAAGATGCTGAGGAAGCTGTTGCTACTGATGATGATGATGATGATGATGATGATGATGACGATGATAAAGATGCTGAGGAAGCTGATGATGTACCACACAACAGAGCTCAAGGACAAAATAAATAACTAACTAACTAAATAATCTGGAAAAAAAGACAACCCTTTGGAGGTAGACAACTGAATGAAACCAAACATTCAAACAGGTGACATAATGGTGCATGCACATACGTATCTACAACTCCAATTCCAATGAAGTTGGAACATTGTGAAAAATGTAAATAAAAACAGAATACAATGATTTGCAAATCCTCTTCAACCTATATTCAATTGAATACACCACAAAAACAAGATATTTAATGTTCAAACTGATAAACTTTGTTTTTTTTGTGCAAATATTTGCTCATTTTGAAATGGATGCCTGCAACATGTTTCAAAAAAGCTGAGACAGTGGTATGTTTCCCACTGTGTTACATCACCTTTCCTTCTAACAACACACATTTGGGAACTGAGGACACTAATTGTTGAAGCTTTGTAGGTGGAATTCTTTCCCATTCTTGCTTGATTCTGTTTTTATTTACATTTTACACAACATCCCAACTTCATTGGAATTGGGGTTGTACATGCACTGTCGTATGATTTGTGTCCTGGATGCATTGCCAGTTTTCACAGATAATAGAGCTGATGTTTAAGTCTGAAAATGTAGCACTGCTAAGTACTGTTACACTACAATGAAAGGAGGAATGGAGCTTGGTCACTCGGGAGGAGCTCAGAGTCGAGCCGCTGCTCCTCCACGTCGAAAGGAGTCAGTTGAGGTGGCTCGGGCATCTTTTCCGGATGCCCCCTGGACGCCTCGCTGGAGAGGTGTTCCGGGCACGTCCCACTGGGAGGAGGCCCCGGGGAAGACCCAGGACACGCTGGAGGGACTACATCTCTCAGCTGGCTTGGGAAAGCCTTGGGGTTCCCCCGGAGGAGCTGGAGGAGGTGTGTGTGGATCGGGAGGTCTGGGCGGCTTTGCTTGAGCTGCTGCCTCCGCGACCCGACTCCAGATAAAGCGGAAGAAAATGGATGGATGGATGGATGGAAGGAGAGGCGAGAAGAGAAGAGAGAGCCACGGATGATATTTTTCTTTTTTCTTTGCAGAAAATGTTTCTGAAAAAGCATATAGTTCAACAGAGGGAGGAAGTGGGAAAGGAATTGTAAGTTAGATATTGAGTGAGGTAGGGAGAGGTTGGATGGTTAGATGGAATAAACAGGTACAAGGAGCAGGAAGTGGGATCATTCATTAATCATATATGGTAACAAAACATCTGTTGGTTGCATGTGCCTTCATGGTTAATGACCAAAACAGTGAAGAAAATCAATTTTCATTTATGTGGGCTTGGCACCACTCAGAATGCAGTGACTTGTGGAACTCCATTGGCTGAGGTCAGTACTAAAGTGGATTTGAAAACTATCAAAGTCTCTGTGCAGCATCTTTATAATTATTAGTGGATGATAAGACAACTCCAAATCAGAAAAAGTTGGGACAGTATGGAAAATACAAATAAAAGAATAACAATTTTTTTATTTTATTTAAAAATTTAAAAAATTTTATTTAAATTTTTTTTTTTTTTTTTTTTTTTTTTTTTTTTTACCCAAAGGCCGTCAAATATGGCCATTGGGTATTGCAAAAGCTTTGCGTCCGTCCCTCTGTTTGTCTGTCTGTACAGCATAAGTCCAGTCCTATTACTCCCAGAGTCTTCAACTTTACAGGGAATATTTGTTATGTGTCGACGCAGGTTGAGGAGCGGACCTGCGTCTGACGGAACCCAGCACTAAAATAACCAGAAAGCGGTTCCAATAACAAAACAATTTATTTCTTCCACCCTTTGGTGCATAACAACGTGTACAAACTAAAACAGCGTCAGTCTGGTGGAGTGAAGGCTGGCACGCTCTCCAGCGCCCAAAAGGATCGAGGCCCGGCGCTTCTGGACTCACTTTTACCGCCAAACACCCCCCAGGTGGACACGACAAACCGACTCTCTGCGAAGGATAGAAGAGGTGAGGTAAGTCAGCAGTTACAAGCAATATCCTTCAAAAGGCACACACTATCAGCAACACATTCAGGTCTGTATTTAAGCTTTATGTAAATGAGCAGCTTCTCACAACAGGTGGAGGATCAGTTGTCCGCACGCCACGGCAGTGAGAAGCGAGCTGCACAATTCTCATCACAATTCAAATATACTGCGTAACAAAATACCAAGTTACTATCAACAATTAGTCAAACAATTATTCACCTCTGATGTGTGCTGACAGCATGTGTCCCTCACCCTTCTTCCTTCACAGGCACGATGTCAAACCCAGGCGCGGTCCTCAGCGTCTCACAAACGAACACCACAAGGTCGAGTTCCCGGCAACTCTGCTCGAATCACACATGACTTAAATGCAGAATGCCATCTAATTATCTGCTTCAGCTGAAAGTCTTTAAGGTTGCATGTGAGCACCATCCACAGGTGCTGCACATAACGTTGATGAGGGTGAAGGACTCTTCAACCAGCACCTTCTCCACAGACAAATCAGTTTTCATACCACCTGGAGAGCAAAGAAAAGAAAAGAACACCAAAATGTCCAGCCACACCCCCCCAACACACAACAATATTCTTGGGACACAGACCTTTAGTGCAGCTGATAAATGAAACAATCCTGCAAATGGTGGTAGAAGCAACAAATTTGTGACAAATACTCCTTAGACATTCATCTTTTGAAAAAAAACAGATTGCCATTTGAATTTTCAATACACAGCCAGGTAGGGGTCAATTGAAGAATTACACAGGGGTCAAAATTCAAAGATACCCTGATCATATCGAAAAATACACCACATTATTTGTCTGAGCATAAAGATTCCAAAAAGGTATAGTTTGGATTGTCTGTGACTGAATGTTATAGAGTTATAGGGTAAAAACAGCAAAAATGGTAAAGAAGGTCAATATCAGTTTGTACAGGGGTTGAAAGTTAGGGCCCCTTCACACATACTGCAAAGTTTGGACGAAGTACACACTTAGTGCGCATGATTCAGGAATTGTGTGCAAACCGTGTAATTTTGTCCCTGCCTCCAACACCTGGTACACCAGGTGTTGGAGGCAGGGACAGGCGCTTGTACACAAGCGCCTGAAAGACAAAGTGTGCGCTGTGCAAAACCCATCGCACCCTCTCGCGGCAGGTGCCGGCCAAATTCCAGGTGACACGCACTAACATCTAACACCGCTCACAAATGTGTGGCCAGTCGCACTCTTGGCACAGTAACAGACTGCAGACGATCACTGTCGTAGTGCTGTGAAATTTGTCAAAGTTCCCCATAAGTGTGACTTTGCACACACACTGACACGAGGGTGTGTGCGCTCCACTCACAGGAGGCGTGGCTTCTGACAGAAGCAGCTGTGGTGATCTGTCATTCTGGATGTTCCAGCTGGAAAACATATACTACTCATGGACTACCAACTGTCCACTGTGAGGTGCGTCTGTCTGATTGCTGTATTTACAAGGACATAAATAAAAACTTATATTGCTGTGGTGGCAAGAAGCCACAGCAAGCGAGCGCGCACATGGAGCAGGCACTGACAGCCTCCCAGGTTGAAACGGACCGTCAGATCAGAACACGCAAACACCATTCAAATTTTGCACTATATGTGCAGGGGCCATTAAACTTGCTCCAATTTTGGTAAAACATAGTGCAAATTATTGGTTGAGCTAATAGGATTAATAAATGGAATAGTCTTGACTGTGTTGAATGTTTGGTCTGCAAAGTAAAGATCAAACAATGTCGCCGACCATTGGATTCTATGACATGTGACATATCTTAACCCGTAACATGATAACTAAGAATGACTCATGGTGTAAACTATTCCTTTTTAAATGTATTTGTGCCGATTTTGGTGCTTCTATCACCATTTGCATGATTCCTCTGTAAATATTCAGTTATCTGCTGCACTCCTTGGACAAGTTCAAAGATGTCTTAACCTTGACCTATTTTAAAAGGTATTTTAAGAGATGAAAAAGTCACATTCTGTTTCAGTCTGTTAAGCTTGTTTTTGAATGGCGGGAGTGACAACCAATCAGAGTAGAGCTGCACTTTGACGTCAGTGGCTGGTCCGTGCAAATAGAGACTGGAATGGATTTCACGTGACTAGCGGCGTGCCGCACGGCGGCCATTACTAAGGGTGTAGAGAGCACCTTGAGCCAGTTAAACAGAAGTAAAATGAGGGGAAAAAAGGCAGCCAGTGCTTCACCATCAATTGCACCAACTAAAAAAACAATTCTCCAATACTAAAATGAACTGTACAAGAGCCTTAATGTAATTATGTAAAACAAATGTTTATTTTAAAGTCGTTATGTCGCAATTTGATATAGATATACTGAGACTATAACTCAACGCCTTAAGTTCTTTTCATTAAGCTGCTTTCACATGCATACAAATATGTAAACAAAAATGTTTATATATATATATATATATATATAGTATTGTGAGAGTCTGCTGGGAACCCTCTGTCAGCAAGGTCTTCAACTCCCACCTCTGGGAGAGCTTCTCTCAGATTCCGGGGGAGGTTGGAGACATGGAGTCCGAATGGACCATGTTTTCCACCTCAACTGTTGATGCGGCCGCTCGTAGCTGTGGTCGCAAGGTCTCTGGTGCCTGTCGCTGCGGCAATCCCCAAACCCGGTGGTGGACGCCGGAAGTAAGGGATGCTGTCAAGCTAAAGAAGGAGTCCTACTTATCTTTGTTGGTAGGTGGGACCCCGGAGGCAGCTGACAGGTACCGGCAGGCCAAGCGTGCCGCAGCCCGTGCAGTTGCAGAGGCAAAAACTCGGGTCTGGGAGGAGTTCGGGGAGGCCATGGAGGAGGACTATCGGTCGACCTCGAAGAGATTCTGGCAAACCGTCCGGCGCCTCAGGAGGCGGAAGCAGCTCTCCACCAGCACTGTTTACGGTGCGGGTGGGGAGCTGTTGACCCTGACTGGGGATGTTGTCGGGTGGTGGAAGGAATACTTCCAGGATCTCCTCAATCCCATCGTCACATCTTCCGAAGAGGAAGCAAAGACTGGGGACTCAGAGGTGGACTCACCCATTACCCGGGCTGAAGTCACAAGGTGGTTAGAAAGCTCCTCGGTGGCAAGGCTCCTGGGGTGGATGAAATCTGTCCTGAGTACCTTAAGTCTCTGGATGTTGTGGGACTGTCTTGGCTGACACACCTCTGCAACATCGCGTGGCGATTGGGGACAGTGCCTCTGGATTGGCAGACTGGGGTGGTGGTCCCTCTGTTTAAGAAGGGGGACCGGAGGGTGTGTTCCAACTATAGGGGGATCACACTCCTCAGCCTCCCCGGTAAGGTCTATTCCAGAGTATTGGAGAGGAGAATTCGACCGATGGTCGAACCTCGGATTCAGGAGGAGCAGTGTGGTTTTAGTCCTGGTCGCGGCACACTGGACCAGCTCTACATGCTCCATCGGGTGCTCGAGGGTTCATGGGAGTTTGCCCAACCAGTCCACATGTGTTTTGTGGATCTGGAGAAGGCATTCGACCGTGTCCCTCGGGGCACCCTGTGGGGACTGCTCCGGGAGTACGGGGTCCGGGGTCCTTTGTTAAGGGCTGTCTGGTCCCTGTACGACCGCAGCAGGAGCTTGGTTCGCATTGCCGGTAGTAAGTCAAACCTGTTTCCAGTGCACGTTGGCCTCTGCCAGGGCTGCCCTTTGTCACTGGTTCTGTTCATTATTTTTATGGACAGAATTTCTAGGCACAGCCAGGGTGTAGAGGGGGTCTGGTTTGGGAACCACAGAATCTCGTCTCTGCTGTTTGCGGACGATGTGGTTCTGTTGGCTTCATCAAATCAGGACCTTCAGCGTGCACTGGGGCGGTTTGCAGCCGAGTGTGAAGCATCCGGGATGAAAATCAGCACTTCCAAATCCGAGGCCATGGTTCTCGACCGGAAAAAGGTGCTTTGCCCTCTTCAGGTTGGTGGAGTGTCCTTGCCTCAAGTGGAGGAGTTTAAGTATCTCGGGGTCTTGTTCACAAGTGAGGGACGGCTGGGGCATGAGATCGATAGACGGATCGGTGCAGCATCTGCAGTGATGCGGTCGCTGTATCGGACCGTCGTGGTGAAGAGAGAGCTGAGTAGGGGGGGCAAAGCTCTCGATTTACCGATCGATCTACGTTCCGATCCTCACCTATGATATGAGATTTGGCTCATGACCGAAAGTACAAGCAACCGAGATGAGTTTCCTCCGCAGGGTGGCTGGGAACTCCCTTAGAGAAAGGGTGAGGAGCTCGGTCACTCGGGAGGAGCTCGGAGTCGAGCCGCTGCTCCTCCATGTCGAAAGGAGTGGAAGAAAATGGATGGATGGATGAATGGATGAATGGATATACGAGGTCTATTAGAAAAGTATCCGACCTTATTATTTTTTTCAAAAACCATATGGATTTGAATCACGTGTGATTACATCAGACATGCTTGAACCCTCGTGGGCATGCGAGAGTTTTTTCACGCCTGTCGGTTACGTCATTCGCCTGTGGGCAGTCTTTGAGTGAGGAGTCGTCCACCCGCTCGTCGATTTTTTTCATTGTTTAGGAATGGCTCAGAGACTGTTGCTTTGTTTGATAAAAATTTTTTCAAAACTGTAAGGCACAACTGAGTGGACACCATTCAATAAATTCAGCTGGTTTTCGGTAAAAATTTTAACGGCTGATGAGAGATTTTGGTCTGGTAGTGTCGCTTTAAGGACGGTCCACGGCGCCTGACGGCGATCTGCGCTTCGAGGCGGCAGCGTCTCGCCGTTTCAAGTTGAAAACTTCCACATTTCAGGCTCTGTTGACGCAGTAAGTCGTCAGAGAACAGAGAACTTTCAGAAGAAGTCGGCATGAGGAGTTTATGCGGACATTCCACTGTTTAAGGACATTTTTTTAATGAAAGACGTACGCGCAAATTCGCCGAGTCGTTTCCGTGACGACTCGGCAAATCTGTGTGCGCCGCGACAGGAAAAACACCTCCGTGTTGAAAACCATTTGTAGAATTCAGGCGGCTTTTAATGGCTTTCAACAAGTGAGTAACTGAGAAATTGTTTAACAGCTTGGGCATGTCCCAACTTGCCCGTTAAGATTTCCAACGGAGGTGTTTTTCCTGCCGCGACCCCTCGCGGTCCGGTCCAGCCCGACATGCGACTCTGCCCGCACATTCTTTCATTACAAAATCAATCAATCAATCAATCAATTTTTTTATATAGCGCCAAATCACAACAAACAGTTGCCCCAAGGTGCTTTATAGTGTAAGGCAAGGCCATACAATAATTATGTAAAACCCCAACGGTCAAAACGACCCCCTGTGAGCAAGCACTTGGCTACAGTGGGAAGGAAAAACTCCCTTTTAACAGGAAGAAACCTCCAGCAGAACCAGGCTCAGGGAGGGGCAGTCTTCTGGTGGGACTGGTTGGGGCTGAGGGAGAGAACCAGGAAAAAGACATGCTGTGGAGGGGAGCAGAGATCAATCACTAATGATTAAATGCAGAGTGGTGCATACAGAGCAAAAAGAGAAAGAAACAGTGCATCATGGGAACCCCCCAGCAGTCTACGTCTATAGCAGCATAACTGAGGGATGGTTCAGGGTCACCTGATCCAGCCCTAACTATAAGCTTTAGCAAAAAGGAAAGTTTTAAGCCTAATCTTAAAAGTAGAGAGGGTGTCTGTCTCCCTGATCTGAATTGGGAGCTGGTTCCACAGGAGAGGAGCCTGAAAGCTGAAGGCTCTGCCTCCCATTCTACTCTTACAAACCCTAGGAACTACAAGTAAGCCTGCAGTCTGAGAGCGAAGCGTTCTATTGGGGTGATATGGTACTATGAGGTCCCTAAGATAAGATGGGACCTGATTATTCAAAACCTTATAAGTAAGAAGAAGAATTTTAAATTATATTCTAGAATTAACAGGAAGCCAATGAAGAGAGGCCAATATGGGTGAGATATGCTCTCCTTCTAGTCCCCGTCAGTACTCTAGCTGCAGCATTTTGAATTAACTGAAGGCTTTTCAGGGAACTTTTAGGACAACCTGATAATAATGAATTACAATAGTCCAGCCTAGAGGAAATAAATGCATGAATTAGTTTTTCAGCATCACTCTGAGACAAGACCTTTCTAATTTTAGAGATATTGCGCAAATGCAAAAAAGCAGTCCTACATATTTGTTTAATATGCGCTTTGAATGACATATCCTGATCAAAAATGACTCCAAGATTTCTCACAGTATTACTAGAGGTCAGGGTAGTGCCATCCAGAGTAAGGATCTGGTTAGACACCATGTTTCTAATATTTGTGGGGCCAAGTACAATAACTTCAGTTTTATCTGAGTTTAAAAGCAGGAAATTAGAGGTCATCCATGTCTTTATGTCTGTAAGACAATCCTGCAGTTTAGCTAATTGGTGTGTGTCCTCTGGCTTCATGGATAGATAAAGATGGGTATCATCTGCGTAACAATGAACATTTAAGCAATGCCATCTAATAATGCTGCCTAAGGGAAGCATGTATAAAGTGAATAAAATTGGTCCTAGCACAGAACCTTGTGGAACTCCATAATTAACCTTAGTCTGTGAAGAAGATTCCCCATTTACATGAACAAATTGTAATCTATTAGATAAATATGATTCAAACCACCGCAGCGCAGTGCCTTTAATACCTATGGCATGCTCTAATCTCTGTAATAAAATTTTATGGTCAACAGTATCAAAAGCAGCACTGAGGTCTAACAGAACAAGCACAGAGATGAGTCCACTGTCTGAGGCCATAAGAAGATCATTTGTAACCTTCACTAATGCTGTTTCTGTACTATGATGAATTCTAAAACCTGACTGAAACTCTTCAAATAGACCATTCCTCTGCAGATGATCAGTTAGCTGTTTTACAACTACCCTTTCAAGAATTTTTGAGAGAAAAGGAAGGTTGGAGATTGGTCTATTGGCCCACAAAGATACGTGAGGTTCTCTAATTTTTCAACAAATGTGTGAGGAAATTATTGAAATGTGGAAGAACAATGTTCCTCAAAGAAAGATTGGATGGGATTTGTATATTTATCAATGTGCAGTGCATAATATGAATGAATGAATGAATTTATCCGGCACACAGACTCAACGATAACAAAAAACTCATGAATAGGACAATTTAATAGTTTTTGAATCAAAGCTTTTATATATATATATATATATATATATATATATATATATATATATATATATATATATATATATAGACACACACACACACACACACGCATACACATATACACACACAATAGCAAATTCCAGCACAAACAGTATAAATAAATAAAAATCCAAACACAACCAGACAAACATAGTGCACAATCCCCAACAGTAACAAAACTCTATAAACCTAGTTCATCAGATTATAAGAAGAAATTATATTGTTCTTATAGAGCCTTTTAAATCTGACTAAGGTACAAGATAATTTGATGTTATCAGGACAGTTATTCCAAATGTTAACACGTTTAACGGAAATGCAATGACTTTTTACAGTAGTTCGAATCTTTGACTTCTCAAATACTAATACCCCCATCACACACATACAACGACTGAGACCGAATGGCATCAGAATGACACATCCGTCCCCAATCAGCAAATATTGAGGTGTGGTCTGAAGACCAATGGACGACAGTCTGTGAGCATCTACATATTTGGTCCCATTCGCTCAGCTGTCCCGAGTGTGTTGCACATGTTCAAAACACTCTTGGCACCGTCGAGATGCAATGCACATCTGACGGCGGTCTATATGCAGTTTTTAAAGTGGATATGACACCTAAAAAATTAGGTAAAACTGATATAAATATCAACATATACATACAGTATGGTAAGTTGAAAGTGGTTTTAATCATTATCACTGAGAAATAAAGTTTGTACAGCTTCTCAAAAGTGTGTTTCTTGGAAAGCGCGCTGGCAGGGTTCCATCGTCACAGCGTGTAGAGTCCCGTCTTTGTCTGTTTGACTGACAACAGGAACAGATGGACCTCAGCATGGACAGTGACGAGATCGAGAACTTTTCTGACTCTTCAAGTGTGGATTATTTCTGTGAGGAAATCGAGACTGACTTGGATCCTGAGGATGTTGCATCAGTGATTAGACCCTACAGATTGGAGCCGTATCTTTTGGATGAACATTCAAACCAGACGCATTCTGGCAGCAAAAATAATGCAGACGGAGTTTATGGCGGAGCCGAAGCAGAGGCAAGAGACGTGCCAATTCCGATGGATTTTGAAAGGCTGCAGAATATGGAATGGTAAGGGAGGCTTTGATTTTTGTTGCTGCTGTTTATAACACTATAATTATAGCATTTCCGATTCTAGCGTCTGTTTACTGCCTTTGTTACTGTTCCGGAGCCGCGATAGTGTAGCTACTACTTGCGGACCACCGTCATTACCTTCGGGTTTTTGCTGTTTTCGAGTGCCTGGCATTGCATTCATCCATGTTTAGTTACGTTATTTTCACGAAAGAATAGGAAATAAATGGCGAAAGTTTTGAAAAAGATCACCGAAAACAACAGTGAATATGCCGCCGCCATGTTTACTATGTATTGCACTGATATTATTACAAGTTCCTTGACCATTTCAAGATTATTGTGAACATATTATTTGGGGTTGACATTTTATGTGTTCCTGTGAGCGGTGAAAGAACACGGAGACAGTAGAGGAAAGTGTCTGCTGTCGGGAGCAAATGCGTGTGTGCGAGCGGAGCAAGCGGCAGCCTGACATTTCGTGCATCAGACAACACCGCGGCTTTCGATCAATCTGCCTGGACTTGAAAACCTTTCGCCCTTGTGTTTGTGCAATATGCTGCGACACACTGGTCAGGCATATCGACAAACAAGTCCCTGAGAGCTGTGTTTAATCAAAGTTTCTGCCACTAAAAAATGTGTAAACAATGGCCGCCAGGTGCACAAGCCGATATAGTCCACAGGCAGTGACGTATTTCAGGTTTGGTGCTCAGCGGGAAGCTGGTCATGGGGCATGCACATTTTTCAGTGGCTGGACATTCAAATGTTGTATATAACTGGAGAACCGCGTCCATTTTCCCAAAATGCTTAGGTTGACCGAATTATATAACCTTTGTTACATGTAATAAGACTATGTTGTCTTTAAGTGCCACTTTAAGTCATCTGATAGCAGTCAACATATTCTGACGGCATCAAAACAGCTTCTGAAATGATCTGATCGTGGCTGATTGAGCTCTGAGATGAATCAGTCACAGCAAAGCCTGCCTACATGTTGTGCCACGTTTGTCCACCTCCACTGGAACCTGGCCAGGGAGGGCAAAGGACATGTTGTTATGTAATAACATGTATGTGGCACTGTGCACACGTCAGAGGCTTGGTGCAGTGTCCCGCAGCTGAATGGGATGCTACCGCTGTAATGCACATGTTATTACATGTTCACCTCCTAAGTCTGTAGCAGGTATGACATGGAAATGTTTACCCAGCCAATAACAATATAAATACACATGCAACTGTCATTCTCACTGTGTTTTGTACAGTAACACTACCTCTAACCTTAGTGACATGAAATTTGGGGTTCCACAGGGGTCTGTCTTGGGCTCCCTGCTTTTCTCCTTTTGTATAGCACCCCTTGGGCACATATTGCGGCATTTTGGGGTTACCTTTCACTGCTATGCTGATGATACTCAGTTATACATGCCAATAACTGCTGGTAATCTCATTCACATAAAATCCTGAGAAGATTGCCTTGCATCAGTGAGAAGTTGGATGTCTAAAAACTTCCTAGTTTTAAACTCTGATAAGACTGAAATGATGGTTCTTGGTCCAGTGAGACATTGCCATCAATTTGACCAGTTAACGCTCAGCCTAGGCTTGTGTGTCATACATCACACTGACAAAGTGAGGAAGCTTGGGGTAATTTTTGATCCTTTGTTGTCCTTTGACCTCCACATTAGAAATATTATGAGGACTGCTTTCTTCCACGTGCAAAATATAGCAAAGATTCGTCCCATCCTGTCAATGGCTGATGCTGAGACCCTGATCCATGCATTTATCTCTTCTAGATTGGACTATTGCCATGATCTATTTTCTGGTTTACCACAGTCCAGCATTATCAATCAATCAATCAATTTTATTTATATAGCGCCAAATCACAACAAACAGTTGCCCCAAGGCGCTTTATATTGTAAGGCAAGGCCATACAATAATTACGTAAAAACCCCAACGGTCAAAACGACCCCCTGTGAGCAAGCACTTGGCGACAGTGGGAAGGAAAAACTCCCTTTTAACAGGAAGAAACCTCCAGCAGAACCAGGCTCAGGGAGGGGCAGTCTTCTGCTGGGACTGGTTGGGGCTGAGGGAGAGAACCAGGAAAAAGACATGCTGTGGAGGGGAGCAGAGATCAGTCACTAATGATTAAATGCAGAGTGGTGCATACAGAGCAAAAGGAGAAAGAAACACTCAGTGCATCATGGGAACCCCCCAGTAGTCTAAGTCTATAGCAACATAACAAAGGGATGGTTCAGGGTCACCTGATCCAGCCCTAACTATAAGCTTTAGCAAAAAGGAAAGTTTTAAGCCTAATCTTAAAAGTAGAGAGGGTGTCTGTCTCCCTGATCTGAATTGGGAGCTGGTTCCACAGGAGAGGAGCCTGAAAGCTGAAGGCTCTGCCTCCCATTCTACTTTTACAAACCCTAGGAACTACAAGTAAGCCTGCAGTCTGAGAGCGAAGCGCTCTATTGGGGTGATATGGTACTATGAGGTCCCTAAGATAAGATGGGACCTGATTATTCAAAAACTTATAAGTACGAAGAAGAATTTTAAATTATATTCTAGAATTAACAGGAAGCCAATGAAGAGAGGCCAATATGGGTGAGATATGCTCTCTCCTTCTAGTCCCCGTCAGTACTCTAGCTGCAGCATTTTGAATTAACTGAAGACTTTTCAGGGAACTTTTAGGACAACCTGATAATAATGAATTACAGTAGTCCAGCCTAGAGGAAATAAATGCATGAATTAGTTTTTCAGCATCACTCTGAGACAAGACCTTTCTAATTTTAGAGATATTGCGTAAATGCAAAAAAGCAGTCCTACATATTTGTTTAATATGCGCTTTGAATGACATATCCTGATCAAAAATGACTCCAAGATTTCTCACAGTATTACTAGAGGTCAGGGTAATGCCATCCAGAGTAAGGATCTGGTTAGACACCATGTTTCTAAGATTTGTGGGGCCAAGTACAATAACTTCAGTTTTATCTGAGTTTAAAAGCAGGAAATTAGAGGTCATCCATGTCTTTATGTCTGTAAGACAATCCTGCAGTTTAGCTAATTGGTGTGTGTCCTCTGGCTTCATGGATAGATAAAGCTGGGTATCATCTGCGTAACAATGAAAATTTAAGCAATGTCGTCTAATAATACTGCCTAAGGGAAGCATGTACGTCTGTGAAGACGATTCCCCATTTACATGAACAAATTGTAATCTATTAGATAAATATGATTCAAACCACCGCAGCGCAGTGCCTTTAATACCTATGGCATGCTCTAATCTCTGTAATAAAATTTTATGGTCAACAGTATCAAAAGCATCAAAAGCATAAGAAGTCTGTGGGTCACAGAGCTTTCTCTTATTGTGCCCCTGTTCTGTGGAATGATCTCCCTGTGTCAGATTCTGTGGAGACTTTCAAGTCCAGACTTAAGACACACTTATTTTCCCTCCAGAGATGGGTGTGGCATTTGTGCTGGAGACCCTCCTGTCCTGTGCACCAACAGCATTTCTTGTGTATTTGTTTTGTGAATCGTTTTGTAATTTGAAAAAGTTCACTGGCTGCGGAATTGTATTGGTTGTTTTGCTGTTGTCCAAGGAACACATTTTTGGGGATACAATTGAATTTGCTAATTTTTCCCCATTGACAAAATAATCATTGAAATTATTTGCTGTAGCATTAGTGTCTTTAATAATTTTGTCAGTATTTGCAGAAAAATAAGGTCGATAGTCTTTAACAATTTTTTTCTTTGTGATGATTCCATTTATAGGCTTCCAAGTACCTTTAATGATATTTTTTCCAGTAAATCACTATAGTACTGTTTCTTACAAGTTCTCATAATGTTAATCAGTATGTTTTTGCGTAGCTTATATTTTCTTTCGGCTTCATTAGTTCTAAATTTTATAAATTGCTTGTACAATAAATTTTTCTTTTTACATGCTTTTTGAAGCCCCTTTGTAATCAATGGTTTATCCACATTTTGTTTATAACCAACATTTGACACAAATGGGCAATGTTTATCATATAAATTGGAAATAAATGATAACATTTGTTAATATTTTATCAGTAAGTGTTGATGAATTTGTAGCTATCCTAATTGGATGTGTAATCACTGGATATAAAACCATATAAAACACAGAGTTATAAATTCCATTATTTGTAATTATCTATGAGGATTTAAGAAATCTATATTGAAGTCACCAAATAGAAAACAAATAGAAGCTTATTATTTTTGATTGTATTACACATTTCCGTCAGCTTATCCTCAAACATATTTATGTTAGATCCAGGAGCTCTTTTATTATTATTATTTTTCACATTTAATTTCCACTGCAATACATCCATAACATTTTCCAAAGAAAATAACATTTTTTAATAATTTCACTTTGGTAACTTGATCTGACATAAAGTGCCACACCACCACCCCTTTTAGTCATCCTGTTTGTTGCAAAAAATTCATATCCCTCAAGCTGGACAGCATCCACTTGCTCCCCTTTCGCACATAACACAACGTTGGGTAAAAGGCGCAAAAAACAGAAGAAAATCCACGAACAAAAAACTAAATGAGGAACCGCAAAACATTCCACCTGCTGTCGGGAGGGACACACGATCGGACAGGTGCACACACAGCAGTGGCGCAAAAAAAAAAAAAAAACACCACTTAATTCCTGTTATAAAGAGTGAACTTAACCTCCACCTAGACGTACACCAGGAAGTACTGAACTGGCATGGATTACTGCTCTGCCTTTTATGTTTTACATGAATTACTTGATGCACTCATCTCATGAGGACATCAGCTGGGCTCTCGTTTCATAAAGAGCCGGCTCCCGTCTCATGAACACATCAGCTGGCATGGCGTGTCCAGTGCGCAGTGTTCCACTGGTGACCGTGTTGTAAATGTGAAATGTTTTAATTATTACAATGTGGGAAATCCCTCAGTTACACGCACCTTGCGGAGATTCTCAGCATGGCTCAATATTTACCAGCATTGCGGTACGCTGATGAAGCAATCAGCTGAAGCAATATGTGTTTTAATTTATTTCCATGTGAGGACAGCAAGCTGATGTCTGCGCCTCACGGTCAAGTTATGCGATGTCACATTCGACAAGCCACTCCAGGTGTTCTCCAGCTGTGACTTGCGAGCACAGATATCTGAAAAGCTGCACGTTGCAGGGACACACCCACCTTTGTCTGCGGACCTCGTCAGGTCACAGAAAAAAAGGCTCACTTTCTGTTACTTTGTTCTGTGATTTTACATTTATGTATGTATTATTATTTTTTGTTCTGCTTCTGTCTGATGGCTGTGTTTGTAATTTAACACCTTGCATGTATGGTGAGGTCCAGCTGACAGCCGGTGGTCAGCTGACAGGTGCCATATGTCCACAGCAAAGCGTATGAGCAAAGCGATCACACATGAATGAGTTGACGCCTTTACCCTTATGTTTTATTTAATTTCCATACTTGCTTTCTGTCATGTAAACTACAATTTACGTGGTGGAAGTGACATCAGACTGCCCGGTCGGTTCATTAATTTTGCACCGTGCCGCACGCTCAGACACTGGCCGATCCTCGTGAGGGCATGAGCGCTCGCCCACAAGTGTTAGGAGGACACCGACACGCTCCACAAGCTATTTGTGTTGGGGGGAGGGCAATGACAATGACACACTCCACAAGCCATTTGTGTGTATGGGGAGGGGTAGTTCAGCACAGTCACACCCATGTGTATTGCTTGGTAACGCATACTCATGTTGCAAATAGACAATTTTCACAGACAGGTGGAATGTGCTCATCTGCTCTCTACTATCATGCCAGGAGTGCAAATAGCCCCACCTTTTCTAAGTATCCAGTGAGTGGTGTTGGATGTTCGTGTGTGGCACCTGGAATTTGGCCAATACCTGCCAAGACGGGGATCGAATGGGCACTTGCAGGGCACTCGCTGTCTTTTGGCCATTAGTGAGCATGAACGGTTGTGGTGACAGCGTTTGAGAAGGCTCTGATTTTTCATGAGCGGCATGCAATTCCTCCTTCGTGTGCCAGTCGGCTTCAATCATTTTATTTGTGAAGGGGCTTTTAACCATGTCTCTGTAACTGCAATAACTGAAAAAGGTTTGTTAGAACTCTTTAAGCAGTCTTGATTTTTTTTTATATTGGTAGTGAGACTCCTACTGTTTAAAATGGATGATTGAAAATGTCCCTTACCAGAGAATACTCCTTAAATAGTTCCTCAGTAAAATATTTACAATGATGAATAATGTTTTTGAGGAAAAAGCAATCCAGATCAATACTATATTCCATGTTATGAAATCTATGTTCAGTATAATCAAAAACTTTCAAATTGAGCTCCTGTGCAGAGGTAGATTGATTGAAAAGTATCAGTTGCCATCCTATAATAAATCCATCCACAAATGTATAAATACAGCAGTATCACAGTCAGTCTGCTGTATTTACGTCTGATCCTGGGAAATCTCAGAAGCTATAAGCAGAGTGGATTCTGGTCAGCACATAGATGGGAGACCAGTTCGGAAGACCGGGGGCTGTGTGTATCTCTCCTGGTAAAACTGGAGTTATGTCAGGAAGCGCATCCGGCATAAAACTTGTGCCAAATCCCAATGATGTGGTGATAGAAGCAGCTGATAGACAAATGAAAACAGTCCATAATATCTTGAAACAATACAAGGAATCTGAATGAATTTCAATATGTAAATGGCAAGGGAGCACACCTAAGCTGAACACCTGTGATCTTGGTCCCTCAGATGGTACTGCATTTAAGGACCATCGTTCATCAATAGCTGATATAACCACATTGCTAAGGGATTACTTTGGAATACCTTTGTCAAGCACTATAATACGGAGTCACATTCACAAATGCCACTAAAAACTATGAAAAAGACGTCTGTCCAAAAGCGATATTGATTTATGTGAAAAAAATCCAAGTTAAAAAAATGATGCCTCAGGTTTGTCCATTTTGCCCAGATTTCATTGCAGCAACTCAAATTGGTACTCAGTAGTTTGTATGGCCCCCACATGCTTGTATGCATGCCTGACAACATTGGGACATGTTTCTTAGGGATGGTGTTCTGGGGCATCTCCTCCCAGATGTGGACCATAGCATCATTTAGCTGCTGGAACAACCTCGCGGCCTTGGATGGACCAAAATACAACCCCAATCCCAATGAAGTTGGGATGTTGTGTGAAATGTAAATAAAAACAGAATACAATGATTTGCAAATCCTCTTCAACCTATATTCAATTGAATACACCACAAAGACAAGATATTTAATGTTCAAACTGATAAACTTTTTTGTTTTTGTGCAAATATTTTCTCATTTTGAAATGGATGCCTGCAACACCTTTCAAAAAAGTTGGGACGAGGCAACAAAATATTGGGAAAGTTGGATGAATGCTCAAAGAACACCTAATTGGAAACAGCTGAGTGTCATGATTGGGTATAAAAGGAGCATCCCCAAAGGTCTCAGCCGTTCACAAGCAAAGATGGGGTGAGGATCACTACTTTATGAACAACTGCGTCAAAAAATAGTTCAACAGTTTAAGAACAATGTTTCTCAATGTTCATTTGCAAGGAATTTAGGGATTCCATCATCTACAGTCCATAATATAATCAGAAGATTCAGAGAATCTGGAGAACTTTCTACATGTAAGCGGCAAGGCCGAAAACCAACATTGAATGCCAATGACCTTCGATCCCTCAGGCGGCATTAAAAACCAACATCATTGTGTAAAGGATCATACCGCATGGGCTCAGGAACACTTCAGAAAACCATTGTCAGTTAACACAGTTCGTCGCTACATCTACAAGTGCAAGTTAAAACTCTACCATGCAAAGCGAAAGCCATACATCAGCAACAACCAGAAACGCTGCCGCCTTCTCCGAGCTCATTTGAAATGGACAGACGCAAAGTGGAAAAGTGTGCTGTGGTCTGATGAGTCCACATTTCAAATTGTTTTTGGAAATCATGGACGTTGTGTTGTCTGGACAAAAGAGGAAAAAGACCATCCAGATTGTTACCAGCGCAAAGTTGAAAATCCAGCATCTGTGATGGTATGGGGGTGTGTTAGTGCCCATGGTATGGGCAACTTACACATCTGTGATGGCACCATCAATGCTGAAAGGTACCTCCAGGTTTTGGAGCAACACATGCGGCCATCCAAGCAACGTCTTTTTCAGGGACGTCCATGTTTATTTCAGCAAGACAATGCCAAGCCACATTCTGTACGTGTTACAACAGCAACACATTCAACAATTAGTGTCCTCAGTTCCCAAACGCTTACTGAGTGTTGTTAGAAGGAAAGGTGATGTAACACAGTGGTGACCATACCACTGTCCCACCTTTTTGGAAACGTGTTGCAGGTATCCATTTCAAAATGAGCAAATATTTGCACAAAAACAATAAAGTTTATCAGTCTGAACATTAAATATCTTGTCTTTGTGGTGAATTCAATTGAATATAGGTTGAAGTGGTTTTGTAAATCATTGTATTCTGTTTTTATTTACTTCACACAACGTCCCAACTTCATTGGAATTGGGGTTGTATAATGTCTCACAAATACCACACAAATGCAGTTGCAAATGATAATGCAGCATTAAAATGATTGAAAAACACAAATAGTCATACTTTAAGTCGTGTGTGTGTGTGTGTGGGGGGGGGGGGGGGGGGAATAATAGTTTTTGAGGTCCTGCAACTTACACTCTGACATGACTGAAATAAAAAAAAAATCATACATAAAGAGAACCCAGTTTTCCTTTTGATTATCATTAAATTTGAAATTCATCACACATTTCATTTATTTGTGAATATTTATCTGATTTTATCTGATTTTCTAATGCTTTTATGATGCATTAAATGTGCTTAAAACATTTGCATTGATATATATATATATATATATATATATATATATATATATATATACTCAACAAAAATATAAACGCAACACTTTTGGTTTTGCTCCAATTTTGTATGAGATGAACTCAAACATCTAAAACTTTTTCCACATACACAATATCACCATTTCCCTCAAATATTGTTCATAAACCAGTCTAAATCTGTGATAGTGCGCACTTCTCCTTTGCTGAGATAATCCATCCCACCTCACAGGTGTGCCATATCAAAATGCTGATTAGACACCATGATTAGTGCACAGGTGTGCCTTAGACTGCCCACAATAAAAGGCCACTCTGAAAGGTGCAGTTTTGTTTTATTGGTGGGGGAAACCAGTCAGTATCTGGTGTGACCACCATTTGCCTCATGCAGTGCAACACATCTCCTTCGCATAGAGTCCATCAGGTTGTCAATTGTGGCCTGTGGAATGTTGGTCCACTCCTCTTCAATGGCTGTGCGAAGTTGCTGGATATTGGCAGGAACTGGTACACGCTGTCGTATACGCCGGTCCAGAGCATCCCAAACATGCTCAATGGGTGACATGTCCGGTGAGTATGCCGGCCATGCAAGAACTGGGACATTTTCAGCTTCCAAGAATTGTGTACAGATCCTTGCAACATGGGGCCATGCATTATCCTGCTGCAACATGAGGTAATGTTCTTGGATGTATGGCACAACAATGGGCCTCAAGATCTCGTCACGGTATATCTGTGCATTCAAAATGCCATCAATGAAATGCACCTGTGTTCTTCGTCCATAACAGACGCCTGCCCATACCATAACCCCACCGCCACCATGGGCCACTCGATCCACAACAATGACATCAGAAAACCGCTCACCCACACAACGCCACACACGCTGTCTGCCATCTGCCCTGGATAGTGTGAACCGGGATTCATCCGTGAAGAGAACACCTCTCCAACGTGCCAAACGCCAGCGAATGTGAGCATTTGTCCACTCAAGTCGGTTACGACGATGAACTGGAGTCAGGTCGAGACCCCGATGAGGACGACGAGCATGCAGATGAGCTTCCCTGAGATGGTTTCTGACAGTTTGTGCAGAAATTCTTTGGTTATGCAAACCGATTGTTTCAGCAGCTGTCTGAGTGGCTGGTCTCAGACGATCTTGGAGGTGAACATGCTGGATGTGGAGGTCCTGGGCTGGTGTGGTTACACGTGGTCTGCAGTTGTGAGGCTGGTTGGATGTACTGCCAAATTCTCTAAAACGCCTTTGGAGACGGCTTATGGTAGAGAAATGAACATTCAATACACGAGCAACAGCTCTGGTTGACATTCCTGCTGTCAGCATGCCAATTGCACGCTTCCTCAAATCGTGCGACATCTGTGGCATTGTGCTGTGTGATAAAACTGCACCTTTCAGAGTGGCCTTTTATTGTGGGCAGTCTAAGGCACACCTGTGCACTAATCATGGTGTCTAATCAGCATCTTGATATGGCACACCTGTGAGGTGGGATGGATTATCTCAGCAAAGGAGAAGTGCTCACTATCACAGATTTAGACTGGTTTGTGAACAATATTTGAGGGAAATGGTGATATTGTGTATGTGGAAAAAGTTTTAGATCTTTGAGTTCGTCTCATACAAAATGGGAGCAAAACCAAAAGTGTTGCATTTATATTTTTGTTGAGTGTATATATATGTCAGTTCAGTTTAAGACACTGATGACCAATGTGCTCTCTTTGGATTTTGACATCATGACCACAATGTCATTTTATATGTTATCGTGTTTCTGCATTATTGGTACTGAACAGTTACTTTATGAAGCACACAGTCAATAAAAAAGGCCAAATATGTCAATATAAAAATAATTTGGTCCATCCACCTTTGTGAACAAGTCCCACCGATTGGTTAATGGATATGGCCATGAAGAGCAGGTAAGAGTACCGCTGTTTCATCCGCCAAAAAAAGAAAGGAAGAATAGCGACATGTTTTGTTGAATAGCCTGCATTCAGTGTCCTCATGTCTGTCCTTGACCAAGCTGGGGCACAACCACAACACACCACTTAGAGAAGGGAAATTAAAGAGAATGACGACAATAGTATGTGGACAAAGCAGACATGGCAGGGTTTTCCCCAAGTGTCACCCAGCAAGGTCAGAACAATCCACGAAGATCTGTGCAAGCCCCATAATGCACTGCTTCTCAAAATGTTCTCAAGAAAACGAATCTGTCCTTCTGACAAAGCTGCATTAGAATGACAGGCTGCATGAGAAGGAGATAATACATCACAGCATGCCCCCTGCTGGCACATTCTCACCACTGACTGATAACAGCCACTGATGAAAGACACACATACACACATGACATCATAAAGTGAGAATGTTAGGCTATGGGCCAACATGGTCACACATGCACACCCCCCCCACAGCCCTATAAATTTGGTATCATTAGAAAGCTTAGGATGTCTAGATTACAAAATAACTGGCAACAGTACTGGGACTGTGTCATTAACCACACTATTACAGAATACATAACTGTCAGAACTCCTGCAAGGAGCAGAAGAGGCCACACATGAAGTAGGTCAACAGTATGTCATTACAGCCCTTGACATGGGGGTTTGTATGAAGACTTACCCTCTGATCTGGAACGAGCCTGAAAGATACAAGAAGCACATTGTACTCAATGGTACGTTCCACCTGGTTTGTGCGTATATGACGTCAGGCACTTGTGAAATGGCCAATATCTTTGCCAATATATGTCCGATTTGAACAACACTGGTCAACACAATTTTTCTTGCATGGAGTTTTTCAATGGATTTTGGGTCATTTGGGGATGCTGAATCTGAATCTGGTGTCAGTTTTTGCCAGTTGCATCACGTTTTTGAGATATGAAAACATATTTCTGGTATTGAGCATTGAAACAAAAGCTGCAGTCTAGCACGGCTCTTCGGTGCCTTAAATGATATTAAAGTTCTGATTTCAAATCTATGCTTTTGAAGCTGCTTTTGTGCATGATTAGTGGCGTCAAACTCGTGAATGAATGAACTTTTGCATAATCCATCAATATGGAACATGGCAAAAAAGCATGAGGTGATAGAAGAAATCTGAGCTCAGATTCAAATCCAGCACCCATGGTGAAGGTTTGTGAAATAATCTGAAAATAACTTTCAGAACGACTGCACCTCAAAATGGAGAATCACTTTTTCTGAATGTTGCCTAAAGTAAACTGTATTTGAATCCCATTCACTAAGCAATGATCAAAGTTATAACAATCCCTTATTATGTTGTCCTGTGGAAGATCTGACGCTTCTGAGAAAAAGTGTAAGATAGGATGATGACTTGTTTGTCTTTTCTTTCTTTGACTTTCTTTGACTCATCCTGCATAAAATCCTTCATGAGCTAAAAAAAAAAAAAAAATCACTTATTTTTTGTCAGAGAATTTTTAAGGCAAATTCAGATCACTACCAAAATGCAACAAAGACTTTTTTCCAACCAAGATGATAATTTCATTAAACCCATCAAACGCTCTTTTGAGATATGTTCATCATGCCAGCTGATAGAAGAGATGAACAGCATTCAAAGATAATCAGTGAGTGACAGAAATCATTTCACACAGAGATTACACAAACAAAATGCTGAATACAATAAAACAATAATCAACAGCTGAACAGCAAACTGTGGGAGAGCTCTTCTTACAGTAATTTTTTGTTTTTTTGTTTTTTTTACAATTTTTACAGTCATTTTTGTATTTGTGCCAGTACCACATCCATTTTATTCAGCGTGAACACATGCACCTGAGCACATCAGTTACAGTTTTTGTCAATCACTTTGACACTAATGTCAGAACCTTGATGTCATTTTTCACAATTTGAGATAAAAAGTCAAAATGGTCACCATGTGTTTCACAGGCTGTCCAACGTTCAAAACATCTCATTGTGTGTTCATATCTTTAAAGAAAGCTTGCACTCACAGAATCATTGGTTCAAACAAGTCATTTATCATGAAATACCATCAGGACATTTCTATAGATCACTCACACACAACATGCACACACTTTCACTGCTTAGTTGTTCGTACAACCATTAAATATTACAGTACAAAATATGTGACACGTTTCATCCTGTGCTACACATAATGTCAGCACAGGATGAGTTAGTAGAGAGAATACCACAGACACTGGGATCATTGAACAAAGCTGAAATTTATTGATGAATACAAACTAAATGACAACGTAGGTTGAATGAAAGCAACAAAAACATCCTGCAAATCAAACTGCCATCTTCCTCATCTGGCTAAAGAAAAAAGGATCAACAATCCCCATCATCCCCATCAACCCTGTGTTGTGGATTGGGCCACAGGTTCTCATCCACATCCGCATAGATGTTTTCTTTTGCCAAACATCTTGGAAACTACCTTTGTGCATGGTGAATCCAGGCCTGACAATGGTCTGCTGTAATGTCCTCGCAGGTATTGTCCACGGCCTGAAGAAGGGTCACTTGTTGATGCAGATGCCGATTAAACACTTTCCAACTCCATGTGGAGAAACATTCCTCAATGGGGTTAAGGAAAGGAGAGTATGGGGGCAAGTACACAGTGAGGAACTATGGATGGGCCTGAAACTTTGCCTGCAACAGATGAGCGTGATGGAACCTGATGTTGGTCCACACAATGACTACCACACCATCTTCTGATATCGCTGCACACATACAGATGTTGGCCCCACATCATCCAGGTGTTGTGTGTTGGGGGGTTTGGCTGGACAAGGTTGGGTTGTTTTGTGTTTATTTTCCTTCCCAGGTGATTTGGGGCTGTTCTCTGAGGAAAATGTGCTGCAGAAGAGTCTCTCTCCTCTGTTACGATGATTGGCTGCATCTGTTGCATTCTCATGCGGCTCTCTATCAGGACAATCCACGACACCTGTGATGTTCACGTGCAGATCTGAGGACTTCCAGCTGGTACCAATGTAGTGATGAAGAACTACATTTAAACCAGCAGTGAGTTGGATAAGATTGCCGGAGAATACGACCTTGTGACGACCGTGTGGGGACGCTGAGGGCCGTTTCAGAGTCTGACATCGCGCCTGTGAAGGAGGACAAGGGTGAGAGGCAAACGTTGTCAGCACACGACAGAGGTGAATATTCTGAAAGGTTTATCCGTGAATGTAAATTGGCGTTTATACGCAGCTATAAGTAATTATTGGTGGAAATTGTTTGGCGTGCTCCTCGCGGCAGTGGTGTGCGGATTAATGATCCTCCACTAGCTGTGAGCAGCAGCCTCTTTGAACTAAGTTTTGAAACCAGACCTAAATGTGTAGCTGATAAGTTTGCCTCTAAACAATATTTCGTAGTAATAAGTGTTGAATAATCTCATCTCTGTTCCTCCTTCGCAGAGTACAGTCTGGGAAAGTCACCTGGGGGGGGTGTTGGCGGAACTCCTGAGTCCTGAACGTTCGGACTCCGACTGTTGAGACGCTGAGAGAGCGCGCCGCCTTTTCACCTCACCAGAACTTAATTATTTAGTATTTCATGTATAGCACAAAGGGAGAAAAATAAATGTGTTTTCTTTTTGGAACTGCTTCTGATTATTTCATGCTGGGTTCAGTCAGATACTGGACCGCTCCTTGTATGGTTGTCCGCTGGCCACCTCTCAAAAGGGGTGCTTGTCCTCTGCCATTCCTTTGACCACATCTTCCTCATCTTCCTTCTCCTACTTGACCTCTATGGTGCCCATCTGCCTGCTCCATGTTGTATCAGTGCAGATGTTGTGGATGCCACTTATTTATACCCACACCACAAGGTCAGATCAATCATCAGTAACAAAGTGGTGTCACAGGTGGTGTCAGTCATTGTTGTCATCCTGAAACTTTCATCATCTGAACATGCTCATCCTCAGTTTCCATAAGACTATGATTTAAGAGTAATGCAACAGTTATTTGTCATTTTGAGCAGTTGTATCAATTGATAGTTAGATTACCGTAATGAAATTAATCGACAGTCATCTAAAATGTAATGTGTGAATTGCATTTTGAAATGGCTAAACTTTGATGTTGAGTTGTGTCATTTTGAACATATGATTAGAGTTCAATGAACAAATGATCTTTGGTTTATGTGAACTGTATCCTAGACATTGGCAAAAGTGTTAGATTTTTGCAAAAAAAGTGCATTTTTATCAGTGGTTGTGAGTTTTGTATCTAGAGTTGTGAAAAGTGACATCAAGGTTCTGAAACTACTGTCAAAGCAATTGACAAAAACTGTAAACCTTTTCAATGTGTAATACAGTTTTTACCCATTGCTTGAACACTACATGCCCAGAGGAAGACAGAGAGAGAGACGATGATGTCATCATCATCATCAATTTTTTTTTATATAGCGCCAAATCACAACAAACAGTTGCCCCAAGGCGCTTTATATTGTAAGGCAAGGCCATACAATAATTATGTAAAACCCCAACGGTCAAAACGACCCCCTGTGAGCAAGCACTTGGCTACAGTCGGAAGGAAAAACTCCCTTTTAACAGGAAGAAACCTCCAGCAGAACCAGGCTCAGGGAGGGGCAGTCTTCTGCTGGGACTGGTTGGGGCTGAGGGAGAGAACCAGGAAAAAACCATGCTGTGGAGGGGGGCAGAGATCAATCACTAATGATTAAATGCAGAGTGGTGCATACAGAGCAAAAAGAGAAAGAAACAGTGCATCATGGGAACCCCCCAGCAGTCTACGTCTATAGCAGCATAACTAAGGGATGGTTCAGGGTCACCTGATCCAGTCCTAACTATAAGCTTTAGCAAAAAGGAAAGTTTTAAGCCTAATCTTAAAAGTAGAGAGGGTGTCTGTCTCCCTGATCTGAATTGGGAGCTGGTTCCACAGGAGAGGAGCCTGAAAGCTGAAGGCTCTGCCTCCCATTCTACTCTTACAAACCCTAGGAACTACAAGTAAGCCTGCAGTCTGAGAGCGAAGCGCTCTATTGGGGTGATATGGTACTACGAGGTCCCTAAGATAAGATGGGACCTGATTATTCAAAATCTTATAAGTAAGAAGAAGAATTTTAAATTCTATTCTAGAATTAACAGGAAGCCAATGAAGAGAGGCCAATATGGGTGAGATATGCTCTCTCCTTCTAGTCCCCGTTAGTACTCTAGCTGCAGCATTTTGAATTAACTGAAGGCTTTTTAGGGAACTTTTAGGACAACCTGATAATAATGAATTACAATAGTCCAGCCTAGAGGAAATAAATGCATGAATTAGTTTTTCAGCATCACTCTGAGACAAGACCTTTCTAATTTTAGAGATATTGCGTAAATGCAAAAAAGCAGTCCTACATATTTGTTTAATATGCGCTTTGAATGACATATCCTGATCAAAAATGACTCCAAGATTTCTCACAGTATTACTAGAGGTCAGGGTAATGCCATCCAGAGTAAGGATCTGGTTAGACACCATGTTTCTAAGATTTGTGGGGCCAAGTACAATAACTTCAGTTTTATCTGAGTTTAAAAGCAGGAAATTAGAGGTCATCCATGTCTTTATGTCTGTACGACAATCCTGCAGTTTAGCTAATTGGTGTGTGTCCTCTGGCTTCATGGATAGATAAAGCTGGGTATCATCTGCGTAACAATGAAAATTTAAGCAATGCCATCTAATAATACTGCCTAAGGGAAGCATGTATAAAGTGAATAAAATTGGTCCCAGCACAGAACCTTGTGGAACTCCACAATTAACTTTAGTCTGTGAAGAAGATTCCCCATTTACATGTACAAATTGTAATCTATTAGACAAATATGATTCAAACCACCACAGCGCAGTGCCTTTAATACCTATGGCATGCTCTAATCTCTGTAATAAAATTTTATGGTCAACAGTATCAAAAGCAGCACTGAGGTCTAACAGAACAAGCACAGAGATGAGTCCACTGTCCGAGGCCATAAGAAGATCATTTATAACCTTCACTAATGCTGTTTCTGTACTATGATGAATTCTAAAACCTGACTGAAACTCTTCAAATAGACCATTCCTCTGCAGATGATCAGTTAGCTGTTTTACAACTACCCTTTCAAGAATTTTTGAGAGAAAAGGAAGGTTGGAGATTGGCCTATAATTAGCTAAGATAGCTGGGTCAAGTGATTGCTTTTTAAGTAATGGTTTAATTACTGCCACCTTAAAAGCCTGTGGTACATAGCCAACTAATAAAGATAGATTGATCATATTTAAGATCGAAGCATTAATTAATGGTAGGGCTTCCTTGAGCAGCCTGGTAGGAATGGGGTCTAATAGACGTGTTGATGGTTTGGATGAAGTAACTAATGAAAATAACTCAGACAGAACAATCTGAGAGAAAGAGTCTAACCAAATATCGGCATCACTGAAAGCAGCCAAAGATAACGATACGTCTTTGGGATGGTTATGAGTAATTTTTTCTCTAATAGTTAAAATTTTGTTAGCAAAGAAAGTCATGAAGTCATTACTAGTTAAAGTTAATGGAATACTCAGCTCAATAGAGCTCTGACTCTTTGTCAGCCTGGCTACAGTGCTGATGTGGTCGAAGAGGCCATGAAAGGAACATTATTTTGGATGACATAAGAGCAACTTTGGTGAACCATATCATAAACCATGACCTGACTATGATGGAAGCTGGACAGAGACCCAAGGAAAGTTTCTTCTTGGTTCCCAATATGGTTGATATGGTTTGATATGTTTGTGCTTGGACAATCGAAAAGAAAAGCAAGTCCATTCAGATGCTCCCTTGTTTTCATTCATGTCGCTACAGTAGATCGAAGGTGGGTCTATTTGTTGATTTGGCACATGTTTTACACCGGATATCCATCCTGATGCAACTCCACAGTACACGGAGAAATGTGGTGCTTATACGACTGCCAGCCACATGCCCTCATGTCTCTTCTGCAGGCAATGGAACAGGCCAGTGGAGACAATGAGGTCAGGTCAATCCATGGATGGATTCAGCACACAAGGGGATGTTTTCCCAGATGCTTAGCAAGAGAAGATATTGCTTGTGACGTTGATGAGATCCTGTGGCCAGACCCCAACAGAAGGCAGGATCCATAAGCCCACTTAACACACAATGGGGGATTTTCACGCTTCCGGGTTTCTTATGTGGAAGTAAACAATAGCTGTGCATTTCTCTGAAAGAAATGGGTGAGAGTTTAGGCCATGACATTCACTCAGCCGTTACTGTTTTTGCCAACTGCTTACACCCAAAAAGTGAATGCTTAGACTAAAACTTCAAATCCAATTCTTGTAACAATGGCTGAAAGACAAGATGACAATACCTTAAATACAATTTCTGTTTTGCACTTTGATTGCAATTCTTCAACATAGTTGTTGCAGAACATTACACACAGTTTCCTACAGTAGACGCTTATCTCAAAGATAAAATACCTCATCATTGGGAAAACACTTTGAATAAAAATGCAAAACACATCTGGCAATTGGAAATACTTATGCACACATCTGAAAACACTCACACAGAAAAGTCACCACCAATCAGTCTGACATTTGGCACCACAAATATAGCTCAGGTAAGACATTTTGACAGACGTGGACAAGGACAAAGACAAAGAAGAGCAAGAAGGAGAAATGTTTCAGATGAAATTCAAGCAACTTTAGTGGACCATGTGATCAACCACGCCCTCACACTGAGGGAAGCTGGGCAAAGGGTCCACCCAAACCTCAGCCACCACACAGTGGGTATTACTGTCAAGTGCAATGTCATTCTGATGTTACCGTACCGTGTATGTAAATTACAGTACTGTAAACACTTGTTTTGATTTGTTTTGAATTTAAATTTCTATTTCTTTGTAAAACACACAAAAAAATAGGGATACAACATTTTTGTTGTTAAACACTGTAGCTTTCAGCTCTTGTTTGAGAAAAAGTAAATAAAATATACTGAATTCAGTGTTTTGTGTAAAACACATCAATGTGTTGCTGTTGATCTGAAAGTGTTTCCAAATGGTGCATATGTATATCATGTTGTTAGAATGACATTTGTAGAAGAGATTGTCAGGTTTTGATTGTAGGGTTTCATTTTGACAGAGTTTTATAACAAGTGTTGTTTGTAAAGTTTTGTCACAGTGAGCCAAATTTAGCAAAATGTGTGTAAGCAATTAGCAAAAACTGTAATAATAAGGACTGGAAGGACTGTCTTTTTTTAAATAACCTCTTAATTTTGCTCTCTGAAGGACTTTTTTTTATAACTGCTTAATTTTGCTATTTGAGTGACACCATGGCAGTGCATTTCAATTAAAAATACACATGCCACTGAGTGTTTCTCAGTTGCCCTCAAAAGTATTGGAACACTTGGTATTTCACACATTTTAAATTGTTTATGCCATTTCATTTGTTTGTGCCATACAAAAAATGTTGTGTGTTGGGGGGTGTGGCTGGATATTTTGGTGTTCTTTTCTTTTCTTTGTTCTCCAGGTGGCATGAAAGCTGATTTGTCTGTGGAGAAGGTGCTGGCTGAAGAGTCCTTCACCCTCATCAACATCATGTGTCATAGGTATTAAAGGCATTGCGCTGCGGTGGTTTGAATCATATTTGTCTAATAGATTACAGTTTGTTCATGTAAATGGGGAATCTTCTTCACAGACTAAAGTTAATTATGGAGTTCCACAAGGTTCTGTGCTGGGACCAATTTTATTCACTTTATACATGCTTCCCTTGGGCAGTATTATTAGACGGTATTGCTTAAATTTTCATTGTTACGCAGATGATACCCAGCTTTATCTATCCATGAAGCCAGAGGATACACACCAATTAGCTAAACTGCAGGATTGTCTTACAGACATAAAGACATGGATGACCTCTAATTTCCTGCTTTTAAATTCAGATAAAACTGAAGTTATTGTACTTGGCCCCACAAATCTTAGAAGCATGGTGTCTAACCAGATCCTTACTCTGGATGGCATTTCCCTGATCTCTAGTAATACTGTGAGAAATCTTGGAGTTATTTTTGATCAGGATATGTCATTCAAAGCGCATATTAAACAAATATGTAGGACTGCCTTTTTGCATTTACGCAATATCTCTAAAATCAGAAAGGTCTTGTCTCAGAGTGATGCTGAAAAATTAATTCATGCATTTGTTTCCTCTAGGCTGGACTATTGTAATTCATTATTATCAGGTTGTCCTAAAAGTTCCCTAAAAAGCCTTCAGTTGGTTCAGAATGCTGCAGCTAGAGTACTGACGGGGACTAGCAGGAGGGAGCATATCTCACCCGTGTTGGCCTCCCTTCATTGGCTTCCTGTTAATGCTAGAATAGAATTTAAAATTCTTCTTCTTACTTATAAGGTTTTGAATAATCAGGTCCCATCTTATCTTAGGGACCTCGTAGTACCATATCACCCCAATAGAGCGCTTCGCTCTCAGACTGCAGGCTTACTTGTAGTTCCTAGGGTTTGTAAGAGTAGAATGGGAGGCAGAGCCTTCAGCTTTCAGGCTCCTCTCCTGTGGAACCAGCTCCCAATTCAGATCAGGGAGACAGATACCCTCTCTACTTTTAAGATTAGGCTTAAAACTTTCCTTTTCACTAAGGCTTATAGTTAGGGCTGGATCGGGTGACCCTGGACCATCCCTTGGTTATGTTGCTTTAGACGTAGACTGTGGGGGGGTTCCCATGATGCACTGTTTCTTTCTCTTTTTGCTCCGTATGCATCACTCTGCATTTAATCATTAGTGATCGATCTCTTTTTCCTGGTTCTTTCCCTCAGCCCCAACCAGTCTCAGCAGAAGACTGCCCCTCCCTGAGCCTGGTTCTGCTGGAGGTTTCTTCCTGTTAAAAGGGAGTTTTTCCTTCCCACTGTGGCCAAGTGCTTGCTCATAGGGGGTCGTTTTGACCGTTGGGGTTTTTCATAATTATTGTATGGCCTTGCCTTGCAATGTGGAGCGCCTTGGGGCAACTGTTTGTTGTGATTTGGCGCTATATAAGAAAAAAGTTGATTGATTGATTGATGTGTAGCACCTGTGACTGGTGCTCACGTGCAGCCTTAAAGACTTTCGGCTGAAGCAGATAATTGGATGGCGTTCTGCATTTAAGTCATGTGTGATTCAAGCAGAATTGCCGGGAACTCAACCTTGTGATGTTCGTTTGTGAGACGCTGAGGACCGCGCCTGGGTTTGACACATCAAGCCCGTGAAGCAAGGAAGGGTGAGGGACACATGCTGTCAGCACACATCAAAGGTGATTAAGAGTTTGACTAATTGTTGATAGTAACTTGGTATTTTGTTACGCAGTATACTTGAATTGTGATGAGGATTGTGCAGCTCGCTTCTCACTGCTGTGGCGTGCGGACAAGTGGTCCTCCACCTGTTGTGAGAAGCTGCTTATTTGCATAAAGCTTAAATACAGACCTGTATGTGTTGCTGATAGTGTGTGTCTTTTGAAGATTATTAGTTGTAACTGCTAATTTACCTCACCTCTTCTATGCTTCGCAGAGAGTTGGTTTGTCGTGTCCACCTGGGGGGTGTTTGGCGGTGGTAGTGGGTCCAGGAGCGCCGGGCTTCGATCCTTTTTGGCGCTGGAGAGCGTGCCAGCCTTCACTCCACCAGAAGGACGCTATTTCTGTTTTTACACTTTTTATGCACTCGTGGGTGAAATAAATATATTGTCTTTGGAACCGCTTTTCTGGTTGTTTGTAGCGCTGGGTTCCGTCTGACGCAGGTCCGCTCCTCAACCCGCGTCGACACATAACAAAAAAAGAAATAAATGTAAAATGATCTTCCTTAAACTCAAACTGAAAGCAATTCTCTACAACTTGATATAAATTAATTAAAAATATAAAATAAAATCTGACACTTCAGACATTCACCATACTAAGCTGAGCTAAATTGAATCATTTTGCAGTGCTTTGAAACAAAATGAAGTCAGTCACCACTTTATGATCAGCCCATGAATACTTCTCTCAGTCTCTCAGTTCAAAGCCACCAAAATTCTGTGTACCAAATGTATAGCAAATTTTGTAGATTTTAAGATCTTCAATTTAAATTTAAATTTATTTTCATTTATATAGTGCCAAATCACAACAGAGTTGCCTCAAAGCGCTTCACACAGGTAAGGTCTAACCTTACCAACCGCCAGAGCAACAGTGGTAAGGAAAAACTCCCTCTGAGGAAGGAACCTCAAGCAGACCAGACTCAAAGGGGTGACCCTCTGCTTGGGCCATGCTACAAAACATAAATTACAGAACAATTCACAGAACAATTCATGGACGAATATACAAGGAATGCTATTGGCTAGAGCTCCCCCTCTAGCTGCCACCTTATCGTGGAGGGGGAGTTTGCGTACCCGGATGATCCTAGGAGCTATGTTGTCGGGGGCTTTGTGTTCCCTGTAGGGTCCCCCAAGGCAAACAGGTCCTAAGTGATGGGTAAGACTAACGGCAGTTCAGAACCTCCATGACCAGTAAAAAAATCAAGGACCAAGACGTTGCCCGGTATGGCGGAGCCGGAGCCCCAGGCCTGGGGTTGGGGCTCACGCGCAAGTGCCTGGTGAGCAGGCCTTAGCCCATGGGGCCCGGCCGGGCTCAGCCCGAAAGAGGGACGTGGGCCTGCCCTCCTGTGGGTTCACCACCTGCAGAGGGGGCCATGGGGGTTGGGTGCAGAGAGGATTGGGTGGCGGTCAAGGGCGGGTGGCCCGGCGGCCCGGTCCATGCTCACAGCCCCTGGCTGTTGGGACGTGGAATGTCACCTCACTGGGGGGGAAGGAGCTTGAGCTTGTGCGGGAGGTTGAGAGATACCGACTAGAGATAGTCGGGCTCACCTCCATGCACAGCTTGGGCTCTGGTACCCAACTCCTGGAGAGGGGCTGGACGCTTCATTTTTCTGGCATTGCCCACGGGGAGAGGTGGAGAGCTGAGGTCGCATTGCTTATTGCTCCCCAGCTCAGTCGCCATGTGTTCGAGTTCACTCCGGTGAACGAGAGGGTCGCGACCCTACGCCTTCGGGTTGGGGACAGGTCTCTCACCATTGTCTCGGCCTACGGGCCGAGCGGCAGTGCAGAGTACCCAACCTTCATGGAGTCCCTGGGAGGGGTACTAGATAGTGCTCCGACTGGGGACTCCATTGTTCTCCTGGGGGATTTCAATGCCCACGTGTGCGGTGACAGTGAGGGAGGGGGGTGATCGGGAAGCACGGCCTCCCCGATCTGAAACCGAGTGGTGTTCAGTTGTTGGACTTCTGTGCTAGTCACAGTTTGTCAATCACGAACACCATGTTCAAGCACAAGGGTGTCCATAAGTGCACGTGGCACCAGGACACCCTGAGCCAGAGGTCGATGATCGACTTTGTAGTCATATCATATAACCTTCGGCTACGTGTCTCGGACACTCGAGTGAAGAGAGGGGCAGACTTGTCGACAGATCACCACCTGGTGGTGAGTTGGATCCGCTGGGAGGGGAGGAAGCCGGTCAGACCTGGCAGGCCCAAACGTATCGTGATGATCTGCTGGGAACGACTGGCGGAACCCTCTGTCAGCGAGGTCTTCAACTCCCACCTCCGGGAGAGCTTCTCCCAGATCCCGGGGGAGGTTGGAGACATGGAGTCCGAGTGGACCATGTTCTCCACCATGTTCTCCACCTCCATTGTCGATGCGGCCACTTGTAGCTGTGGTCACAAGGTCTCTGGTGCCTGTCGCGGCAGCAATCCCTGAACCCAGTGGTGGACACCAGAAGTAAGGGATGCCATCAAGCTGAAGAAGGAGTCCTACTTATCTTTGTTGGTAGGTGGGACCCCAGAGGCAGCTACCAGGTACCGGCAGGCCAAGCGTGCCGCAGCCCGTGCAGTTGCAGAGGCAAAAACTCAGTTCTGGGAGGAGTTCGGGGAGGCCATGGAGGAGGACTATTGGTCAGCCTTGAAGAGATTCTGGCAATCCGTCCGACGCCTCAGGAGGCAGAAGGAGCTCTCCACCAGCACTGTTTACTTGGGAACGCCTTGGGATTCCCCCGGAGGAGCTGGGGGAGGTGTGTGTGGATCGGGAGGTCTGGGCGGCTTTGCTTGAGCTGCTGCCCCCGTGACCCGACTCCGGATAAAGCGGAAGAAAATGGATGGATGGATGTGCTATTGGCGCACAGGACAGGAGGATCGCCAACACGAACACAACTCCTATCTCTGGATGGAGCTGCACCTTAAACAGAGAGACAAAACAGAATCAGGCATCAGAAAGACAAGAAATACTGTATAATTTGTCAGCATTAAACAACAAGAAAAACAGAGAAATACTAAGGTGATCGCCGGCCACTAGCCCTAAACTTCACTAAAAGACCCAGAATTTAGGTAAAGTTGAGGCCGCGGCCCACTCCAATCACTAATAAAATGAATTAAAAGAGAAAAAGGGTAAAACAAAACTGTACCAGTATGCTAGCCATATGAAAGGGAAAATAAGTGCGTCTTAAGTCTGGACTTGAAAGTCTTCACAGAATCTGACTGTTTTATTGATGCAGGGAGATCATTCCACAGAACAGGGGCATGATAAGAGAAAGCTCTGTGACCCGCAGACTTCTTATTCACCTTAGGGACACAAAATAGTCCTGCATCCTGAGAACGTAAAGCCCGGGCCGGTACGTAAGGTTTAATTAGGTCAGCTAGGTAGGAGGGTGCCAGTCCATGAATAATTTTATAGGTTAGTAGCAGAACCTTAAAATCTGATCTCACTGTCGGCCCAAGAGTGGGCCACAGGTCCTTAAACAGTTTTGTTGGTATAGTATCAAATAAACAGGTTGTGCTTTTTATTCACATTACGAGTTTTGTCGGCATACCCAGTGAGATACTGTCAAATTCTGTAAAACTAGGTAATACCTCAGGCGCCCACATCAATAGTAGGGTGTAGTGGCTGGATTAAGGCATGCCGGGATATGTTTAACCTGATGCCCAAAGTAATCCAGGAAATCTTGTGCTGTAAAAGGAGAGCGAACTACAGGTGGCTGTCCATGCAAAAGTGTTGCCACCGTGTCGAATAAGAACTTTGAGTTATGCTTGTTTTTGTTGATCAAATCAGAGTAGTAAGTCTGCTTTGTAGCCAATAATGCATGCTTATAGTCTAAGATAGCATCACGCCACGCAAGGTGAAATACTTCTAATTTTGAACAACGCCATTTCCATTCTAGACCTCTTGCTTTATGCTTGAAGTCACGCAGATAATCATTGAACCAAGGTGACTGTGATTTGGGGGAGCGCGGTTTTAACACAGGTGGTCCAATCATGTCGAGTGTAGTTTTGAGCACTGAGTTTAAACTATCCACAAGTCTGTCAACTGACTGGGTATTTGTCAAATGTGAAGCTAACACATCAGGCAGTCTAGCTTTGAGTTCAATCTTAGTTGAGGAGTTGATGCATCACCGTAAAGATATATAAGGTTGTTGTTCCACTAAACATGGCAGCGAAACTGTAAACTTAATAAGTGAGTGATCAGACACCACTGATGTAAGAGGCATGATGTCAATATTCGTGACAGCAATACCATGTGCGAGAACCAGATCCAGGGTATTTCCACTAATGTGCGTTGAATCCCTAATGCATTGCCAAAATCCTAATGCATCCACAATTTCCATAAATGATTTGCAGAGGGGATCAGAAGGCATATTTATATGAATGTTAAAGTCACCAATGATCAGAATGTTATCTACACTAGTTGACAAGTTAGAGATGAATGCACCATATTGATCTAAGAATTCAGAATATGGGCCAGGAGGCCTATATACAGTGACAAGGTAATACGACTGATTTTTATTCTTCTGACCTTGGCAATGTGTAATATCCTGAGCAGAGCAGAGAATCAGATGCTCAAATGAGTGATATTTGTAACCCCGAACAGCTAATATGCTAAACCTAGATTTATAAATAAGAGCAACACCCCCACCTTGCTTTGCATCACGAGGGACGTGACTAAATGTATATGCTGGTGGTGGTGCAGGCCTCATTTAAGGGGAGGACAGCTGTAGGTTTAAGCCAGGTTTCACATAGCCCAAACATATCTAAGTGATGATCAATAATTAGATCATTGATCAACAATGATTTTGAGGACAGTGATCTTATGTTAATAAGACCCAGTCTAAGGACCTCAGTGGGGTTGACAGTTGAACTGTTTGGGTTTAGGGGTGGTTCCAGAGTAGCATATATAAGATGCCTAGAAGTAGGTTTGGGTTTAAGACATTCCACGTGCGTTGTAGGTAGCAGACACGAAATCTTTGCTATTGCTGGAACAACCACTGGGCCATCCTCAATTTCAACATCATTCAATATAGTAATGGGTATTAAGTTTGGAAAGCATTTCCCTCTATGATTTTTATGGACATGACTACGGAAGCAGGCCACAGTCTCAACTTGTTGAAATTCCCTCCCTGGCAAATAAACTGCACTATCACCATAGTGGATTTTCTGCACTAAATTTCCCACTAAGCTAATGGATTCCACACCCACATTTGTCACAAGCCTTGCAAGGTCTCTAATCACCTGCACCGTGGCCTGCTGTATATTCCTAATGTTACCCTCCCTGTAGAGCTCTATCTATGTTCGCAGACAAGATGGCGGCGCCTTCCCCAGTAGGGTGGAGGCCGTCCGGCATCAGCAAGCCACGGTGGCCAGTTATCAATAAAGCTAAAGCCTTGCTGTCTACAAAACTGCGCCAGCCACCTATTTAATGATGTCAGCCTGCTAAACACCTCATCAGTACCCCGGGAGGGGAGGGGACCAGAGACTATTAATCGATGCTGACACTTCTTTCTGGCAAGGTCACAAGTCCTCTCTATGTCCATTTTTGTGACCTCTGAGTGCTTCATCCTGATATCATTGGTGCCAACATGAATAACTATGTGACTATATCTCATGTCATGTTCCTTCGTCTGTCTTACCTTCTGCAACGTCAGCACCCTAAGTTTAGATGCAATGTCAGGAGCTCTGGCCCCAGGAATACGTTTAACGTCAGCCGGCATCTGTAACCTGACTTTGCGGGTGATAGAATCCCCTATCACTAAAGTCCGGTGTTTCGGCCTGGAGACAGGAGTGGAAGTCACTCGTGGGCTCAGAGAATTCACATCTGGCAAATCCAAGGGGTAGAACCGATTCACAGTTCGCACTGGCGAGTGTGATCAGGGTGCCACAACCGGGCACCAAGCCCTACGGGGCTTCCTCCGCCTAGCCACAGTCCGAAAGCCATCCTCCACAGCCGGCGTTTCTAAGCTGATGCTAATGGGCTCGCTAGCCGGCCCAACACTAACATCATCTGGAGTGCCCGTAACATCTAACTCCACTGCGCTAAGAAGCTGCTCTAACTTACGGACACAGCTCTCTAAGAGAGCCACCCTATCTTCCAACATCGATCTTCTGTTCGAAACAGTCAAAATACAGATCACTGTAGATTGAAATTTTCTGCATTTTGACAAAGGAAACAAAAATTTTTACATTGTTTTAATTTAGTTTACTGTCTTGTTACCATCTGTACAAACGAGGTGAAATTTGCATTGAAATGTTCATGTACAGCCCCAAATCAGAAAATGTAGGGGCAGTATGTAAAAATACAAAAAGAAAGAAAGAAAAAAACAACCTCACAAAACAGAAATAAAGAAATGCAAAACAAAATGCAGTATTCCTCACATTTACTTTATCATCTACTAGGAACCCAAGATATTTTATATTTTGTGTCAGCGTCATCTAATTTGTTAATATACATCCTTTGTTGCATTTAAGGCCTGTGATAGGTTTAAAAAAGAAAAAGTTGGTACTGGGGAAATTTATTCTAAATATACTGCTCAAAATAATGAGAGGAACACTGTGTTCCTCTCATTATAACCAGCCACACGTCTTGTGGAGGACGCACCGCAGGACACCGTGTGATGTGGAACAGAGCTCACGTTGATGTGACAGTGAGATCGCCTGCTGTGTGTTCTGATCTGACGGTCCGTTTCAACCTGGGAGCAGGCTGTCCATGTGCGCAGTGCGAGGGCGCACTCTCTGCAGCATGTCGCCACAGTGATATATGTCTTTATTTATGTCCATTTGATAACAGCAAACAGACATGCGCTTCATAGTGGGCAATTGTTTGTCCATGTCCATCCAAACACAGTACATGGTGTCCAACTGGACTGTCCAGATCCACAGATTTCCACAGCCGCTTCAGTGGGAGGACAGACCTCCTGTCGGTTCTCAGCGCACACACCAAAGCCACACTCGTGGGACTTAGACAGATTTCTCTGTGAGTACCAAGGTGACTGTCTGCAGTCTGTTGTCGTGCCAAGAGTGCAACTTTCCACACATTTTCTAAGTGCCATGCGAGCGGTGTTAGATGTTCGTGAGTGTCACCTGCAATTTGGCTGGCACCTGCCGCGAGAGGGTGCGAGGGGTTCGGACAGCGCCTACTTTGTCTTTCAGGAGCTTGTGTGTGCAAAGAGTTGTAGAAACAGGTGTACGAGGCATTGGAGGCAGGGACGACACTACAGGGCTTGCACAGGATTCCTGCATCATGTGCACTAAGGGTGCACTTTGTCAAAACTTTGCATTATGTGTGAAGGGGCCCCTCCATCTGTCATTAAATACAACCCCAATTCCATTGAAGTTGGGACATTGTGTAAAATGTAAATTAAAAACAGCATATATTCATTTGAAAATTCTATTCAATCTGTATTCAATTGAATACACCACAAAGACAAGATATTTAATGTTCAAACTGATAAACTTTTTTGTTTTTGTGCAAATATTTGCTCATTTTGAAATGCATGCCTGCAACACATTTCAAAAAAGTTGGGACGGGGCAACAAAAGACAGGGAAAGTTGATGACTGCTCAAAGAACACCTAATTGGAAACAGGTGAGTGTCATGATTGGGTATAAAAGGAGCATCCCAAAAAGGCTCAGCCATTCACAAGCAAAGATGGGGTGAGGATCACGACTTTGTGAACAACTGTGTGAAAAAATAGTCCAACAGTTTAAGAAAAACATTTTTCAACGTTTGACTGCATGGAGTTTAGGGATTCCATCATCTACAGTCCATAATATAATCAGAAGATTCAGAGAATCTGGAGAACTTTCTACACATAAGCGGCAAGGCTGAAAACCAACACTGAATGCCGGTGACCTTCGATCCCTCAGGTTGCACTGCATTAAAAACCAACATCATTGTGTAAAGGATCTTACCGTGTGTGCTCAGGAACACTTCAGAAAACCATTGTCAGTTAACACAGTTCATCGCTACATCTACAAGTGCAAGTTAAAACTCTACTATGCAAAGTGAAAGCCATACATCAACAACATCTAGAAACACTACAGCCTTCTCTGGGCCAAAGCTCAATTGAAATGGACAGACAGAAAGTGGGAAAGTGTGCTGTGGTCTGATGAGTCCACGTTTCATATTATCTTTGGAAATCATGGACGTTGTGTCCTCCAGACAAAAGAGGAAAAACCCCATCCAGATTGTTACCATCTGTGATGGCACCATCAATGCTGAAAGGTATTTCCAGGTTTTGGAGCAACACATGCTGCCATCCAAGCAATGTCTTTTTCAGGGACAGCCCTGCTTATTTCATCAAGACAATGCCAAGTCACATTCTGCACATGTAACAACAGTGTGGCTTCGTAGTAAAACAGTGCGGGTACTAGACTGGCCTGCCTGAAGTCCAGACCTGTCACCCATTGAAAATGTGTGGTGCATTTGACAACAAATGGCAAAATATGACAACAGAAACCCCGGACTGTTGAACAACTGAAGTCATACATCAAGCAAGAATGGGAAAGAATTCCACCAACAAAGCTTCAAAGATTAGTGTCCTCAGTTCCCAAACGCTTATTGAGTGTTGTTAGAAGGAAAGGTGATGTAACACAGTGGTAAACATACCACTGTCCCAGCTTTTTTTAAATGTGTTGCAGGCATCCATTTCAAAATGAGCAAATATTTGCACAAAAACAATAAAGTTTATCAGTTTGAATATTAAATATCTTGTCTTTGTGGTGAATTCAATTGAATATAGGTTGAAGAGGACTTGCAAATCATTGTATTCTGATTTTATTTCAAATCAAATCAAATCAATTTTATTTATATAGCGCCAAATCACAACAAACAGTTGCCCCAAGGTGCTTTATATTGTAAGGCAAGGCCATACAGTAATTACTGAAAAACCCCAACGGTCAAAACAACCCCCTGTGAGCAAGCACTTGGCGACAGTGGGAAGGAAAAACTCCCTTTTAACAGGAAGAAACCTCCAGCAGAACCAGGCTCAGGGAGGGGCAGTCTTCTGCTGGGACTGGTTGGGGCTGAGGGAGAGAACCAGGAAAAAGACATGCTGTGGAGGGGAGCAGAGGTCGATCACTAATGATTAAATGCAGAGTGGTGCATACAGAGCAAAAAGAGAAAGAAACACTCAGTGCATCATGGGAACCCCCCAGCAGTCTAAGTCTATAGCAGCATAACTAAGGGATGGTTCAGGGTCACCTGATCCAGCCCTAACTATAAGCTTTAGCAAAAAGGAAAGTTTTAAGCCTAATCTTAAAAGTAGAGAGGGTGTCTGTCTTCCTGATCCGAATTGGGAGCTGGTTCCAGAGGAGAGGAGCCTGAAAGCTGAAGGCTCTGCCTCCCATTCTACTCTTACAAACCCTAGGAACTACAAGTAAGCCTGCAGTCTGAGAGCGAAGCGCTCTATTGGGGTGATATGGTACTATGAGGTCCCTAAGAGAAGATGGGACCTGATTATTCAAAACCTTATAAGTAAGAAGATGAATTTTAAATTCTATTCTAGAATTAACAGGAAGCCAATGAAGAGAGGCCAATATGGGTGAGATATGCTCTCTCCTTCTAGTCCCCGTCAGTACTCTAGCTGCAGCATTTTGAATTAACTGAAGGCTTTTTATGGAACTTTTAGGACAACCTGATAATAATGAATTACAATAGTCCAGCCTAGAGGAAATAAATGCATGAATTAGTTTTTCAGCATCACTCTGAGACAAGACCTTTCTTATTTTAGAGATATTGCGCAAATGCAAAAAAGCAGTCCCACATATTTGCTTAATATGCGCATTGAAGGACATATCCTGATCAAAAATGACTCCAAGATTTCTCACAGTATTACTAGAGGTCAGGGTAATGCCATCCAGAGTAAGGATCTGGTTAGACACCATATTTCTAAGATTTGTGGGGCCAATAACTTCAGTTTTACCTGAGTTTAAAAGCAGGAAATTAGAGGTCATCCATGTCTTTATGTCTGTAAGACAATCCTGCAGTTAGGCTAATTTGTGTGTGTCCTCTGGCTTCATGGATGGATAAAGCTGAGTATCATCTGCGTAACAATGAAAATTTAAGCAATGCTGTCTAATAATACTGCCTAAGGGAAGCATGTATAAAGTGAATAAAATTGGTCCTAGCACAGAACCTTGTGGAACTCCATAATTAACCTTAGTCTGTGAAGAAGATTCCCCATTTACATGAACAAATTGTAATCTATTAGATAAATATGATATGATAACTAAACTGAACTATGCACTTCTAATCACACCAAACTTTTATTGGTGTGTAAAGGACTGTATTTTATGCCAGAAATGAGGTCCAGGTTGTTAAAAGCAACATTTCTCCTTTAATTCAGGTTGCCTTGTATACACATGTTTAAGCTAACAGACAGCAGCTGGTTTGTGTTTTGTTGGCTTATTAGTGCAGCAGATAAATCAATCAATCAATCAATTTTTTTATATAGCGCCAAATCACAACAAACAGTTGCCCCAAGGCGCTTTATATTGTAAGGCAAGGCCATACAATAATTATGTAAAACCCCAACGGTCAAAACGACCCCCTGTGAGCAAGCACTTGGCTACAGTGGGAAGGAAAAACTCCCTTTTAACAGGAAGAAACCTCCAGCAGAACCAGGCTCAGGGAGGGGCAGTCTTCTGCTGGGACTGGTTGGGGCTGAGGGAGAGAACCAAGAAAAAGACATGCTGTGGAGGGGAGCAGAGATCGATCACTAATGATTAAATGCAGAGTGGTGCATACAGAGCAAAAAGAGAAAGAAACAGTGCATCATGGGAACCCCCCAGCAGTCTACGTCTATAGCAGCATAACTAAGGGATGGTTCAGGGTCACCTGATCCTGCCCTAACTATAAGCTTTAGCAAAAAGGAAAGTTTTAAGCCTAATCTTAAAAGTAGAGAGGGTGTCTGTCTCCCTGATCTGAATTGGGAGCTGGTTCCACAGGAGAGGAGCCTGAAAGCTGAAGGCTCTGCCTCCCATTCTACTCTTACAAACCCTAGGAACTACAAGTAAGCCTGCAGTCTGAGAGCGAAGCGCTCTATTGGGGTGATATGGTACTACGAGGTCCCTAAGATAAGATGGGACCTGATTATTCAAAACCTTATAAGTAAGAAGAAGAATTTTAAATTCTATTCTAGAATTAACAGGAAGCCAATGAAGAGAGGCCAATATGGGTGAGATATGCTCTCTCCTTCTAGTCCCCGTCAGTACTCTAGCTGCAGCATTTTGAATTAACTGAAGGCTTTTTAGGGAACTTTTAGGACAACCTGATAATAATGAATTACAATAGTCCAGCCTAGAGGAAATAAATGCATGAATTAGTTTTTCAGCATCACTCTGAGACAAGACCTTTCTGATTTTAGAGATATTGCGTAAATGCAAAAAAGCAGTCCTACATATTTGTTTAATATGCGCTTTGAATGACATATCCTGATCAAAAATGACTCCAAGATTTCTCACAGTATTACTAGAGGTCAGGGTAATGCCATCCAGAGTAAGGATCTGGTTAGACACCATGTTTCTAAGATTTGTGGGGCCAAGTACAATAACTTCAGTTTTATCTGAAGTTTCTGTACTATGATGAATTCTAAAACCTGACTGAAACTCTTCAAATAGACCATTCCTCTGCAGATGATCAGTTAGCTGTTTTACAACTACCCTTTCAAGAATTTTTGAGAGAAAAGGAAGGTTGGAGATTGGCCTATAATTAGCTAAGATAGCTGGGTCAAGTGATGGCTTTTTAAGTAATGGTTTAATTACTGCCACCTTAAAAGCCTGTGGTACATAGCCAACTAACAAAGATAGATTGATCATATTTAAGATCGAAGCATTAAATAATGGTAGGGCTTCCTTGAGCAGCCTGGTAGGAATGGGGTCTAATAAACATGTTGATGGTTTGGATGAAGTAACTAATGAAAATAACTCAGACAGAACAATCGGAGAGAAAGAGTCTAACCAAATACCGGCATCACTGAAAGCAGCCAAAGATAACGATACGTCTTTGGGATGGTTATGAGTAATTTTTTCTCTAATAGTTAAAATTTTGTTAGCAAAGAAAGTCATGAAGTCATTACTAGTTAAAGTTAATGGAATACTCAGCTCAATAGAGCTCTGACTCTTTGTCAGCCTGGCTACAGTGCTGAAAAGAAACCTGGGGTTGTTCTTATTTTCTTCAATTAGTGATGAGTAGAAAGATGTCCTAGCTTTACGGAGGGCTTTTTTATAGAGCAACAGACTCTTTTTCCAGGCTAAGTGAAGATCTTCTAAATTAGTGAGACGCCATTTCCTCTCCAACTTACGGGTTATCTGCTTTAAGCTACGAGTTTGTGAGTTATACCACGGAGTCAGACACTTCTGATTTAAAGCTCTCTTTTTCAGAGGAGCTACAGCATCCAAAGTTGTCTTCAATGAGGATGTAAAACTATTGACGAGATACTCTATCTCCCTTACAGAGTTTAGGTAGCTACTCTGCACTGTGTTGGTATATGGCATTAGAGAACATAAAGAAGGAATCATATCCTTAAACCTAGTTACAGCGCTTTCTGAAAGACTTCTAGTGTAATGAAACTTATTCCCCACTGCTGGGTAGTCCGTCAGAGTAAATGTAAATGTTATTAAGAAATGATCAGACAGAAGGGAGTTTTCAGGGAATACTGTTAAGTCTTCTATTTCCATACCATAAGTCAGAACAAGATCTAAGATATGATTAAAGTGGTGGGTGGACTCATTTACTTTTTGAGCAAAGCCAATAGAGTCTAATAATAGATTAAATGCAGTGTTGAGGCTGTCATTCTCAGCATCTGTGTGGATGTTAAAATCGCCCACTATAATTATCTTATCTGAGCTAAGCACTAAGTCAGACAAAAGGTCTGAAAATTCACAGAGAAACTCACAGTAACGACCAGGTGGACGATAGATAATAACAAATAAAACTGGTTTTTGGGACTTCCAATTTGGATGGACAAGACTAAGAGACAAGCTTTCAAATGAATTAAAGCTCTGTCTGGGTTTTGGATTAATTAATAAGCTGGAATGGAAGATTGCTGCTAATCCTCCACCCCGGCCCGTGCTACGAGCATTCTGACAGTTAGTGTGACTCGGGGGTGTTGACTCATTTAAACTAACATATTCATCCTGCTGTAACCAGGTTTCTGTTAGGCAGAATAAATCAATATGTTGATCAATTATTATATCATTTACCAACAGGGACTTAGAAGAGAGAGACCTAATGTTTAATAGACCACATTTAACTGTTTTAGTCTGTGGTGCAGTTGAAGGTGCTATATTATTTTTTCTTTTTGAATTTTTATGCTTAAATAGATTTTTGCTGGTTATTGGTAGTCTGGGAGCAGGCACCGTCTCTACGGGGATGGGGTAATGAGGGGATGGCAGGGGGAGAGAAGCTGCAGAGAGGTGTGTAAGACTACAACTCTGCTTCCTGGTCCCAACCCTGGATAGTCACGGTTTGGAGGATTTAAGAAAATTGGCCAGATTTCTAGAAATGAGAGCTGCTCCATCCAAAGTGGGATGGATGCCGTCTCTCCTAACAAGACCAGGTTTTCCCCAGAAGCTTTGCCAATTATCTATGAAGCCCACCTCATTTTTTGGACACCACTCAGACAGCCAGCAATTCAAGGAGAACATGCGGCTAAACATGTCACTCCCAGTCCGATTGGGGAGGGGCCCAGAGAAAACTACAGAGTCCGACATTGTTTTTGCAAAGTTACACACCGATTTAATGTTAATTTTAGTGACCTCCGATTGGCGTAACCGGGTGTCATTACTGCCGACGTGAATTACAATCTTACCAAATTTACGCTTAGCCTTAGCCAGCAGTTTCAAATTTCCTTCAATGTCGCCTGCTCTGGCCCCCGGAAGACAATTGACTATGGTTGCTGGTGTCGCTAACTTCACATTTCTCAAAACAGAGTCGCCAATAACCAGAGTTTGATCCTCGGCGGGTGTGTCGTCGAGTGGGAAAAAACGGTTAGAGATGTGAACGGGTTGGCGGTGTACACGGGGCTTCTGTTTAGGGCTACGCTTCCTCCTCACAGTCACCCAGTCGGCCTGCTTTCCCGGCTGCTCGGGATCTGCCAGGGGGGAACTAACGGCGGCTAAGCTACCTTAGCTTACCTTACCTTACCTATAAATGAAACAATCCTTCAAATGGTGATACAATCATCAAATTCAGCACAAATACAGCTGGAGCAATATTAATGGACTTGAAATTTTGACCCCTGTACAAACTGAAACTGACCTTTGTCACCATTCTTGCTGCTTTTACTTCATAACTCCATAACATTCAGTCACAGATTGTCCAAACTACACCTTTTTGGAACCTTTATGATCAGGCAAATAATGTGGTGTAGTTTTCTATATGATGAGAGCATCTTATAATTTTGTCCCCTGTGTAATTCTTCAATTGTCCCCTACCTGGCTGCCTATTGAAAATTCAAGTGGCCAATCAGTTTTTTTAAAGAGTTAATGTCTGGATTATTTGTGCCGAATTTGATGCTTGTATCACCATTTGCAGAATTCCACTCTAAATATTCTCTTATCTGCTGCACCCTATATGAGATGCAAGATGCTGCTTCTCAGTGTTTCTCAGTTGCCCTCAAAAGTACTGGAACACTTGGTATTTCACACATTTTAATTTGTTTGTTTCATTTCAAATACATTTTTTTTTCTAAAAGTATCTTCCTTAACTCAAACTGAAAGCAAATATCTACAACTTGATACAAATTAATTCAAAATATAAAATCCATTTTCTTAAAAAGAAGACCTGAAAGTTCAGCTACAATTTGACAGAAAGTACATTTGAGATGAAAGCCTAGATTTGATGTTTTGGTGAAAGAAACTTTTGTATTTCTTCATAATTGATGTAACTAAAGTCCAAGACATATTCAGTGACTTGGAAATGTTCATGCTTCCATCCCCTGACTTGTCTAAAGAAAACTGGCAAGAAAACTGATTATTATTTACAGGTTTTATCAAGTTTTAGAGATTTGCTTTCAGTTTGAGTTTAAGGAAGATGATTTTAGAAATTTTTATTTATTTATTTATTTGTATTTCTTGTGTTTAAAATGGCATAAACAAATTAAAATGTATGAAATTCCAAGTGGTCCAATACTTTTGGAGGGTACAGTATCCTAACCTTATGATGAGTGTGGTATTATTACTGTTTTAAGGAACTCTCCCTACCCACCTAAGCGACTCAAGAATATGGACAGCATGTATATATGTGACATTTACATGACTTTATATGACAATATTGAGATACAATAATTTGGCCATATTGTACAGCCCTCTTGTCAACTATCTGAAAACTTTGAATATTAATTTACATCTACATTTTAAAAAATGCTTAAAGTGGCAGGGGGTTAAGAGGGCTGTAATTAGGAGGGTCAGCTGAAAAGCAAAAAAGAGAAATGCTTAAAAATGTGGGGAGTATGGGGGGCGGGAACCCCCCCCCCCCCAAGAAACTGAAGGGTTTTTGCCATGTTAATGCTCACCTGAACCATTTACTCTAAATGACATGGTGAGATGCTGACGAGCTTTGTTCGTTCATGTCCACAACATATGCATATTATCACACAGTAACAGTTGTTACAAAGGTCATTCATTTCAAGTTTACAGACGCATAAGTTTACCACACCTCAGTTTTAACATCTACTGTTTTTGAGTTCATGAATGTCACTGCCGTCTTGCAGTAAGTCACTGCATACAGTTTTTGTCAATCTTGACAGTAGTTTCAGAACTTTGGTGTCACTTTTCACAACTCGAGATACAAAACTCACAACCAATGATCAAAATGCACTTTTTTCAAAACTCTAACATTTTTGCCAATGTCTAGGATATGATTCACATAAACCAAAGATCATTTGTCTATTGAACTCTAATCATCTGTTCGAAATGACACAACTCAACATCAAAGTATAACCATTTCAAAATGCAATTCACACATTGTATTTGAGATGACTGTCTATTCATTTCAGTACAGTAATATAACTATCAATTGACACAACTGCTCAAAATGACAAGTAACTGTTGCATTACTGTTACAGTTTTTCTCAATTGCTAAGACACATTTCTCGAAAGCTGCTCTCGTTTTCTCTAAACTGTGAACACAAAACCCAATTTTCAAGCTACATTCCCAAATCCTCAGACTTCTCTTAAAAAACCAAACTTTCACCATCGAAACAGTTCAATCTGCGCTCAACACTGAACTATGTTGTCAAATCGTGCTCAGAGTCAATCAAAATTACAAAACAGTCCTGAGCAGTCTCTAAACACTACATAGAAAAATAGAAAATACAACGTTCATGACATGAAGCAGTAGAAATCATTGCTCACTGTAGGCTAAATGCAGGTTGCAAAACAAATAACCTGTACATTTAGCACTTGTACATAGTAAAAAAAAAAATGTACAAATAACAGAAATGCAATGGTTGTACATCATGTCATCAGTCATGGCATGACAATGATTGAGGCAGCAAGAATGATATAAACAAACCTTAGAAGATCAACTGTGGCCTCAATCATTAGAACCTCCTGCAATGAGAACCAGTAAGTCTTCAGCATGCACTACAGTAAACATTACAGTACTGTAGGCTACTACTACTGTAATTGTCAAATGATTATACACTGCATGTCAATGTGCAGCACAGCGTAGGTAGTGTCACTATGAAAATGTGTTCTACAGTATGATGACATGTTCCTCCTGTCATATTCCCTAGAGAATTGAGACTAGATTCTGTGGTGCAGGCAGAGGCAGACTCCTCACTGAGGAACAGGAACGGGCTGTGGTCAACATGGTCCGGGCCAGAAATGACATTCGGCTTAGAGAAATCAGACAGAACATCCTGGACAATGAAGATCTCTTCAGGAATGTGGAAGCCATAAATCTGCCGACAGTTGCACATGTGCTGAAAAGGCACCAGGTGTCCCTCAAACAGTTGTACCGTGTGCCTTTTGAAAGAAATGCAGACAGAGTGAAGCAACTGAGGATGGAGTATGTTCAGTTTCATGATGCCTGTCTGTGAAAAATTCCCCATCATTGTACAGTAATCAGTACTGTACAGTAATTCTCTGTCCAACATGTCTTTTTGTACATAGAGGGTGATGGCCCTGGATGCGAATGAAAATCATCACAGACAAGAAGGAGAGGGCAAAATTTAATTGGCCAGCGGGCAACCACAGAAGTACCTGGACAACGTGGAGCCAACGTCAGTATGTGTGTGGCAATAGCAGAAGATGGTGTGGTAGGGTGTAGATCTCTGACTGGTGCACACAATGCAGAGCTCCTTTTTACATTTCTAGATGAGCTAACTCTAGTCTGTAGAGCTGTTGGTGTAATTTATGTCATTGTGTGGGACAATGTCAGGTTCCATCAGGTTGGCCTCTACTGGTGGTTGGATCTCACTGCGGTATTGTATCACTTCCTGTTCCGGAGCACAGCGGTGTTTTGCTGTATCTGTTATCTTCACATGCCTTAACTAAAGCACTCCCTCTGCTGAATCACCTCTAAATTATTTACACATTATTCACTTCGTGTGTTTTTAGGAATCCGCTAGCTTAGCGCAGCTACTAACTCTTAGCCGATTTAGGATGGCGGCTTCTCCTGTCTCTCCCGTACTTTTATGCTCTGGGTGTGAAATGTTTAGTTATTCCTCGGTCTCCTTTAGCAGTAATGGTACTTGTAATAAGTGTAGCTTATTCGTAGCTTTGGAGGCCAGGCTGGGTGAATTGGAAACTCGGCTCCGCACCTTAGAAAATTCTACAGCTAGCCAGGCCTCTGTAGTCGGTGCGGACCAAGGTAGCTTAGCCGCCATTAGTTCCCCTCTGGCAGATCCCGAGCAGCCGGGAAAGCAGGCTGACTGGGTGACTGTGAGGAGGAAGCGTAGCCCTAAACAGAAGCCCCGTGTACACCGCCAACCCGTTCACATTTCGAACCATTTTTCCCCACTCGGCGACACACCCACTGAGGATCAAACTCTGGTTATTGGCGACTCTGTTTTGAGAAATGTGAAGTTAGCGACACCAGCAACCATAGTCAATTGTCTTCCGGGGGCCAGAGCAGGCGACATTGAAGGAAATTTGAAACTGCTGGCTAAGGCTAAGCATAAATTTGGTAAGACTGTAATTCACGTCGGCAGTAATGACACCCGGTTACGACAATCGGAGGTCACTAAAATTAACATTGAATCGGTGAGTAACTTTGCAAAAACAATGTCGGACTCTGTAGTTTTCTCTGGGCCCCTCCCCAATCGGACCGGGAGTGACATGTTTAGCCGCATGTTCTCCTTGAATTGCTGGCTGTCTGAGTGGTGTCCAAAAAATGAGGTGGGCTTCATAGATAATTGGCAAAGCTTCTGGGGAAAACCTGGTCTTGTTAGGAGAGACGGCATCCATCCCACTTTGGATGGAGCAGCTCTCATTTCTAGAAATCTGGCCAATTTTCTTAAATCCTCCAAACCGTGACTATCCAGGGTTGGGACGGTGCCTGCTCCCAGACCACCAACAACCAGTAAAAATATATTTAAGCATAAAAATTCAAAAAGAAAAAATAATATAGCACCTTCAACTGCACCACAGACTAAAACAGTTAAATGTGGTCTATTAAACATTAGATCTCTCACTTCTAAGTCCCTGTTAGTAAATGATATAATAATGGATCAACATATTGATTTATTCTGCCTTACAGAAACCTGGTTACAGCAGGATGAATATGTTAGTTTAAATGAGTCAACACCCCCGAGTCACACTAACTGCCAGAACGCTCGTAGCACGGGCCGAGGCGGAGGATTAGCAGCAATCTTCCATTCCAGCTTATTAATTAATCAAAAACCCAGACAGAGCTTTAATTCATTTGAAAGCTTGACTCTTAGTCTTGTCCATCCAAATTGGAAGTCCCAAAAACCAGTTTTATTTGTTGTTATCTATCGTCCACCTGGTCATTACTGTGAGTTTCTCTGTGAATGTTCAGACCTTTTGTCTGACTTAGTGCTTGGCTCAGATAAGATAATTATAGTGGGCAATTTTAACATCCACACAAATGCTGAGAATGACAGCCTCAACACTGCATTTAATCTATTATTAGACTCAATTGGCTTTGCTCAAAATGTAAAAGAGTCCACCCACCACTTTAATCATATCTTAGATCTTGTTCTGACTTATGGTATGGAAATTGAAGACTTAACAGTATTCCCTGAAAACTCCCTTCTGTCTGATCATTTCTTAATAACATTTACATTTACTCTGATGGACTACCCAGCAGTGGGGAATAAGTTTCATTACACTAGAAGTCTTTCAGAAAGCGCTGTAACTAGGTTTAAGGATATGATTCCTTCTTTATGTTCTCTAATGCCATATACCAACACAGGGCAGAGTAGCTACCTAAACTCTATAAGTGAGATAGAGTATCTGGTCAATAGTTTTACATCCTCATTGAAGACAACTTTGGATGCTGTAGCTCCTCTGAAAAAGAGAGCCTTAAATCAGAAGTGCCTGACTCCGTGGTATAACTCACAAACTCGCAGCTTAAAGCAGATAACCCATAAGTTGGAGAGGAAATGGCATCTCACTAATTTAGAAGATCTTCACTTAGCCTGGAAAAAGAGTCTGTTGCTCTACAAAAAAGCCCTCCGTAAAGCTAGGACATCTTACTACTCATTACTAATTGAAGAAAATAAGACCCCATTCCTACCAGGCTGCTCAAGGAAGCCCTACCATTATTTAATGCTTCGATCTTAAATATGATCAATCTATCTTTATTAGTTGGTTATGTACCACAGGCTTTTAAGGTGGCAGTAATTAAACCATTACTTAAAAAGCCATCACTTGACCCAGCTATCCTAGCTAATTATAGGCCAATCTCCAACCTTCCTTTTCTCTCAAAAATTCTTGAAAGGGTAGTTGTAAAACAGCTAACTGATCATCTGCAGAGGAATGGTCTATTTGAAGAGTTTCAGTCAGGTTTTAGAATTCATCATAGTACAGAAACAGCATTAGTGAAGGTTACAAATGATCTTCTTATGGCCTCAGACAGTGGACTCATCTCTGTGCTTGTTCTGTTAGACCTCAGTGCTGCTTTTGATACTGTTGACCATAAAATTTTATTACAGTGATTAGAGCATGCCATAGGTATTAAAGGCACTGCGCTGCGATGGTTTGAATCATATTTATCTAATAGATTACAATTTGTTCATGTAAATGGGGAATCTTCTTCACAGACTAAGGTTAATTATGGAGTTCCACAAGGTTCTGTGCTAGGACCAATTTTATTCACTTTATACGTTTTCCTTAGGCAGTATTATTAGACGGCATTGCTTAAATTTTCATTGTTACGCAGATGATACCCAGCTTTAGCTATCCGTGAAGCCGGAGGACACACACCAATTAGCTAAACTGCAGGATTGTCTTATAGACGTAAAGACATGGATGACCTCTAATTTCCTGCTTTTAAACTCAGATAAAACTGAAGTTATTGTACTTGGCCCCACAAATCTTAGAAACATGGTTGTTGTGTGGGCCGCTGAAGAGGAGGTACTGCTGGCCCACCACCACCAGATGGCGCCCTGCTTGGAGTGCGGGCTTCAAGCACGAGAGGGCGCCGGAGCCACTTGGAGTGACAGCTGTCGCTCTTCATCAGCACCAGCTGTCACTCATTCAACCCATCACCATCACCATAAAGGCCGGACTGCAACTCCACCTCCTCGCCGAGAAATCATCTACCATACAGGTAATTCTCTGCTGAATCTAAACCGAACAATAGTCTGATCTCTTTTGCAGCCATTTTCCTGTCACGGATTCCTTGTCTGCTGTGTTGGCGTTTGGTGTGGACTGCGACGGCTTCGCCTCCCACCCCACCCAGATAAGTGGTTGTCTCAGGAGCTGTCAGAGTGTGTTATCAGAGGTGGAGGTTCTCCCTCCTAACTGAACACAGACTGTGGGATTACTGAGTGTGCGTACTCACACTCATCAAACTGTTTCTGTTCTCTGCCAGCAGTACCGGGTCTGACTGCTGAAGACAGTGGCCACCTGGGGTGCAGGGCTTGGCGGCTCCGGTGTTCTTCAGATCCGTTGGTGGTGGAAGCTGTGTGGGTTCCGGCTCTTCTATCACCAGACGTCTTCTATCTTCGAGCCTGCCACACGCCACCTTGTGTATGATTGACATTCCGCAATATTGTTATTGTCTGTACTTCGTTGTGCGCTTCACAACATTAAATTGTTACGTTTTGACTGCGGTATTGTATCACTTCCTGTTCTGGAGCACAGCTGTGTTTTTCTGTATCTGTTAGCTGTTTAATCTGCGCAGTTAGATTGATCTAGTTACCTAGATAACGATTTGTTTTACAGTGTAATCTTCACGTGCTTTAATTAAAGCACTCCCTCTGCTGAAACACCTCTAAATTATTTACACATTATTCACTTTGTGTGTTTTTAGGAATCCACTAGCTTAGTGCAGCTACTAGCTCTTAGCAGGTTTAGCATGGCAGCTTCTCCTGTCTCTCCCGCACTTTTCTGCTCTGGGTGTGAAATGTTTAGTTATTCCTCGGCCTCCTTTAGCAGTAATGGTACTTGTAATAAGTGTAGCTTATTCGTAGCTTTGGAGGCCAGGCTGGGCAAATTGGAGACTCGGCTCTGCACCGTGGAAAATTCTACAGCTAGCCAGGCCCCTGTAGTCGGTGCGGACCAAGGTAGCTTAGCCACCATTAGTTTCCCTCTGGCAGATCCCGAGCAGCTGGGAAAGCAGGCTGACTGGGTGACTGTGAGGAGGAAGCGTAGCCCTAAACAGAAGCCCCGTGTACACCGCCAACCCGTTCACATTTCGAACCATTTTTCCCCACTCGGCGACACACCCACTGAGGATCAAACTCTGGTTATTGGCGACTCTGTTTTGAGAAATGTGAAGTTAGCGACACCAGCAACCATAGTCAATTGTCTTCCGGGGGCCAAAGCAGGCGACATTGAAGGAAATTTGAAACTGCTGGCTAAGGCTAAGCATAAATTTGGTAAGATTGTAATTCACGTCGGCAGTAATGACACCCGGTTACGACAATCGGAGGTCACTAAAATTAACATTGAATCGGTGTGTAACTTTGCAAAAACAATGTCGGACTCTGTAGTTTTCTCTGGGCCCCTCCCCAATCGGACCGGGAGTGACATGTTTAGCCGCATGTTCTCCTTGAATTGCTGGCTGTCTGAGTGGTGTCCAAAAAATGAGGTGGGCTTCATAGATAATTGGCAGAGCTTCTGGGGAAAACCTGGTCTTGTTAGGAGAGACGGCATCCATCCCACTTTGGATGGAGCAGCTCTCATTTCTAGAAATCTGGCCAATTTTCTTAAATCCTCCAAACCGTGACTATCCAGGGTTGGGACCAGGAAGCAGAGTTGTAGTCTTACACACCTCTCTGCAGCTTTTCTCCCCCTGCAATCCCCTCATTACCCCATCCCCGTAGAGACGGTGCCTGCTCCCAGACCACCAATAACCAGTAAAAATCTATTTAAGCATAAAAATTCAAAAAGAAAAAATAATATAGCACCTTCAACTGCACCACAGACTAAAACAGTTAAATGTGGTCTATTAAACATTAGGTCTCTCTCTTCTAAGTCCCTGTTAGTAAATGATATAATAATTGATCAACATATTGATTTATTCTGCCTTACAGAAACCTGGTTACAGCAGGATGAATATGTTATTTTAAATGAGTCAACACCCCCGAGTCACATTAACTGCCAGAATGCTCGTAGCATGGGCCGAGGCGGAGCTTGACTCTTAGTCTTGTCCATCCAAATTGGAAGTCCCAAAAAACAGTTTTATTTGTTATTATCTATCGTCCACCTGGTTGTTACTGTGAGTTTCTCTGTGAATTTTCAGACCTTTTGTCTGACTTAGTGCTTAGCTCAGATAAGATAATTATAGTGGGCAATTTTAACATCCACACAGATGCTGAGAATGACAGCCTCAACACTGCATTTAATCTATTATTAGACTCAATTGGCTTTGCTCAAAATGTAAATGAGTCCACCCACCACTTTAATCATATCTTAGATCTTGTTCTGACTTATGGTATGGAAATTGAAGACTTAACAGTATTCCCTGAAAACTCCCTTCTGTCTGATCATTTCTTAATAACATTTACATTTACTCTGATGGACTACCCAGCAGTGGGGAATAAGTTTCATTACACTAGAAGTCTTTCAGAAAGCGCTGTAACTAGGTTTAAGGATATGATTCCTTCTTTATGTTCTCTAATGCCATATACCAACACAGTGCAGAGTAGCTACCTAAACTCTGTAAGTGAGATAGAGTATCTCGTCAATAGTTTTACATCCTCATTGAAGACAACTTTGGATGCTGTAGCTCCTCTGAAAAAGAGAGCTTTAAATCAGAAGTGCCTGACTCCGTGGTATAACTCACAAATTTGCAGCTTAAAGCAGATAACCCGTAAGTTGGAGAGGAAATGGTGTCTCACTAATTTAGAAGATCTTCACTTAGCCTGGAAAACGAGTCTGTTGCTCTATAAAAAAGCCCTCCATAAAGCTAGGACATCTTACTACTCATCACTAATTGAAGAAAATAAGAACAACCCCAGATTTCTTTTCAGCACTGTTGCCAGGCTGACAAAGAGTCAGAGCTCTATTGAGCCGAGTATTCCTTTAACTAGTAATTATTTAATGACTGTCTTTGCTAATAAAATTTTAACTATTAGAGAAAAAATTACTCATAACCATCCCAAAGACGTATCGTTATCTTTGGCTGCTTTCAGTGATGCCGGTATTTGGTTAGACTCTTTCTCTCCGATTGTTCTGTCTGAGTTATTTTCATTAGTTACTTCATCCAAACCATCAACATGTGTATTAGACCCCATTCCTACCAGGCTGCTCAAGGAAGCCCTACCATTATTTAATGCTTCGATCTTAAATATGATCAATCTAGCTTTATTAGTTGGCTATGTACCACAGGCTTTTAAGGTGGCAGTAATTAAACCATTACTTAAAAAGCCATCACTTGACCCAGCTATCTTAGCTAATTATAGACAAATCTCCAACCTTCCTTTTCTCTCAAAAATTCTTGAAAGGGTAGTTGTAAAACAGCTAACTGATCATCTGCAGAGGAATGGTCTATTTGAAGAGTTTCAGTCAGGTTTTAGAATTCATCATAGTACAGAAACAGCATTAGTGAAGGTTACAAATGATCTTCTTATGGCCTCAGACAGTGGACTCATCTCTGTGCTTGTTCTGTTAGACCTCAGTGCTGCTTTTGATACTGTTGACCATAAAATTTTATTACAGAGATTAGAGCATGCCATAGGTATTAAAGGCACTGCGCTGTGGTGGTTTGAATCATATTTATCTAATAGATTACAATTTGTTCATGTAAATGGGGAATCTTCTTCACAGACTAAGATTAATTATGGAGTTCCACAAGGTTCTGTGCTAGGACCAGTTTTATTCACTTTATACATGCTTCCCTTAGGCAGTATTATTAGACGGCATTGCTTAAATTTTCATTGTTACGCAGATGATACCCAGCTTTATCTATCCATGAAGCCAGAGGACACACACCAATTAGCTAAACTGCAGGATTGTCTTACAGACATAAAGACATGGATGACCTCTAATTTCCTGCTTTTAAACTCAGATAAAACTGAAGTTATTGTACTTGGCCCCACAAATCTTAGAAACATGGTGTCTAACCAGATCCATACTCTGGATGGCATTTCCCTGACCTCTAGTAATACTTTGAGAAATCTTGGAGTCATTTTTGATCAGGATATGTCATTCAAAGTGCATATTAAACAAATATGTAGGACTGCTTTTTTGCATTTACGCAATATCTCTAAAATTAGAAAGGTCTTGTCTCAGAGTGATGCTGAAAAACTAATTCATGCATTTATTTCCTCTAGGCTGGACTATTGTAATTCATTATTATCAGGTTGTCCTAAAAGTTCCCTGAAAAGCCTTCAGTTAATTCAAAATGCTGCAGCTAGAGTACTAACGGGGACTAGAAGGACAGAGCATATCTCACCCATATTGGCCTCTCTTCTTTGGCTTCCTGTTAATTCTAGAATAGAATTTAAAATTCTTCTTCTTACTTATAAGGTTTTGAATAATCAGGTCCCATCTTCTCTTAGGGACCTCATAGTACCATATCACCCCAATAGAGCGCTTCGCTCTCAGACTGCAGGCTTACTTGTAGTTCCTAGGGTTTGTAAGAGTAGAATGGGAGGCAGAGCCTTCAGCTTCCAGGCTCCTCTCCTGTGGAACCAGCTCCCAATTCAGATCAGGGAGACAGACACCCTCTCTACTTTTAAGATTAGGCTTAAAACTTTCCTTTTTGCTAAAGCTTATAGTTAGGGCTGGATCAGGTGACCCTGAACCATCCCTTAGTTATGCTGCTATAGACTTAGACTGCTGTGGGATTCCCATGATGCACTGAGTGTTTCTTTCTCTTTTTGCTCTGTATGCACCACTCTGCATTTAATCATTAGTGATTGATCTCTGCTCCCCTCCACAGCATGTCTTTTTCCTGGTTCTCTCCCTCAGCCCCAACCAGTCCCAGCAGAAGACTGCCCCTCCCTGAGCCTGGTTCTGCTGGAGGTTTCTTCCTGTTAAAAAGGGAGTTTTTCCTTCCCACTGTTGCCAAGTGCTTGCTCACAGGGGGTCATTTTGACCTTTGGGGTTTTTCCGTAATTATTGTATGGCCTTGCCTTACAATATAAAGCACCTTGGGGCAACTGTTTGTTGTGATTTGGCGCTATATAAATAAAATTGATTTGATTTGATTTGATTTGATTTGATAATGTCAGGTTCCATCACGCTCATCTGGTGCAGGCATAGTTTCAGGCCCATCCACAGTTCCTCACTGTGTACTTGCCCCCATACTCTCCTTTCGTTAATCCCATTCAGGAATGTTTCTCCACATGGAGTTGGAAAGTGTTTAATCGGCATCTGCATCAACAAGTGACCCTTCTTCAGGCCGTGGACAATACCTACGAGGACATTACAGCAGGCCAGTGTCAGGCCTGGATTCGCCATGCATGAAGGCACTTTCCAAGATGTTTGGCAAACAATAACATCTATGTGGACGTGGATGAGAACCTGTGGCCCAATCCACAACACAGAGTTGATGGGGATGATGGGGATTGTTGATCCTTTTTTTTTTCCTTAGCCAGATGAGGAACATGGCAGTTTGATTTGCAGGATGTTTTTGTTGCTTTCATTCAACCTACGTTGTCATTTAGCTTGTATTCATCAATAAATTTCAGCTTTGTTCAATGATCCCACTGTGTCTGTGGTATTCTCTCTAGGGAAACCGGGGCACAGTGGATCAGAAATGTTGTTTTGTGGCGGCATCAACACATTATCCACATTCTATTGTGAGTTAATGCAGCAAGTTATTGTTTATAAGGCTGTTATTTATTTCTCCCCAATTGTAATTTGCAGGTGTGTGCCCCGGGCACTAATTCACAGGGCACAGTGAATCAACTTAGAATATAATGAAAAAACACATGATTATAAAGATTTCTTCAAAATTATTAAATACATGCTGATGCATATACAAACTACAATCCAGCAAACCAGCTATGTAATGTGTGAGTGTCTTATATAGTGATATAAGTCCTTTAGAAACTATTAGAAATACAACTTACATCATTTCTGTTCAAACATGAAAGCAGTTGTTTATATACACAAATTATAGAAATAATTCATGGAAAATAAATGTATAAGCTTCAACAAGTAATATTTGTTGTCCACTTGATACTGGGGCTTAGTAAATCATTTTATAGACTGATTCACTGTGCCTATGGTGCATGTGACACACAGGAGTCATGTTATCAAATAGCTTATAGTCTGGAGAAGACATAACACATGCTCATCAGTTGGACGGGGTAGTCTTCGAAGTAACAACAATTTTTTGGGGTCACCTTTCCTCTGTTGTGAGAAATAAATACAGGGACAATTTGCTTTTGATAGGAAAAACATGACCTCACTTGCCACTTAGTTTTACCCTTAATGTATCCAAAAACAAAACACTAATTTATAAGGGGGATGTCTTCATGCACAAAAATGCCATAACTGCTGCAAATGTATATGTAGTTTTGCAGATATAGCTACTGATTCACTGTGCTGCGTGATTCACCGTGCCCCAGTTTCCCCTACTAACTCATCCTTTTACAGTGACATTATGTGTAACACAGGATGAAACATGTATCACATATTTTGTACTGTAATATTTAAGCAGTGAAACTGTGTGTATGTTGTGTGTGGGTGATCTAAAGAAATGTCCCGATGGTATTTCATGATAAATGAGTTATTTGAATCAATGATTCTGTGAGTGCAAGTTTTCTTTAAAGATATGAACACACAATGAGATGTTTTGAATGTTGGACAGCCTGTGAAACACATGGTGACCATTTTGACTTTTGAAAAATGACATCAAGGTTCTGACACGAATGTCAAAGCAATAGACAAAATGTAACATTTGAAAAATGGTGGTCATTTGTGTTTTTTGTTTTTTGTTTTGTTTTGTTTTTTGGTGGTGGTGGGTTTTTGTTGTTGTTGTTGTTTTGTTTTTTGAAAAGTAGCTTTCAGTAGCCAGTGAAAATATGATAATAAAAAAAATTAAAGCGAATGGAAAAAACCCAGCACGAAATAGTGTGTGTGTGTGTGTGTGTGTGTGTGTGTGTGTGTGTGTGTGTGTGTGTGTGTGTGTGTGTGTGTGTGTGTGTGTGTGTGTGTGTGTGTGTGTGTGTGTGTGTGTGTGTGTGTTTTGGGGGATAATAAATCGCCAGCGTTCCTGCCCTTGATAAGGTCGCTGATTTGGAACAAGCCTCCTACTTTGCAGAACTTGGCTTTTGTGTTCCGTTAAAAAAAAAAAAAAAAAAAATCCGTTGTTTGTTGAGGCCAAATTCAACTGCAACCTTGTGCGCTCTCCAATATAGCAGAGCATCATGTTTCATGCACTGTGTGTGTGTGTGTGTGTGTGTACATGTGTGTGTACACATGCATGCTGTGTGCATGCATGCATGCTTGTTTTTTTTTCTTCTTTTTATTTACTGCCTTATTTAGCTGACTAGACTGTCAACTGACAGCCTCTCCCTGAATGCACCTTCTGTTCAATGTGTTATAATATATAAACTAAAAAATGTAAATCAGTAAATACATGTCAACTTATCATCAACGTTTGCTTTGGGTTCTTTACTCCAGTAACAAGTGTTAATTATTTAATCTTACCAATGTGAGATTGAATTGACTCTACACATTATTACCTCCGCCATGGAGGTTATGTTTTCGGTCGAGTTTGTTTGTTTGTCTGTCTGTCTGTTTGTCTATTTTTCAGCAGAATAACTCAAAAAGTTTTGAACGGATTTTGATTAAATTTTGTGGAGTGGTTGGAAATGACAAGAGGAACAAGTGATTAAATTTTAGTGGTGATCTGGATCACAATCCGGATCCAGGAACCTTTTAAAGGATTCTTCACCATTGCGGGATAAGGGGAATTTTGACATTCTAGTTTCTAACTCCACAAAAACAAGGCAGAAAGGCTTGAAAAAAATTATGGTGTAATATAGTCAAATGTTCTATCAAACAACAAAGTTTGGTGATGATCAGATCCGGATTCCGGATCTGGTGATCCAGAATATGCAAAAATATAGGGAAAATAGAAAATGTGTCAGTGTGACAGCTAGAGATGCACAACTAACACGAAATTGTAGCTGAATCTGTACTGATTCAGTAAGGTGTCATCAGATTTGATATAGCTTCAAATGTTATGGAGCTAGGTCCAGAAGAAAACCGCCATTACCGAAAAATCGTTTTTATACAATAACTTTTGAACTAATAAAGACATAAAAGTGATTCCAAGTTCAAGTGGTATGTTTTCATGGTCAAGGATGTCAAATATAAAGGAAAGAGGAAAGTGTATGTATCATAGTTTTGGTTGTATCACTGAATTGTTGAATAGATCACTGTGCCAAGGAGGGAATCTCTTTAGGGTCAGTGACCCTATGGCCTTGTGTTGGGAAAGTGTAGTGACACGGACCCACAACAGGGGGCGTAAATGAACGGACAATGGAAGGAGTCAAATTATAACACTTTACTGTTGTGAATGACACAACCAAACACAGCAGATTTCAGAATGTGCAAAAGTCAATCAATAAAGGTGTCGTGTGGGCAGGCTCGACGATAAGAGACGCCCGTCTGGAAACGAACCGGAACCACACGATTTCCACTACCACCGAACCCGAGAAATACTGGAGCCGCCAAGTCCCGAAGTCCCCAGGTGGCCACCGTCTCAGCGTGTCGGATCTGGTACTCTAGATGAAGATGATATCTCGGCAGTGTGGTGGAGGTGTCTTCCTGCTTTTATTCCAGATGTGGGTTGGTTGATTAGTGACAGGTGTCACAGATGATGGGTGACAGCTGTCATCACGGCTTGTTCCTGAGGCGGCAGCGCCCTCTGCGCCTGAAGCCCGCACTTCAGGCAGGGCGCCCTCTGGTGGTGGGCCAGCAGTACCTCCTCTTCTGGCGGCCCACACAACACCTTGTTTAGAGAAGTGTTTCATAAATGTTAAAAAAGTCATATATTTGCAGTTTAGTTGAATAATAAATTGAATTTTGTCTCTTATTTGTTTTTGTCTATAAGCACATGCAATATCAATATCAGTGCTCAGATGACAGTAGCTTCTGGGAAAGGTGCAAGTTGCAATAAACTGTGATGCCAAGCGCTAAGGATACATGCTATCCAGTCACAGCAGATGAAACTTATTTTTTTTACTACTGAGCAAACATCATTGTTAGACTTTTTTAGGTTCAATGATTCCACGGCGTGTAGATGTTATGGCGTCAGTGACCCCATGGCCTTGGGGGAGGTTTGCACTCTCTGAGTGCTTCTAGTTTTTCTGTTTATTTTAGCTGCACAGTTTTAAGATTCAGTTTGTCTCCAGACGGTAGAATACCCAGACTGTAGAATATGTTCATGGTTGGGCCAGTTTGGTGTCTCTGTGGGAAACATGGAAGGTTATAGTTTTAAAAACATCTATTCACCATTCCAGGTGTTTCTGAGCTGACTGATCATTTTCAGAGCAGGATTAAGTTTCTGAACCGGAACCATCAGGCCGCTGTGACACATCGACTCAAGCTTCAGAGCAGCGTTTGCTTACTTTGGTTTGGTTCCTCTGGATTTGGATTTGTGAGGAAGTGGCTCAGGGGTCAACAGGAGTCATTTCTCTCAGCACCTGCCTATACATGTCATAAAACATTTACAGACTTCTTACAGAAGACTTTGCCAAACACTCTATCCAGAGCCTTGCAAGGGGTCCTTGACCTACACTCCCACCTCAGTTTTGGAGTGAGATCTTAGCATGGTGGAATACATCTCACAACAACTAAAAATGAGAACTTTAGCTCTGTTGTGCTGAGCACATAATTGCCAACTTTATCACTATTTATGTTGAATGATGTGTGTGTGTGCACAGACACTCGTGCACGGGTGTGTGTGCCTGTCATAAAGGGAACTCTGATTTTATTATCTGGACACCAGATGTTCCAGTGTGGATTTGTGCCAGACTCACATTCATTTTCAAGGCTGCAGCCGGCTGGTTGGTAATTGGTTGTCATGAAAGAAACCTGCACCAAACCACAGACATCAGACAAAAGAACCATCGCAGACAGAAAAAAAACATTCAAAGCAGTGTGTCAAAATGTGAGCTTGTTTGAAATCATTCTTCCTGGGTCGATAAAAATGATTGTTGGTGTAGCGAGTGTGTTCAGCCCTCACACAGCACAGATACACACAGATCAGCTCATTTCTGTCATGTTATTACATTTTCACTGTCAGTCTGATTAATAAACATTTCATCACACTTATATTTAAAGTGTTATTTTACCTACTATCATGGATTCTTCCAGAAATTCAAATGATAATCCTGTAGTAAAGACTGTCATTCATTCATTCATCTCCTGGAGCGTGTCCCAGCAGTCACAGGGCGAGAGACAGGGTACACACGGGACAGGAAATCAAAGTCCAGATCTTCTTGCTGTGAGGCCAGAGCGCTGCCCGCTGGAGATGTTGACTGTCTTCTGTTGTCTGTTGTCCTGATTTTTCACACACAGACACAAAAACCTAACTGTGGTGTCCAGGCAACTGGTTCCTGCAGCTCAAGCTTGTTTCTCGTGGAACCAAAGTGGTCTCAGAGGATTCCGGGATGCTGCGTTGCTTGTACACTGTTAAGTGCTTGTGTGGAGTGGGTGTTGGGTGGGGTTGTGGAAACCAGCGACTCGGGTGAGGAACGGTTATTTGACCTTGACTTTCTGGATGGCAGTGTGATCTCTGCAGAGTCAGTGCATTCCTTGATAGCAGCACTTGAAAGCAGTGGTCCTGGATCGAGACAATGACTTCCTTGATTCTGCTATCAGAAGTGTACCTGCAGAAGCAGTGCTGGTGGTGATGGACACATGATTGCCTAAACTGGATCACAGGTATGGTGGGGTAAGGAAGTGGAGCAGCACTTTGGTTTTCTGAATGTGTCCTCCGGGTCCACATGCTAGCAGCCGTTCTTCAAAATCAGCATATAGTTGGTTTTGAGATTGTGGAGGGTTTATTTCAGATCCCTGGTTAACAGTGAATACAGGACATCCACAAAGACATTGGACTTAATGAGAAGAAGAAACCTGCTTTATGTAATGTAGATATTGCTTTGCATCTGTTGAGCTGTTCGTTCACACTCACGGGCACCACTGGAAATAAAAAAAGGAAAAACCTATAGAATACAGATTGTCATTAGTTCTGACCACATGAAATACCTTATAAATTTGGGGACCACTTGTCTGTAGTTCTAATGTATATTTCTATCAGAGAAGGGTCGGGTGGGGTTGCAAGGTCCTGGCATTCATGTACAACCCCAATTTCAAAGAAGTTGGGACGTTGTGTAAAATGTAAATACAGAATACGATTTGCAAATCCTCTTCAACCTATATTCAATTGAATACACCACAAAGACAAGATATTTAATGTTCAAACTGATAAACATTATTGTTTTTGTGCAAATATTTGCTCATTTTGAAATGGATGCCTGCAACACGTTTCAAAAAAGTTGGGACAGTGGCATGTTTAGCACTGTGTTACATCACCTTTCCTTCTAACAACACTCAATAAGCGTTTGGGACCTGAGCAGGGGCATCGGACTGGGGAGGTAAAGTGTACTATGTACCCAGGGCCCAGAGCATGCCGGGGGGGGGGCACAAAAAAACTGGCATTAAATACATTTTTGTGTTGCATGTTATTAATGTCCATACAATTCATGTTGTAAAAGAATATAATTAGAATGAATGTATATCTCTAACAATAATATTGAAAGATCTCTGAGGGCCCTTCCCACCCCTGCACAGTTGCACAATGGTTTAGTCCAGGCTCACAGGTGGCACGCTGCCCCACACACACACACACACACACACACACACACATACACACACATCCCAAACGGGATCTGACAGAAAGAGGAGGTGTTTAGTAGTGCTGAAACAACTAATCAATTTAATCAATTATTAAAATAGTTGTCAACTAATTTAGTCATCAATTAGTTGTTAAATAACTTTGTTTTACCTCAAATGTTTTGTTTCTTCCATATAAATCAACCGTTTCTGGAGCGCGGCATTGCTTTGAACCTTGAACCAATCGAAGCAGTGATTTGCAGATCGAAGCAATGCGTCGATCTGGTGCTTTGTTGATTCAGTGTTTTATTTCGCGTAATCTTAATTTTTCCCCAATAAAACCCCAAAGAGCATATGTCTGTGAGTAATATTTACCTTTTTATGTTAATCTGACCTGTTATGGTCTTCTGAAACAGTTGATAGATGTATTTTATAACTTAAAAAATGGGACCGATGCTAACGTGTTAGCATGTCTATGGCATTTTCAATGTTGAAGTTAGCATTAAGCTGTTGCAGCTGTCAGCGCATTTGTTTTCTTTATAATAATTCATGGCTCAGCGTTTGTTGTCGTAAAAGAGTCAAATGTATTACAAATTGTAATATTTTATTCATTATTTTTATTTATATATCAATAATAGTAATAATAACTAATAATACCACAATACAGTTTTAGAGAAACAGACAAAAAGAATCTGATAAAACAAAACAGAAAAGATTAAACCAACTAACAATGAACATAAATAAATATAGAAATAACTGTTTCCTGTGAACACCTAGTGACTCTTAAACCTCGACTTCATCTCTGTTTTATTTAAGTTTAATGACAATTTGTTTTGGTCAAACCACATCTAAGCTGTGTTTTTACACAAGAAAAAAATAAAATGCAGTAAACTGCACATTTGTGTCTTTTTTCACAAAAATATCTTATTAAATATAACATATTACACTTTCGTCAGGCCTTTAAAATACTTTTGTGGATTCTTGCTGTAATATGTTGTCAGTGGTTGAGATAGTTGCTGTAGGCATCTAAAAATGCTCATAATCGGGTGAAACCTGATAGAAATCTCTTTGTGGTGTGTTGGTGATGTATGTATGTGCAAAATAAAACAAAACACTACTCCAGGTATGTTTTTTACAAGAAAATAACATCATAACCTTATTACAAGGTCAAACATTGATGTTGCGTGATAAAGGCCTTTTAATAATAACTCACTTAAAGAAATAATGACAAAACTCACATGTAAGTAAAAAAAAAAAAACTATTAATCGAAAAAATAATCAACCAATGAAGTGATTAGTAAAAAAATAATCGTTAGTTGCAGCCCTAATGTTTAGGCTGAAATAAAATATATCTTTCCTAAAAAATCAAAGTCCGGATTTCAAAAAAGAAGAGAAAAAAGGACAGGGAAAGAAAACTAAATGAGGGAAAGCAGCTGCTAACCAAAGTCTTTGAAAAGAGAGGTGAGGTTGAAAGCTAGCAATATTGAGTTGAGGGTCTGGGGGACCAAATTGCATCATTTTTCTAGAAAATGGTGCAATTTGGTGCATTCCTGTGCATTTTAACAGACGGGAATGCACCAAATTGTACCCCAAATTGTACCATTTTTCTAGAAAATGCTGCAATTTGGTCCCCCAACTTTAAAAAGGGTTCTGACTCCCAGGTGTGATCTAAGGTATACATGATTTAGACCTGGTTTGACTATGCATTAGAAATGTGGTGTTTGCGTTAATAAAAAAGAACATAACTGTGTGTGTGTGTGGGGGGGGGGGGGGGGGGGGTCTTCAATATGGCTAGTACCTAGGGCCCAGAATTTGGTGCTATGCCCCTGGACCTGAGGACACTAATTGTTGAAGCTTTGTAGGTGGAATTCTTTCCCATTCTTGCTTGATGTACGACTTCAGCTGTTCAACAGTCCGGAGTCTCCATTGTCGTATTTTGCTCTTCATAATGCGCCACACATTTTCAATGAGCGACAGGTCTGAACTGCAGGCAGGCCAGTCTAGTACCCACACTCTTTTACTACGAAGCCACGCTGTTGTAACACGTGTAGAATGCGGCTTGGCATTGTCTTGCTGAAATAAGCAGGGACGAAACCTGAATGTACCTTTCAGCATTGATGGTGCCATCACAGATGTTGGCTTTTGAACTTTGTGTCTGTCCATTTCAAATGAGCTCGGGCCCAGAGAAGGCGGCGGTGTTTCTGGATGTTGTTGATATATGGCTTTCACTTTGCATGATAGAGTTTTAGCTTGCACTTGTAGATGTAGCGACGAACTCTGTTAACTGACAAAGGTTTTCTGAAGTGTTCCTGAGCCCACGCGGTAAGATCCTTTACACAATGATGTTGATTTTTAATGCAGTGCTGCCTGAGGGATCGAAAGTCACAGGCATTCAATGTTGGTTTTTGGCCTTGCTGCTTACGTGTAGAAAGTTCTCCAGATTCTCTGAATCTTCTGATTATATTATGGACTGTAGATGATGGAATCCCTATTGAACATTGAGAAACATTGATCTTAAGCTGTTGGACTATTTTCTTCACGCAGTTGTTTACAAAGTGGTGATCCTTGCCCCATCTTTGCTTTTGAACGTCTGAGCCTTTTGTTCCTTTTATACCCAATCATGACACTCACCTGTTTCCAATGAACCTGTTACCTGTGGAATGTTCCAAACAGGTGTTCTTTGAGCATTCATCAACTTTTCCAGTCTTTTGTTGCCCCTGTCACAGCTTTTTTGAAATGTGTTGCAGGCATCCATTTCAAACTGAACAAATATTTGCACAAAAACAAAAACGTCTATCAGTTTGAACAATAAATATCTTGTCTTTGTGGTGTATTCAATTGAATATAATTTGAAGAGGATTTACAAATCATTGTATTCTGTTTTTATTTACATTTCACACAAAGTCCCAACTTCAATGGAATTGGGGTTGTACCATCATGAGTGGGGATGCAGAGAAATTCTAGAAATTAACTTTAACAAGAGCAATCAGAGATTTCTGATATCCACTAATCCGGATCAACAATTCTGTGGTGCAAATTTGGTGACAATCCGTGAAGTAGTATTGAAGTAATTCTTCAAAGCCTACATAAGGGGAAATCGATCCAGAATCTGGAACTGGATCTGGATCACCTCCAAAATTCAGTGGAGTCTTCCATGTCCTAATATCTATCTGTGATGAAATGTTCATCAAAATCTGCAGTAGTTTTTGGTGTAATCCTGCTAACAGACAGACAGACAAAATAAATAAATGACAATGATTTTATTACATCCATCCATAAAAGTTCACAATTGATCACCAGGACAAAGGCCAAACATTTAAAAAAAAAATGTTTAAATCAATTTAGGACCTGGTGTTGTCCCACAAGCTGATTATTGATCACATTTGTCTTGAAGACGTACTTATGGATGATCATACCCCAAAAGTCTGTGGTTTATTCTGAATAAAAAATAGCTGCTATTAGGACTAAGAGCAGTGTTGCTGCTGCTGTGGATGATTGTTGCATAGATGTGAAAACTATTTTGGAATTTCTGGTCAGGATCTTTCTTGGTTGCCATCATGTTTATCCAACCAGCTCACATAGTAACCAGATCACATAGTAACATTTCTGTACAGTCAAACATCGGAATACTATTATTACTGTTTTACATGTCCATTAAGAGACAGTAATCTCTTTCATATTACAATTTTAATAGAATGTTTGGCTTCAATGAAAAACTGGATGTCGTGCTCCTCTGCGTGTATCTGATCACATCAGATCTCAGAAGTGAAGCACAGCAGTTCCTTATTAGTTCTTGGATGGGAGAAGACTTGGGAAGACCGGGGACTGTTTGGTTTTCTCCATATAATACAGCTGGAGTTGCATCAGGAAGGCCGTCTGAAGTAATCCCAATGTACTGGATCTGCTGTGGTGACCCCAAGAAACTAGTAAAAGCTGAAGGACAAACAACCACAAGAAGATGTCATTTCCTAGTTTTAAAATCAGAGAAGACTCAAACTAGAAGCACTCAGAGAGTGCAAAACCTCCACCAAGGCCATGGGGTCACTGACGCCATAACATCTACACGCCGTGGAATCATTGAACCTAAAAAAGTCTAACAATGATGTTTACTCAGTAGTAAAAAAGTTTCATCTGCTGTGACTGGATAGCATGTATCCTTAGCGCTTGGCATCACAGTTTATTGCAACTTGCACCTTTCCCAGAAGCTACTGTCATCTGAGCACTGATATTGATATTGCATGTGCTTATAGACAAAAACAAATAAGAGACAAAATTCAATTTATTATTCAACTAAACTGCAAATATCTGAATTTTTTAACATTTATGAAACACTTCTCTAAACAAGGTCATAGGGTCACTGACCCTAAAGAGATTCCCTCCTTGGCACAGTGATCTATTTCTTTTTGTCTCTTTCTCTAAAATTGTATATAATAATCATTAGATTATTAATATATAAACAAAAATAAATTTAAGAAATATTACAATTTGAAAACAAATGCACTGCTTAAAGCTAACTTTTAACACTGAAAATGCCATAGACATGCTAACGCATTAGCATCGGGATCCGGATCGTGATCCGGATCACCACTAAAATTTAATCACTTGTTCCTCTTGTCATTTCCAACCACTCCACAAAATTTCAACAAAAATAAATTTAAGAAAAAAAATTACAATTTGAAAACAAATGCACCCGAACGTGATGACAGCTGCAACTGCTTAATGCTAACTTTTAACATTGAAAATGCTTTAGACATGCTAATGTGTTAGCATTGGGATCCGGATCACCACTAAAATTTAATCACTTGTTCCTCTTGTCATTTCCAACCACTCCACAAAATGTCATCAAAATCCATTCAAAACGTTTTGAGTTATCCTGCTGACAGACAGACAAACAAACAAACAAACAAACACGACCAAAAACATAACCTCCTTGGTGGAGGTAATGATGGTTATTTTCCTGTGAATTATAGAGACCTGTGTGATCAGTCACATTTTTATTGGATGCATGTGTCCATCATTGGTTCATCTTTGATGATCTGATGCTGTCCTTTGAATTGTACAGATTGCTATGGTTAGCTTTTTTCCATTTGGGGAAGACTTACTGTATTCTGTCCATGGGTGATATAGAGACATGCAAGTCAGGTCTGGGGGCATGTTCTGGTATCACATCACCACATCATCAGACCATGGAAATTCCCACATGGCCAAAATAACATAGCTGACTTTCCCTCATGATGTATGAGACCATTAGCTTGAAAGTATCAAAGATAATGTTATGGTAAAACTCCACAAAGGACAGGAATTGGACCCCAAATGCAAGATAGCAGATGATTCAGAGTTAAGTGGAAAAAACAAGTGTTTATTGCTCCAGAACTCAAAACTCCAAAATATACAATAAGTGTTCATCCACAAGGCAGGGAAACCAAGGTGACAAAATCCAAAAGGCAAACAAGAACATGGAAATCATGAGCAACACCAAGTGCCTATCATCAAAGTCACAGTGAAGGTAAACTTACAATTGATGCACTGGTGAGGATGGAACAGGATGTGTGGAATAAAAAACACAGATTAACATTTACAATCAACCGGCAGAGAGGGAGTGAACTGGAAGAAGTTAAATACCAAACACAACTGCCAACAACATCACACTAGTGTGGAAAGACACATGGAATAGCAAAGGCACGTGAGAGGGAGTGACATGACAAATGGCAGGTGGGAGGAAAATCAATAAGTGCACAAAAGACAGTAATGACGGACAACCCAAGCGAAAGAAAACAAAACCTGAACATGAAATACACTGACATAGAAGAGAACAGAAATACAATAACTGCAAGGAGAAGAAATAAAAGACACGAAGACCAGGGCCCGGTTTCATAAACCAGTCTAATCTTGTTTAGATGAATAAACTCACTTAGTTAACTAATTTTTTGACGTAAGTGTTTAGTCAGCTAAAGTTTCATGTTACCCAACTAAAGATTTTAGCCTGGTACAGAGGAAGCTAATTTTATTTTTGTCGACAAGACATTAGTGTCTTACCTCAAAAATGGCAGCTATCATGTACCAACACTTAATGGAACATTCAAGAGTAGCCTTATGTCACTTGAATTCCTTCAGAAGGAGAGCTTCCTCCACTTTTAGCCATGGTTGTGGCAGACGGCTGTTATGATATGTTTGTGACAGTTCTCACATTAGCCACCAGGCCTCGCTGTTGCGCCGAGCAGCATTGTGTGCACCGAGAGGCTTGAGGGAAGTGTAGAAGAAGAAACTGAAGAGTAAAACTGCTAGGCTAAGAGCTAAGCACGTCATTCTACAGTTCGTGTGTGTCCGTAAATGTTAAAAAAGCCAGTTAACAAAACAAAGGCTACACACTTCATGACAAAGACCAACCTATAAGTAAACAAAACTGTTGTGCATTGGAGCCATCTCTTGGCAACAGCATGCGCAAGCACGTTATGCCTGTGAAAACTGTAAGATGGCCAGTCTGCAAGTTTAGCCATCGATGTGAAATGGTGATTAGATGGATAATGTTGGGCGACTAACTGTAGTCGACTAGGTAAGTTTAGTAGACTGAAAAATTAGATTGCTTTATGAAACCGGGCCCAGTAAGAATGGCATGGCCCGCCCCGCCCTCTCTTGACAGGAGTCAAATCGCTGCGCCTCGTTGTCAGGCGTTACCCTAACAATGGATGCAACTGTGGACCAGGAAACAACAGATACTAAGACCCCAGAGGACGAGACAGGGTAGACCTACTCGTTCACATGCTCACCAACACAAGGGGAAGCACACCCAGGGGCTGAAGCACCAACAGCACAGGATGGAGGATGGCAGATGGAGGAACGGTGAACCTATGCATGCGCGCACACACGCTCATCCAAACACAAGCATAAACCCACCTTCACTTCCACACGTGTTCTCTCAGACACAACCGGAGCATACGCAATCCCCGCACACACACCCGAGGCACACACCAGAGAGTGCAGGAAGGCAGACATTATCACATCTATGCTACGGACAGCTGGGATACACCTACACACACGCAGACATGAGAGAACCCACGATACATAAAAAGAACCAAAAAACCCCAGAACAGAACCAACCCCAACAGATACCAAGTACTTATAACATTAGTATGTCACTGACAAGCACACAAGTCTTACAAATATACAGTCTGACAGGAATCACCAGAACCCTAAAGACTTGGACCTTCATTCTGCTGCAAAGCTCTTAGTCTTGAACTTGCAATCCTGGATCCTAGGGCCAGTGGCCCTAATGTACTTTAACAGCTGCACACAAGAAGGGATGAACATGCAACTATTTCACCAAGCCATTAAAATATAAACATGACAAATAATTACCTTTTTAAATGGCTCCAAGTCTTCATAATTCAATTTCAATTTATTTTCATTTGTATAGCACGAAATCACAACAGAGTTGCCTCAAGGCACTTCACACAAGTAAGGTCTAACCTTACTAACCCCCAGAGCAGCAGTGGTAAGGAAAAACTCCCTCTGAGGAAGAAACCTCAAGCAGACCAGACTCAAAGGGGTGACCCTCATAATGTGTCTCTCTGCAAGCCAACTTCTGAATCCTGGTTAAACATCAGATATATATAAATAAACTTATATGACTTGATTGCTATACAATGCAGTGAGTGATGAAAGGATAAATGAGTCCACCGCCTTCAGAGTGTTCACATAACAAAAAAAAACAAAAAAAAACAACAACAAATGTTATTCTGTTTTAAATGACCAAGTTAAAAGAACATTTAAACTGGATGATTAGTGCATTCTGGATTGATGAGGAAATAGTAACAGCTGTGCTCATCAGTCAGTGAAACAGACAGATTCTGCACAAAAATGACCAAAATCAGATAAATAAACTAATATTTTCAGTAGAGATGGACAACTAGTTGTAATAAATCAAATCAAATCAATTTTATTTATATAGCGCCAAATCTCAACAAACAGTTGCCCCAAGGCGCTTTATATTGTAAGGCAAAAGCCATACATAATTACAGAAAAACCCCAACGGTCAAAACGACCCCCTGTGAGCAAGCACTTGGTGACAGTGGGAAGGAAAAACTCCCTTTTAACAGGAAGAAACCTCCAGCAGAACCAGGCTCAGGGAGGGGCAGTCTTCTGCTGGGACTGGTTGGGGCTGAGGGAGAGAATCAGGAAAAAGACATGCTGTGGAAGAGAGTAACTACAACTACATAACTAATAGTCAACTACAACTAGCTGACATGCGAATAGTTGGCGCTATATATAAAGGAAAATAAATTGAATAGTCGACTATTTTTTATTAGTCGACTAGTTGAAAGTCATTGATTAAATTACTGTTAAAAAAACAGACCTGCTTGAGCTGCCACTGCTTCCTTCACTCAGTGAAAAGTGTGTGAACGTTGGCAGGTGAGTTAAGGTGCCCTGGCACTTGCACAACTTCGATTGTCGTCACAATCCCACCCGCTGTGTTCCCAGCAGGATGCTGTGTTTTTTTCAACTGGCTGCCAGGCGTTGTGCGCTGGATGCTGCGTATATGAAATAATTTTTTTGTAGCTGATTAATCGTTTTCTGTCTGATTGGCTGTTGAAAACAGCTCTAATCGCTTCTGGAATCACAGAGGAGCACTCCAGCTGCTGCTTTTCTCACACACGCACTTAATGAAGTGGAAAATGTATTTGGAGCCATCTAAAAAGTAATTACTTGTCATGTTTATATTTTAATAGCTTGGTAAAAGCTATAAAACAAGGATAATACATGTATCTATAATACAGTATCAATTAAAAAAATAAGGAAATAGGGATAAAAAATAGGGCAAGTAAGGTGTGTGGGTTGGGGGTGGGCTGAGTGTGGGACTGTGGTTGCCCTTCCTCTGTGCACTGGACATTCCCAGTTGGACTGAGTATTTGGTTGCTGCAGGACTGCAGGCATCTGGTGTGTGTGTTTGTACACTCGAGTTCAGAATCATTGGCACCCCTTTAAAATATAAAATAAATGAATCAGTTGTGTCCAGCCAGATACAGTGTGTGTGTGTGTGTGTGTGTGTGTGTGTGTGTGTGTGTGTGTGTGTTGCTGCTTCTCCCAAATGTTGTGAGAAGGAATGGAAATATTACAAAGTGTTAAATGCTTTAGTTCTCCGGTTGTTTGTCAGACTGTGTTAATGAATGTGTACACTCAGCTGACACTTCATCAGGTCGCACATCTCACACCAGTACCCTGTTTCTTGTTTTTGTTTTTCAGAACTTAATTCTTCTTGGCATAGATTCAGCAAGGTGTTTGAAACCTTCCTCAGAGATGTTGGTCCATATTGACATGACGACATCACACAGTCGCCTGTTCAACCAGTCTGTCCATTCTCCTCTGACCTCTGACATCAACAAAGCCTTTTCATCCACATAACTGCAGCTCACTGAATGTCTTCTCTTTTATTGGATGATTCTCTGTAAACCCTAGAGATGGTTGTGCATGAAAATCCCAGTATATCAGCAGTTTCTGAAATACTGAGACCAGCCGTCTGGCACCAACAACCATGTCACGTTCAAAGTGACATAAAGCCCCTTTATTCCCCATTCTGATGCTCAATTTGAACTTCAAGTCGTCTTCACCACGTCTAGATGCCTAAATGCATTGAGTTGCTGCCATGTGATTGTTAACAAGCAATTGAACAGGTGTACCTAATAAAGTGGCGACGAGTGTATAAAAAAGTTGATAAAAAATTTAAAAAAAAGATAGACAAATAAAAGATAAAAAAATAAAAAATAAAAACATTAAACATCTTTGGTTCATGTAGTCTAGAAAGAAACAGAAGTCAAAATAAATATAAGAATCACTGCATTAGTTTTTGATTTGTTTGTTTTGCCTCAGCTTTTTTCTGATTTGAAGATTCTTTGATTGATTTCCCAACACTTATTTCCAAATATGGAACATGAAAAAAGTGCAGCTCTTAAGTGTTTTATGACAGCAGTGCACTTGGAAAGAATTTGGAAAACATATTTATTATTTCAGTTTTATTTTAATCCTTAAAAAAGTGTGGAATTTTACAAAGTAGTGAAAAGGAGCAAGAGAGAGAGAGAGAGAGAGACTTTCTGAGGAAATGTCAGCTGAGGCATCAGAGAAATGTGAGTGAACAAGGTTATCCCCTCTGGAAGTGTGTCAGTTGGCGAGGGGCTGTTGTCCTGTTATCAGCATGGAGGTCGTGCAGGTCAGGGTCAAGGGGAATGAGATGAGAGGCAGCCTGAGGTGAGGAGGAGGTGGAGGCGTGGGGAGAGGGACCACACTTGGTGAAGGCACGCTTCTGGAGTATGGTGGAGCGCACGCTGTCCAAACACGAGCCAGGACACGCAGAGTACAAGCGTGTAGACCAAACGCACAGCCAGTCCTAGCTCCCAGCCTTGACACGGGTCCTGACTGACGTCAGGGCAGTAGGCCCAAACCAAACCCGGGCCTTTTTCATCTGCACAGAATGCTGTCACAGAAAGTCTTAAAACATTGTACAAATAATCCACCAACATTATTACGCTGATGTTACATTTACTACAACAGAAAAAATGATGCTGATGATGGTAAACTTTATTTGGCTTCAGTCACACTGCTCCAACAGTCCTTCAGAATCTCGTATCTGAACCTAGTTGTCCCATAACGACAGTATCATTTATAACATGACCTCATGATGTATTTTCTTTCAGTCAAACCGGAGCTGTGACTCAAAGAACAACTCGCTGAATCAGCTTGTTTGATGGAAAAACTCCATTAGTGAGATGAATGAAAATGAATGAACCTGAAAAAATGTTTGTCTTTCAAAGCAGCACAAAACATTGATTTTTACATTGGATACCTGTCCTGACATGAATTCCTTTTAATGCCAATAATTTATTTGACATGTGATTAACACACACACTTTCTCTGACCCTCCACCCACACCGTAGTTTGGAACTTCAGGAAGCCAGACAGCAGTGTGTGGATGGCAGCATAAACAAACCTCCATGAGCAAAAATGAGCAATCGAGGCTTGTTAGTTTGTTTGTTTGTTTGTTTGTTTTTTATCTGTATGGGATTAATAAATCCTGAGTCATGACATAAGCACATGTTGTCTGCTTCACTATAAGCCCTTTACACAGTGCATGCCTCACTCTGTTTCATTAGCATGGGACAGTCACAGGGTCAGAGCTGAACAGACAAACATTGTTTCAAATACACAAAAGTCTGTTTCTGATGGATGCAGGGTGTGATATTACCTTCCTCCCAGCCAATCATAAAGCTATTTCCACAAAAAATAAAGGTTTTTTCCGGAAGGGTCAAGAGGGTACAGGTTTTCTTTGCAGCCACTGACTCCACCGGGTGATTTCACTGATTAATATCACTTTGAGCAGATGGAATCAGTTAATCTGTGAAATCACCTGGTGGAGTCAGTGGCTGCAAAGAAAACCTGTACCCTCTTGGCCCTTTCTGGAGCAAGTTGCCCACCCCTGGTCTATATTGTTTATGATCCTACATTGTCCTTTGATCTCCACATTAGAAATATTATGAGGACTGCTTTCTTCCAACTGCAAAATATAGCGAAGATTCATCCCATCCTGTCTATGGCTGATGCTGAGACCCTGAACCATGCGTTTGTCTCTTCTAGATTGGACTACTCCAATGTTCTATTTTCTGGTTTACCACAGTCCAGCATTAGGGGTCTCCAATTGGTTCAAAATGCTATAGTCAGACTTTTGACAGGAAGCAGAAAGTTTGACCAAAGTATGATCAATCTATCTTTGTTAGTTGGCTATGTACCACAGGCTTTTAAGGTGGCAGTAATTAAACCATTACTTAAAAAGCCATCACTTGACCCAGCTATCTTAGCTAATTATAGGCCAATCTCCAACCTTCCTTTTCTCTCAAAAATTCTTGAAAGGGTAGTTGTAAAACAGCTAACTGATCATCTGCAGAGGAATGGTCTATTTGAAGAGTTTCAGTCAGGTTTTAGAATTCATCATAGTACAGAAACAGCATTAGTGAAGGTTACAAATGATCTTCTTATGGCCTCGGACAGTGGACTCATCTCTGTGCTTGTTCTGTTAGACCTCAGTGCTGCTTTTGATACTGTTGACCATAAAATTTTATTACAGAGATTAGAGCATGCCATAGGTATTAAAGGCACTGCGCTGCGGTGGTTTGAATCATATTTGTCTAATAGATTAAAATTTGTTCATGTAAATGGGGAATCTTCACAGACTAAAGTTAATTATGGAGTTCCACAAGGTTCTGTGCTAGGACCAATTTTATTCACTTTATACATGCTTCCCTTAGGCAGTATTATTAGACGGTATTGCTTAAATTTTCATTGTTACGCAGATGATACCCAGCTTGATCTATCCATGAAGCCAGAGGATACACACCAATTAGCTAAACTGCAGGATTGTCTTACAGACATAAAGACATGGATGACCTCTAATTTCCTGCTTTTAAACTCAGATAAAACTGATGTTATTGTACTTGGCCCCACAAATGTTAGAAACATGGTGTCTAACCAGATCCTTACTCTGGATGGCATTACCCTGACCTCTAGTAATACTGTGAGAAATCTTGGAGTCATTTTTGATCAGGATATGTCATTCAAAGCGCATATTAAACAAATATGTAGGACTGCTTTTTTGCATTTACGCAATATCTCTAAAATCAGAAAGGTCTTGTCTCAGAGTGATGCTGAAAAACTAATTCATGCATTTATTTCCTCTAGGCTGGACTATTGTAATTCATTATTATCAGGTTGTCCTAAAAGTTCCCTAAAAAGCCTTCAGTTAATTCAAAATGCTGCAGCTAGAGTACTGACGGGGACTAGAAGGAGAGAGCATATCTCACCCATATTGGCCTCTCTTCATTGGCTTCCTGTTAATTCTAGAATAGAATTTAAAATTCTTCTTCTTACTTATAAGGTTTTGAATAATCAGGTCCCATCCTATCTTAGGGACCTCGTAGTACCATATCACCCCAATAGAGCGCTTCGCTCTCAGACTGCAGGCTTACTTGTAGTTCCTAGGGTTTGTAAGAGTAGAATGGGAGGCAGAGCCTTCAGCTTTCAGGCTCCTCTCCTGTGAAACCAGCTCCCAATTCAGATCAGGGAGACAGACACCCTCTCTACTTTTAAGATTAGGCTTAAAACTTTCCTTTTTGCTAAAGCTTATAGTTAGGGCTGGATCAGGTGACCCTGAACCATCCCTTAGTTATGCTGCTATAGACGTAGACTGCTGGGGGGTTCCCATGATGCACTGTTTCTTTCTCTTTTTGCTCTGTATGCACCACTCTGCATTTAATCATTAGTGATCGATCTCTGCTCCCCTCCACAGCATGTCTTTTTCCTGGTTCTCTCCCTCAGCCCCAACCAGTCCCAGCAGAAGACTGCCCCTCCCTGAGCCTGGTTCTGCTGGAGGTTTCTTCCTGTTAAAAGGGAGTTTTTCCTTCCCACTGTAGCCAAGTGCTTGCTCACAGGGGGTCGTTTTGACCGTTGGGGTTTTACATAATTATTGTATGGCCTTGCCTTACAATATAAAGCGCCTTGGGGCAACTGTTTGTTGTGATTTGGCGCTATATAAAAAAATTGATTGATTGATTGATTGATGAGATCAGATTTTAAGGTTCTGCTACGAATCTATAAAATTGTTCACGGACTGGCACCTCCCTGACCTAATTAAACCTTATGTACCAGCCTGGGATTTGCGTTCTCAAGGTGCAGGACTACTTTGTGTCCCTAGGGTGAATAAAAAGTCTGCGGGTCATAGAGCTTTCTCTTATTGTGCCCCTGTTCTGTGGAATGATCTCCCTGAGTCAATAAAATGGTCAGATTCTGCAGAGACTTTCAAGTCCAGACTTAAGACGCACTTATTTTTCCTTTCATATGGCTAGCATACTGGCATAGTATGTTAATATGCTTTTAACTCTTTTAAATTCATTTTATTAGGAAACAGAACGGGCCACAGCTTCAACTTTATCTAAATTCTGGGTCTTTTAGTGAAGCATAGGGCGAGTCGCCAGCGATCATCTTAGTATTGCTTCTATTTTTCTTGTTGCTTATTCCTGACTAAATATACTGTATTTGTTGTCTTTCTGATGTCTGCTTCTATTTTTTTTTCTCTCTGTTTGAGGTGTGGCTCCATCCAGAGATGGTTCTGGTGTCTGTTTCTGTAACCCTCCTGTCCTGTGCGCCGGTAACATTTCCTGTATATTCATTTTGTGAATTGTTTTTGTAAATTGTGTTGGTAGCATGGCCCAAGCATAGTGCCACCCTTTGAGTCTGGTCTGCTTGAGGTTTCTTCCTCAAATCTTCAGAGGGAGTTTTTCCTTGTCACTGTCGCCTGTGATCTTGCTCTGGGGTTAGTAAGGTTAGACCTTACTTGTGTGAAGCGCCTTGAGGCACCTTTGTTGTGATTTGGCGCTATATAAATGAAAATAAATTGAAATTGAAATTTATTGAACCTTTGGCCAAGGTCACCAAGGTCACCCTGATATATCCGGAATTAAGATAGGTGAAAAAAAAACCACATTATTTCCTTATTCGCAGATCATGTCCTTTTATGTCAGAATAAATCTGAGATGTGACAGCAATGTGACAGGAAAATCTACATAAACATAGCAAAACTTGTCATTATATTATAATAAAAAATTGAAATAAGCATTTATTTTTTACCATGAAATGACATGTCAGCACATGTCATTTAAAAAAAGGGGTTTCACAATGTATGGATTGATAACTGTAACAGAGTCCAGCAGGTGTCGCTGTGCTTATGAAGTTAGTAAACCTCACTCACAACAGCTTGAAAGGAATCTCTGGCACCAGGCCAGAGCCCTGGGTTTTAGCCTTCTGTTTAGAGAGTCCGACTTCCATGCCGATGATCGTGAGTTCACGTCCCGAGGAGAGCGAATGGGCAGCGTCATAACAACACAACGCAGAGTGCAGCCACTACATAACTACGATGTTTTGAACACGTCATTTATTAACTGAGGGGCGCCGGTCAAACAGGAGTCAACGGCAAGCCTTGACCTTTTGACCTGCATGTGATCTGATGCTTCTCTCTGATTGGCCTGCCTCAATTTTGCCTTTTGGGCAAACAGAACTGTGTCTCTGCAATCCCATATTTATTGACAGTGAATTGTATTGTGTTAGTATTTCTTGTCCTTGTGTGATTCTGCAGCTGACATCATACTTACAGTAGTGTTCAGAATAATAGTAGTGCTATGTGACTAAAAAGATTAATCCAGGTTTTGAGTATATTTTTTATTGTTACATGGGAAACAAGGTACCAGTAGATTCAGTAGATTCCCACAAATCCAACAAGACCAAGCATTCATGATATGCACACTCTTAAGGCTATGAAATTGGGCTATTAGTAAAAAAAGTAGAAAACGGGGTGTTCACAATAATAGCAGTGTGGCATTCAGTCAGTGAGTTCATCAGTTTTTGGGAACAAACAGGTGTGAATCAGGTGTCCCCTATTTAAGGATGAAGCCAGCACCTGTTGAACATGCTTTTCTCTTTGAAAGCCTGAGGAAAATGGGACGTTCAAGACATTGTTCAGAAGAACAGCGTAGTTTGATTAAAAAGTTGATTGGAGAGGGGAAAACTTATACACAGGTGCAAAAAAATTATACGTTGTTTATGTACAATGATCTCCAATGCTTTAAAATGGACAAAAAAAAAAAAAAACAGAGACGCATGGAAGAAAACAGAAAACAACGAACAAAATGGATAGAAGAATAACGAGAATAGCAAAGGCTCACCCATTGATCAGCTCCAGGATGATCAAAGACAGTCTGGAGTTACCTGTAAGTCCTGTGACAGTTAGAAGACACCTGTGTGAAGCTAATTTATTTGCAAGAATCCCCCAGAAAGTCCCTTCTGTTAAATAAAAGACGTGCAGAAGAGGTTACAATTTGCGAAAGAACACATCAACTGGCCTAAAGAGAAATGGAGGAATATTTTGTGGACCGATGAGAGTAAAATTGTTCTTTTTTGGGTCCAAGGGCCGCAGACAGTTTGTGAGACGACCCCCAAACTCTGAATTCAAGCCACAGTTCACAGTGAAGACAGTGAAGCATGGTGGTGCAAGCATCATGATATGGGCGTGTTTCTCCTACTATGGTGTTGGGCCTATATATCACATACCAGGTATCATGGATCAGTTTGGATATGTCAAAATACTTGAAGAGGTCATGTTGCCTTATGCTGAAGAGGACATGCCCTTGAAATGGAATTTAGGGATTCCATCATCTACATTCCATAATATAATCAGAAGATTCAGAGAATATGAAGAACTTTCTACATGTAAGGGGCAAGGCCAAAAACCAACATTGAATGCCCGTGACCTTAGATCCCTCACTGCATTAAAAATGAACATCATTGTGTAAAAGATCTTTTGGCGTGGGCTCAGTAACACTTCAGCAAACCATTGTCAGTTAACACAGGTCGTCACTACATCTACAAGTGCAAGTTAAAACTCCACCATGCAAAGTGAAAGCCATACATCAGCAACATCCAGAAATGCCACCGCCTTGTCTGGGCCCAAGCTCATTTGAAATGGACAGACACAAAGTTGAAAAGTGTGCTGTGGTCTGATGAGTCCAAATTTCAAATTGTTTTTGGAAGTCATGGATGTCGTGTCCTCTGGACAAAAGAAGAAAAAGACCACCCAGATTGTCACCAGCACAAAGTTCAAAAGCCAGCATCTGTGATGGTATGGGGGTGTGATAGTGCCCATGGCATGGACAACTTACACATCTGTGATGGCACCATCAGTGCTGAAAGGTACATCCAGGTTTTGGAGCAACACATGCTTCCATCCAAGAAACGTCTTTTTCAGGAACGTCCCTGTTGTGCACACACCCACATCTCACTGTTTGTGCTCCTCGCCAGCAGTACCAGATCCGACAGTCGGGGACGGTGATCACCTGGGAATTCAGGACTTGGCGGCTCCAGTATTCACCAGGTTCTGTGGCGGTGGAAATCGTGTGGTTCCGGCTCTTCTCAGGACAGACGTCTTCTATCCTCGAGCCTGCCCACACGTCACCTTTGTTTATTGACTGCTATCAGATTCTGTGATTGTCTGTATAATCGTTGTGCACATTCACAACATTAAATTGTTACCTTTTGGCTCATCTATTGACCGTTCATTTGCGCCTCCTGTTGTGGGTCCGTGTCACTACACTTTCCCCAACAGTCCCTGCTTATTTCAGCAAGACAATGCCAAGCCACATTCTGCACGTGTTACAACAGTGTGCCTTCATAGAAAAAGAGTGCGGGTACTAGACTGGCCTGCCTGCAGTCCAGACCTGTCACCCATTGAAAATGTGTGGCGCATTATGAAGTGCAAAATACGACAACAGAGACCCCGGACTGTTGAACAACTGAAGTCATACATCAAGCAAGAATTGGAAAGAATTCCACCTACAAAGCTTCAACAATTAGTGTCCTAAGTTCCCAAATGCTTATTGAGTGTTGTTAGAAGGAAAGGTGGTGTAACATAGTGGTAAACATACCACTGTCCCAGATTTTTGAAACGTGTTGCAGGCATCCATTTCAAAATGAGCAAATATTTGGACACAAACAATAAAGTTTATCCGTTTGAACATTAAATATCTTGTCTTTGTGGTGTATTCAATTGAATATAGGTTGAAGAGGATTAGCAAATCACTGTATTCTGTTTTATTTACATTTCACACAATGTCCCAACTTCATTGGAATTGGGGTTGTAAATGATATGGTGAGATGCTGAAGAGATTCGATCGTATATGTCAGCAACATATACATAGTACGAGCGAAGCTCCACACAGCGGCACAAAGCTTGCTCATGGTACAGGGAGTCCCAAACAGGAAGTGCCAAATTTTGAGTCCACAGTGAAACAGGAAATGTCAAATGGTGAACACTTTTTGGATCCCACAAGATGAGACGTCATGGGATTTCACGAGAATTCTGTGGCAAGTTGAGACTGAAATGTTGAACACTTCCTTGCATGGGTGAAGTTACAGAGAAGGCCAGGGTTGCGCTGGACTCCCCTGAAGTCTGATTAGACACAGATGATTGACATGTCACAGCACCTCACTTCAGGTTGAAAAGAGCAGCATTTTGAGATTGGTGACCCATATTGACTGCTTGGTCCCTCCTGTATAGTATAGTGGTTGGCGAAGTGTATCACAAGAAGTTCTAATCAACCTTAGTAGAAGAAGAAAAATGTTTGAAATTTGAAAGTTATATTGGTGAGTAAAAAAACTTATTTTATGCCAGAAATGAGGTCCAGGTTGTTAAGAGTCATTTCTCCTTTAATTCAGGTTGCCTTATATATATATATATATATATATATATATATATATATATATATATACGAGGTCTGTTAGAAAACTATCCGACCTTTTGATTTTTTTTTTTTAAACTATATGGATTTGAATCATGTGCGCTTGCATCAGCCAAGCTTGAACCTTCGTGCGCATGCGTGAGTTTTTTCACGCCTGTCGATTGCGTCATTCGCCTGTGGGCAGGCTTTGAGTGAGCACTGGTCCACCCCCCTCGTCGGATTTTCATTGTCAGGGAAATGGCTGAGCGATTGGAGCAGCGCTGAATCAAATTTTTCCAGAAACTGTGAGAAACAGCCAGGTGGAAACCATTTGGAAGTTTCTCACCTGTACTTAAATGTATTGAAACACTTGGTATTTCACATTTTAATTTGCTTATTCCATTTCAAATACAAATAAATAAATAAATAAATCTAAAGTTATCTTCCTTCAACTCAAACTGAAAGCAAATGTCTACACCTTCATATTAAATAATTAAAAATATAAAATCCAGTCCAAATCCACTAAATCCACTACTTCCTGATGAAGTAGTGGTGACTGCTTTATTGACGCAAATCATTCCACAGAAAAAGGGCACGATAAGAGAAAGCTCTGTAACCCGCAGATTTTTTTATTCACCTGAGGGACACAAAGTAGTCCTGCACCCTGAGAACACAGAGCCCGGGCTGGTACATAGGGTTTAATTAGGTCAAGTAGGTAGGGAGGTGCCAGTCCATGAACAGTTTTATTGGTTAGTAGCAGAACCTTAAAATCTGATCTCACAGGGACAGGAAGCCAGTGAAGAGATGCCAAAATGAGTGTAATGTGGTCAAACATTCTGCTTCCTGTCAAACGTCTGGATGCAGCATTGAACCAATTGGAGACCCCTAATGCTGGACTGCAGTAAACCAGAAAATAGAACATTGCAGTAGTCCAATATAGAAGAGTCAAATGCATGAATCAGGGTCCCAGCATCAACCATAGACAGGATGGGACGAATCTTCACCATATTTTGCAGGTGGAAGAAAGCAGTCCTCGTAATATCTCTAATGTGAAGGTCAAAGGAAAATGTAGGATCAAAAATTACCCCAAGGTTCCTCACTTTACCAGTGTGATGTTTGTCACACGAGCCTAGGCGAAGCATTAGCTGGTCAAATTGATGCTGATGTCTCACAAGACCAGTCACCATCATTTCAGTCTTATCAGAATTTAAAAGTAGGAAATTGCTAGACATCCAACTTTTCACTGATGCAAGGCACTCTTCTGAGGATTTTATGTGGATGAGATTACCATCAGTTATCGGCATGTATAACTGAGTATCATCAGCATAGCAATGAAAGGTAATCCCAAAACGCCACAGTATGTACCCAAGGGGTGCTTTGTAAAGGGAGAAATGCAGGGGGCTGAAGACAGACCCCTGTGGAACCCCAGATTTCATGTCACTAATGTTAGAGGCAGTGTTATTGTACAAAACAGAGTGAGAATAAGATAAGATAAACTAGATAAACTAGATAAAAGGAGAAATTCACATGTTACGTCAGCTATTAAAAACACACAAGATGGGTGCAAGTAGAGGAAAATGTTCATCAAACAGCGTGTGCAAGGATAAGCAATAATAATAATACTTGTAACAGTACAAGACATAAGAAAATGAGGTAGAAATAGAATATATATACACTAAACAAAAATATAAACGCAACACTTTTGGGTTTCCTCCCATTTTGTATGAGATGAACTCAAAGATCTAAAACTTTTTCCACACACACAATATCACCATTTCCCTCAAATATTGTTCACAAACCAGTCTAAATCTGTGATAGTGAGCACTTCTCCTTTGCTGAGATAATGAAAGATGCTGATTAGACACCATGATTAGTGCACAGGTGTGCCTTAGACTGTCCACAATAAAAGGCCACTCTGAAAGGTACAGTTTTGTTTTACTGGGGGGATACCAGTCAGTATCTGGTGAGACCACCATTTGCCTCATGCAGTGCAACACATCTCCTTCGCATAGAGTTGATCAGAGTTGATAATGTTTAGTTATTCCTCGGCCTCCTTTAGCAGTAACGGTACTTGTAATAAGTGTAGCTTATTCGTAGCTTTGGAGGCCAGGCTAGGCGAATTGGAGACTCGGCTCCGCACCGTAGAAAATTCTACAGCTAGCCAGGCCCCTGTAGTCGGTGCGGACGAAGGTAGCTTAGCCGCCGTTAGTTACCCCCTGGCAGATCCTGAGCAGCCGGGAAAGCAGGCTGACTGGGTGACTGTGAGGAGGAAGCATAGCCCTAAACAGAAGCCCCGTGTACACCGCCAACCCGTTCACATCTCTAACCGTTTTTCCCCACTCGACGACACACCCGCCGAGGATCAAACTCTGGTTATTGGCGACTCTGTTTTGCGAAATGTGAAGTTAGCGACACCAGCAACCATAGTCAATTGTCTTCCGGGGGCCAGAGCAGGCGACATTGAACGAAATTTGAAACTGCTGGCTAAGGCTAAGCGTAAATTTGGTAAGATTGTAATTCACGTCGGCAGTAATGACACCCGGTTACGCCAATCGGAGGTCACTAAAATTAACATTAAATCAATCAATCAATCAATCAATTTTTTTATATAGCGCCAAATCACAACAAACAGTTGCCCCAAGGCGCTTTATATTGTAAGGCAAGGCCATACAATAATTATGTAAAACCCCAACGGTCAAAACGACCCCCTGTGAGCAAGCACTTGGCTACAGTGGGAAGGAAAAACTCCCTTTTAACAGGAAGAAACCTCCAGCAGAACCAGGCTCAGGGAGGGGCAGTCTTCTGCTGGGACTGGTTGGGGCTGAGGGAGAGAACCAGGAAAAAGACATGCTGTGGAGGGGAGCAGAGATCGATCACTAATGATTAAATGCAGAGTGGTGCATACAGAGCAAAAAGAGAAAGAAACAGTGCATCATGGGAACCCCCCAGCAGTCTACGTCTATAGCAGCATAACTAAGGGATGTTTCAGGGTCACCTGATCCAGCCCTAACTATAAGCTTTAGCAAAAAGGAAAGTTTTAAGCCTAATCTTAAAAGTAGAGAGGGTGTCTGTCTCCCTGATCTGAATTGGGAGCTGGTTCCACAGGAGAGGAGCCTGAAAGCTGAAGGCTCTGCCTCCCATTCTACTCTTACAAACCCTAGGAACTACAAGTAAGCCTGCAGTCTGAGAGCGAAGCGCTCTATTGGGGTGATATGGTACTACGAGGTCCCTAAGATAAGATGGGACCTGATTATTCAAAACCTTATAAGTAAGAAGAAGAATTTTAAATTCTATTCTAGAATTAACAGGAAGCCAATGAAGAGAGGCCAATATGGGTGAGATATGCTCTCTCCTTCTAGTCCCCGTCAGTACTCTAGCTGCAGCATTTTGAATTAACTGAAGGCTTTTTAGGGAACTTTTAGGACAACCTGATAATAATGAATTACAATAGTCCAGCCTAGAGGAAATAAATGCATGAATTAGTTTTTCAGCATCACTCTGAGACAAGACCTTTCTGATTTTAGAGATATTGCGTAAATGCAAAAAAGCAGTCCTACATATTTGTTTAATATGCGCTTTGAATGACATATCCTGATCAAAAATGACTCCAAGATTTCTCACAGTATTACTAGAGGTCAGGGTAATGCCATCCACAGTAAGGATATGGTTAGACACCATGTTTCTAAGATTTGTGGGGCCAAGTACAATAACTTCAGTTTTATCTGAGTTTAAAAGCAGGAAATTAGAGGTCATCCATGTCTTTATGTCTGTAAGACAATCCTGCAGTTTAGCTAATTGGTGTGTGTCCTCTGGCTTCATGGATAGATAAAGCTGGGTATCATCTGCGTAACAATGAAAATTTAAGCAATACTGTCTAATAATACTGCCTAAGGGAAGCATGTATAAAGTGAATAAAATTGGTCCTAGCACAGAACCTTGTGGAACTCCATAATTAACTTTAGTCTGTGAAGAAGATTCCCCATTTACATGAACAAATTGTAATCTATTAGACAAATATGATTCAAACCACCGCAGCGCAGTGCCTTTAATACCTATGGCATGCTCTAATCTCTGTAATAAAATTTTATGGTCAACAGTATCAAAAGCAGCACTGAGGTCTAACAGAACAAGCACAGAGATGAGTCCACTGTCCGAGGCCATAAGAAGATCATTTGTAACCTTCACTAATGCTGTTTCTGTACTATGATGAATTCTAAAACCTGACTGAAACTCTTCAAATAGACCATTCCTCTGCAGATGATCAGTTAGCTGTTTTACAACTACCCTTTCAAGAATTTTTGAGAGAAAAGGAAGGTTGGAGATTGGCCTATAATTAGCTAAGATAGCTGGGTCAAGTGATGGCTTTTTAAGTAATGGTTTAATTACTGCCACCTTAAAAGCCTGTGGTACATAGCCAACTAACAAAGATAGATTGATCATATTTAAGATCGAAGCAGTAAATAATGGTAGGGCTTCCTTGAGCAGCCTGGTAGGAATGGGGTCTAATAAACATGTTGATGGTTTGGATGAAGTAACTAATGAAAATAACTCAGACAGAACAATCGGAGAGAAAGAGTCTAACCAAATACCGGCATCACTGAAAGCAGCCAAAGATAACGATACGTCTTTGGGATGGTTATGAGTAATTTTTTCTCTAATAGTTAAAATTTTGTTAGCAAAGAAAGTCATGAAGTCATTACTAGTTAAAGTTAATGGAATACTCAGCTCAATAGAGCTCTGACTCTTTGTCAGCCTGGCTACAGTGCTGAAAAGAAACCTGGGGTTGTTCTTATTTTCTTCAATTAGTGATGAGTAGAAAGATGTCCTAGCTTTATGGAGGGCTTTTTTATAGAGCAACAGACTCTTTTTCCAGGCTAAGTGAAGATCTTCTAAATTAGTGAGACGCCATTTCCTCTCCAACTTACGGGTTATCTGCTTTAAGCTATGAGTTTGTGAGTTATACCACGGAGTCAGACACTTCTGATTTAAAGCTCTCTTTTTCAGAGGAGCTACAGCATCCAAAGTTGTCTTCAATGAGGATGTAAAACTATTGTAACTATTGTAAAACTAAATCGGTGTGTAACTTTGCAAAAACAATGTCGGACTCTGTAGTTTTCTCTGGGCTCCTCCCCAATCAGACCGGGAGTGACATGTTTAGCCGCATGTTCTCCTTGAATTGCTGGCTGTCTGAGTGGTGTCCAAAAAATGAGGTGGGCTTCATAGATAATTGGCAAAGCTTCTGGGGAAAACCTGGTCTTGTTAGGAGAGACGGCATCCATCCCACTTTGGATGGAGCAGCTCTCATTTCTAGAAATCTGGCCAATTTTCTTAAATCCTCCAAACCGTGACTATCCAGGGTTGGGACCAGGAAGCAGAGTTGTAGTCTTACACACCTCTCTGCAGCTTCTCTCCCCCTGCCATCCCCTCATTACCCCATCCCCGTAGAGACGGTGCCTGCTCCCAGACTACCAATAACCAGCAAAAATCTATTTAAGCATAAAAATTCAAAAAGAAAAAATAATATAGCACCTTCAACTGCACCACAGACTAAAACAGTTAAATGTGGTCTATTAAACATTAGGTCTCTCTCTTCTAAGTCCCTGTTGGTAAATGATATAATAATTGATCAACATATTGATTTATTCTGCCTTACAGAAACCTGGTTACAGCAGGATGAATATGTTAGTTTAAATGAGTCAACACCCCCGAGTCACACTAACTGTCAGAATGCTCATAGCACGGGCCGGGGCGAAGGATTAGCAGCAATCTTCCATTCCAGCTTATTAATTAATTAAAAACCCAGACAGAGCTTTAATTCATTTGAAAGCTTGACTCTTAGTCTTGTCCATCCAAATTGGACGTCCCAAAAAACAGTTTTATTTGTTATTATCTATCGTCCACCTGGTCGTTACTGTGAGTTTCTCTGTGAATTTTCAGACCTTTTGTCTGACTTAGTGCTTAGCTCAGATAAGATAATTATAGTGGGCGATTTTAACATCCACACAGATGCTGAGAATGACAGCCTCAACACTGCATTTAATCTATTATTAGACTCTATTGGCTTTGCTCAAAAAGTAAATGAGTCCACCCACCACTTTAATCATATCTTAGATCTTGTTCTGACTTATGGTATGGAAATAGAAGACTTAACAGTATTCCCTGAAAACTCCCTTCTGTCTGATCATTTCTTAATAACATTTACATTTACTCTGATGGACTACCCAGCAGTGGGGAATAAGTTTCATTACACTAGAAGTCTTTCAGAAAGCGCTGTAACTAGGTTTAAGGATATGATTCCTTCTTTATGTTCTCTAATGCCATATACCAACACAGTGCAGAGTAGCTACCTAAACTCTGTAAGTGAGATAGAATATCTCGTCAATAGTTTTACATCCTCATTGAAGACAACTTTGGATGCTGTAGCTCCTCTAAAAAAGAGAGCTTTAAATCAGAAGTGCCTGACTCTGTGGTATAACTCACAAACTCGTAGCTTAAAGCAGATAACCCGTAAGTTGGAGAGGAAATGGCGTCTCACTAATTTAGAAGATCTTCACTTAGCCTGGAAAAAGAGTCTGTTGCTCTATAAAAAAGCCCTCCGTAAAGCTAGGACATCTTTCTACTCATCACTAATTGAAGAAAATAAGAACAACACCAGGTTTCTTTTCAGCACTGTAGCCAGGCTGACAAAGAGTCAGAGCTCTATTGAGCTGAGTATTCCATTAACTTTAACTAGTAATGACTTCATGACTTTCTTTGCTAACAAAATTTTAACTATTAGAGAAAAAATTACTCATAACCATCCCAAAGACGTATCGTTATCTTTGGCTGCTTTCAGTGATGCCGGTATTTGGTTAGACTCTTTCTCTCCGATTGTTCTGTCTGAGTTATTTTCATTAGTTACTTCATCCAAACCATCAACATGTTTATTAGACCCCATTCCTACCAGTCTGCACAAGGAAGCCCTACCATTATTTAATGCTTCAATCTTAAATATGATCAATCTATCTTTGTTAGTTGGCTATGTACCACAGGCTTTTAAGGTGGCAGTAATTAAACCATTACTTAAAAAGGCATCACTTGTCCCAGCTATCTTAGCTAATTATAGGCCAATCTCCAACCTTCCTTTTCTCTCAAAAATTCTTGAAAGGGTAGTTGTAAAACAGCTAACTGATCATCTGCAGAGGAATGGTCTATTTGAAGAGTTTCAGTCAGGTTTTAGAATTCATCATAGTACAGAAACAGCATTAGTGAAGGTTACAAATGATCTTCTTATGGCCTCGGACAGTGGCCTCATCTCTGTGCTTGTTCTGTTAGACCTCAGTGCTGCTTTTAATACTGTTGACCATAAAATTTTATTACAGAGATTACAGCATGCCATAGGTATTAAAGACACTGCGCTGCGGTGGTTTGAATCATATTTGTCTAATAGATTACAATTTGTTCATGTAAATGGGGAATCTTCTTCACAGACTAAAGTTAATTATGGAGTTCCACAAGGTTCTGTGCTAGGACCAATTTTATTCACTTTATACATGCTTCCCTTAGGCAGTATTATTAGACGGTATTGCTTAAATTTTCATTGTTACGCAGATGATACCCAGCTTTATCTATCCATGAAGCCAGAGGACACACACCAATTAGCTAAACTGCAGGATTGTCTTACAGACATAAAGACATGGATGACCTCTAATTTCCTGCTTTTAAACTCAGATAAAACTGAAGTTATTGTACTTGGCCCCACAAATCTTAGAAACATGGTGTCTAACCATATCCTTACTGTGGATGGCATTACCCTGACCTCTAGTAATACTGTGAGAAATCTTGGAGTCATTTTTGATCAGGATATGTCATTCAAAGCGCATATTAAACAAATATGTAGGACTGCTTTTTTGCATTTACGCAATCTCTCTAAAATCAGAAAGGTCTTGTCTCAGAGTGATGCTGAAAAACTAATTCATGCATTTATTTCCTCTAGGCTGGACTATTGTAATTCATTATTATCAGGTTGTCCTAAAAGTTCCCTAAAAAGCCTTCAGTTAATTCAAAATGCTGCAGCTAGAGTACTGACGGGGACTAGAAGGAGAGAGCATATCTCACCCATATTGGCCTCTCTTCATTGGCTTCCTGTTAATTCTAGAATAGAATTTAAAATTCTTCTTCTTACTTATAAGGTTTTGAATAATCAGGTCCCATCTTATCTTAGGGACCTCGTAGTACCATATCACCCCAATAGAGCGCTTCGCTCTCAGACTGCAGGCTTACTTGTAGTTCCTAGGGTTTGTAAGAGTAGAATGGGAGGCAGAGCCTTCAGCTTTCAGGCTCCTCTCCTGTGGAACCAGCTCCCAATTCAGATCAGGGAGACAGACACCCTCTCTACTTTTAAGATTAGGCTTAAAACTTTCCTTTTTGCTAAAGCTTATAGTTAGGGCTGGATCAGGTGATCCTGAACCATCCCTTAGTTATGCTGCTATAGACGTAGACTGCTGGGGAGTTCCCATGATGCACTTTCTTTCTCTTTTTGCTCTGTATGCACCACTCTGCATTTAATCATTAGTGATCGATCTCTGCTCCCCTCCACAGCATGTCTTTTTCCTGGTTCTCTCCCTCAGCCCCAACCAGTCCCAGCAGAAGACTGCCCCTCCCTGAGCCTGGTTCTGCTGGAGGTTTCTTCCTGTTAAAAGGGAGTTTTTCCTTCCCACTGTAGCCAAGTGCTTTCTCACAGGGGTCGTTTTGACCGTTGGGGTTTTACATAATTATTGTATGGCCTTGCCTTACAATATAAAGCGCCTTGGGGCAACTGTTTGTTGTGATTTGGCGCTATATAAAAAAATTGATTGATTGATTGATCAGGTTGTCAATTGTGGCCTGTGGAATGTTGGTCCACACCTCTTCAATGGCTGTGCGAAGTTGCTGGATGTTGGCAGGAACTGGTACACGCTGTAGTATACGCCGGTCCAGAGCATCCCAAACATGCTCAATGGGTGACATGTCCGGTGAGTATGCCAGCCATGCAAGAACTGGGACATTTTCAGCTTCCAAGAATTGTGTACAGATCCTTGCAACATGGGGCCATGCATTATCCTGCTGCAACATGAGGTGATGTTCTTGGATGTATGGCACAACAATGGGCCTCAGGATCTCGTCACGGTATCTCTGTGCATTCAAAATGCCATCAATAAAATGCACCTGTGTTCTTCGTCCATAACAGACGCCTGCCCATACCATAACCCCACCGCCACCATGGGCCACTCGATCCACAACATTGACATCAGAAAACTGCTCACCCACACGATGCCACACACGCTGTCTGCCATCTGCCCTGGACAGTGTGAACCGGGATCCATCCATGAAGAGAACACCTCTCCAACGTGCCAAATGCCAGCGAATGTGAGCATTTGCCCACTCAAGTCGGTTACGACGACAAACTGGAGTCAGGTCGAGACCCCGATGAGGACGACGAGCATGCAGATGAATTCCCTGAGACGGTTTCTGACAGATTGTGCAGAAATTCTTTGGTTATGCAAACCGATTGTTTCAGCAGCTGTCCGAGTGGCTGGTCTCAGACGATCTTGGAGGTGAACATGCTGGATGTGGAGGTCCTGGTCTGGTGTGGTTACACGTGGTCTGCGGTTGGGAGGCTGGTTGGATGTACTGCCAAATTCTCTGAAATGCCTTTGGAGACGGCTTATGGTAGAGAAATTAACATTCAACACACGAGCAACAGCTCTGGTTGACATTTCTGCTGTCAGCATGCCAATTGCACGCTCCCTCAAATCTTGCGACATCTGTGGCATTGTGCTGTGTGATAAAACTGCACCTTTCAGAGTGGCCTTTTATTGTGGGCAGTCTAAGGCACACCTGTGCACTAATCATGGTGTCTAATCAGCATCTGGATATGGCACACCTGTGAGGTGGGATGGATTATCTCAGCAAAGGAGAAGTGCTGACTATCACAGATTTAGACTGGTTTGTGAACAATATTTGAGGGAAATGGTGATTTTGTGTATGTGGAAAAAGTTTTAGATCTTTGAGTTCATCTCATACAAAATGGGAGCAAAACCAAAAGTGTTGCGTTTATATTTATGTTGAGTATATTTTCTAAAAGCAGACTGCAGTGGTTCAAAAAGATTATTCTTAGTAAGGTGGTCCATGAGCTGCCATGAAACAACCTTTTCCAGAAATTTAGAGCAAAATGATAGATTTGATATTAGCCTATTGTTTTTCAATAAACTAGGGTCAAGATGAGATTTCTTCAGAGGTGTCAAATCCAACTTCAGAAAGTCAAAGTCCAGCCATATATTTGTTCCATCTTTCCAATAAACCAGCTGATTGTTTACTTCAGCTCTTCGGGCAGGTGGATCAGCTAATTATTGAGATCACCTGTTTTAGGTGCACAAGTAGAAGCAACATATGGGAGGGTTTTTACTTTCTGAAGCTGGATTTGACGCCTCTAGATTTCTTAAGTAATTGTTTAATCACTGCAGATGTGAAACATTTAGGAACAGATCCAGAGGTTAATGAGAGATTAATCATTTCCAGCACAGTTGACCCAAGAGTGGGCCACAGGTCCTTAAACAGTTTTGTTGGAATGAGATCAAATAAGCAGGTTGGGCTTTTTGTATACGTTAAAGTTTCATCAGCACACCTAGTGAAATACTATCAAATTCTATAAATCTAGGTAATACATCAGTAGTGGCACCCACCTCAATAGCAGGGTATAAGGCATGCTGGGATATATTTAACCTAATGTCGTCTATTTTATTCTCGAAGTAATCCAAGAAATCTTGTGCTGTAAAAGGAGAGTGACTTACAGGTTGTCCATGAATAAGTCCTGCCACTGTGTCGAACAAGATCTTTGAGTTATGCTTGTTTTTGTTGATCAAATCAGAGTAACAGGTCCACTTTGTAGCCAGTAATGCATGCTTGTAGTCGAAGATAGCATCACGCCACATGAGGTGGAATACTTCTAATTTTGAACAACGCCATTTTCGTTGTAGACCTCTAGCCTTATGCTTGAGGTCACACAAGTAGTCATTGAACCAAGGTGACTGGGTTTTGGGGGTGCATGATTTTAATATAAGTGACGCAATCGTGTCGAGTGTAGTTTTGAACGCTATCCACAAGACTGTCTACTGATTGGGCATTTTCCAAATGTAAAGGTAAGATATCATGCAGTCGAGCTCCGAGTTCAGTCATAGTTGAGGAGTTGATACGTCACCGCAGTGCTAAATAAGGTTGTTGTTCCATGAAACATGGTAGCGAAACTGTAAACCTAATAAGTGAGTGATCCTAGACCACCGATGCAAGAGGCATGATGTCAATATTTGTGACAGCAATACCATGTGCGATAACCAAATCCAGGGTATTTCCACTAATATGTGTTGAATCCTGAATGCAGTGCTGAAATTGTAATGCATCCACAATTTCCATAAATGATTTGCAGAGATGATCAGAAGGCTTATTTATATGAATAATAAAGTCACCAGTAATCAGAATGTTATCTGTTCTAGTTGACAAGTTAGAGATAAACTCACCAAATTCATCAAGAATTCAGAGTATGGGCCAGGGGGACACTGTTGTAACACATGCAGAATGTGGCTTGGCATTGTCTTGCTGAAATAAGCAGGGACGTCCCTGAAAAACACGTCGCTTGGATGGTACCATATGTTGCTCCAAAACCTGGATGTACCTTTCAGCATTGATGGTGCCATCACAGATGTGTCAGTTCTCCATGCCATGGGCACTAACCCACTCCCAACCATTACAAATGCTTGCTTTTGAATTTTGTGCTGGTGACAATCTGGATAGTCTTTTTCCTCTTTTGTCTGAAGGACACGACATCAATGATTTCCATAAACAATTTGAAATGTGGACTCATCAGACCACAGCACACTTCTCCACTTCACGTCTGTCCATTTCAAATGAGTTCAGGCCCAGAGAAGGTGGCGGCGTTTCTGGATGTTGTTGATGTATGGCTTCCGCTTTGCATGGTAGAGTTTTAACTTGCACTTGTAGATGTAGCGACGAACTGTGTTAACTGACAATGGTTTTCTGACGTGTTACTGAGCCCACACTGTAAGATCCTTTACACAATGATGTTTGTTTTTAATGCAGTGAGGAATCAAAGGTCACGGGCATTCAATGTTGGTTTTTGGCCTTGCCCCTAACATGTAGAAACTTCTTCATATTCTCTGAATCTTCTGATTATATTATGTGATTATATTATATTATTTTATGACTGTACATGATGGAATCCCTACATTCCTTGCAACTGAATGTTGAGAAACATTGTTCTTAAACTGTTGGTAATCTTTTCACACAGTTGTTCATAAAGTGGTGATCCTTGCCCCATTTTTGCTTGTGAACGGCTGAGCCCTTTGGGGATGCTCCTTTTATACCCAATCATGACACTCACCTGTATCCAATTAGGTGTTCTTTGAGCATTCATCAACTTTCACAGTCTTTTTTGCCCCGTCCATTTCAAAATGAGCAAATATTTGCACAAAAACAATAATGTTTATCAGTTTGAACATTAAATATCTTGTCTTTGTAGTGTACTCAATTGAATATAGGTTGAAGAGGATTTGCAAATCATTGTATTCTGTTCTTATTTACATTTTACACAACTTCCCAACTTCATCAGTGGGATCAGTGGGTGGCACAGCTAACCAAAAATTTAGCTTCGATAACTGGTGATCAGCTAACTGAAAAGTTATCTTTTTTAATGCTAAAATGCCTAAAAAGTTATCAGAAGCTACAGATAACAGATAACCAATAATTTTAAATTTTGCCTCCCATATGCTCTCAGCTGATTTTGAATTTAAACACCGCCAAAGCTTCTGATAGAACCAACAGAGATCACAAACCCAACCAGCCAATGAGCCAGTGCTTCTGTGTATGTACGCTCTGCCCCATGCTGTAGAAAAACGTCATGTACCCTGACAGAATACAGTGGTCCTGCGATGAGGCAGAGGTCTTGAAATGGAAATCAGGTTTGAGTTATGGTTTTGCTTTAAAAATAAAATTATTCAAGATAGAATAACTACATTAATGTAAACTCTTAAAATGTACAAAGTGATATATATCTGTTAACTTTAAAATAATGCACTAATTCTGAAGATTTGAACATTAACACACAGATGCCCAGAGGGGATTATGGGTAACTAAGCCTCCACTCATACTGATTGGTTGATTCATTCATTCTATGTAAAAACCAACACAAGTGAATAAATGTAATGTGTCGGTGTTTACAAATAAATGTGACTTTGTAAAATATGTCATTTTTTTTCATTTGTATAAAAAAAGAAAGAAATTTTCAAGATCTCGCTAAACAGCGCCTAAGCGCATGCGTGATGACATCACAACTCTATCCGATTAGGGAGACAAGTTTCTTTCAATAACAAGAGCTGTCAAAAAACTTTTTTCATGTGTTGGAATTGTGTGGCAGTTGGAATCACCTTTTGAATGCTTGAATAATGATGTCAGTCGCACAAAGAAATCAAATAATAGTGAAAACATGTTCGGTGCGGTGTCATAACACATCAATCAGTCATTCTGTGAGGTGTCATAATATCAAGCCCGGTTCACATGGCAAGATAATTAGGCCGATATCAGACCCGATCTTCCCCTTCCGACAATCTTAAGGATGCCCTGACAATCGTGATCAAATCAAATCAAATCAATTTTATTTATATAGCGCCAAATCACAACAAACAGTTGCCCCAAGGCGCTTTATATTGTAAGGCAAGGCCATACAATAATTACGGAAAAACCCCAACGGTCAAAACGACCCCCTGTGAGCAAGCACTTGGCAACAGTGGGAAGGAAAAACTCCCTTTTAACAGGAAGAAACCTCCAGCAGAACCAGGCTCAGGGAGGGGCAGTCTTCTGCTGGGACTGGTTGGGGCTGAGGGAGAGAACCAGGAAAAAGACATGCTGTGGAGGGGAGCAGAGATCAATCACTAATGATTAAATGCAGAGTGGTGCATACAGAGCAAAAAGAGAAAGAAACACTCAGTGCATCATGGGAACCCCGCAGCAGTCTAAGTCTATAGCAGCATAACTAAGGGATGGTTCAGGGTCACCTGATCCAGCCCTAACTATAAGCTTTAGCAAAAAGGAAAGTTTTAAGCCTAATCTTAAAAGTAGAGAGGGTGTCTGTCTTCCTGATCCGAATTGGGAGCTGGTTCCAGAGGAGAGGAGCCTGAAAGCTGAAGGCTCTGCCTCCCATTCTACTCTTACAAACCCTAGGAACTACAAGTAAGCCTGCAGTCTGAGAGCGAAGCGCTCTATTGGGGTGATATGGTAATATGAGGTCCCTAAGATAAGATGGGACCTGATTATTCAAAACCTTATAAGTAAGAAGAAGAATTTTAAATTCTATTCTAGAATTAACAGGAAGCCAATGAAGAGAAGCCAATATGGGTGAGATATGCTCTCTCCTTCTAGTCCCTGTCAGTACTCTAGCTGCAGCATTTTGAATTAACTGAAGGCTTTTCAGGGAACTTTTAGGACAACCTGATAATAATGAATTACAATAGTCCAGCCTAGAGGAAATAAATGCATGGATTAGTTTTTCAGCATCACTCTGAGACAAGACCTTTCTAATTTTAGAGATATTGCGCAAATGCAAAAAAGCAGTCCTACATATTTGTTTAATATGCGCATTGAATGACATATCCTGATCAAAAATGACTCCAAGATTTCTCACAGTATTACTAGAGGTCAGGGTAATGCCATCCAGAGTAAGGATCTGGTTAGACACCATGTTTCTAAGATTTGTGGGGCCAAGTACAATAACTTCAGTTTTATCTGAGTTTAAAAGCAGGAAATTAGAGGTCATCCATGTCTTTATGTCTGTAAGACAATCCTGCAGTTTAGCTAATTGGTGTGTGTCCTCTGGCTTCATGGATAGATAAAGCTGGGTATCATCTGCGTAACAATGAAAATTTAAGCAATACCGTCTAATAATACTGCCTAAGGGAAGCATGTATAAAGTGAATAAAATTGGTCCTAGCACAGAACCTTGTGGAACTCCATAATTAACCTTAGTCTGTGAAGAAGAGTCCACTGTCTGAGGCCATAAGATCATTTGTAACCTTCACTAATGCTGTTTCTGTACTATGATGAATTCTTCACCCTGACTGAAACTCTTCAAATAGACCATTCCTCTGCAGATGATCAGTTAGCTGTTTACAACTACCCTTTCAAGAATTTTTGAGAGAAAAGGAAGGTTGGAGATTGGCCTATAATTAGCTAAGATAGCTGGGTCAAGTGATGGCTTTTTAAGTAATGGTTTAATTACTGCCACCTTAAAAGCCTGTGGTACATAGCCAACTAATAAAGATAGATTGATCATATTTAATATCGAAGCATTAATTAATGGTAGGGTTTCCTTGAGCAGCCTGGTAGGAATCGGGTCTAATAGACATGTTGATGGTTTGGAGGAAGTAACTAATGAAAATAACTCAGACAGAACAATCGGAGAGAAAGAGTCTAACCAAATACGGGCATCACTGAAAGCAGCCAAAGAGAACGATATGTCTTTGGGATGGTTATGAGTAATTTTTTCTCTAATAGTTAAAATTTTATTAGCAAAGAAAATCATGAAGTCATTACTAGTTAAAGTTAAAGGAATACTCGGCTCAATAGAGCTCTGACTCTTTGTCAGCCTGGCTACAGTGCTGAAAAGAAACCTGGGGTTGTTCTTATTTTCTTCAATTAGTGATGAGTAGTAAGATGTCCTAGCTTTATGGAGGGCTTTTTTTATAGAGCAACAGACTCTTTTTCCAGGCTAAGTGAAGATCTTCTAAATTAGTGAGACGCCATTTCCTCTCCAACTTACGGGTTATCTGCTTTAAGCTGCAAGTTTGTGAGTTATACCACAGAGTCAGGCACTTCTGATTTAAGGCTCTCTTTTACAGAGGAGCTACAGCATCCAAAGTTGTCCTCAATGATGATATAAAACTATTGACGAGATAATCTATCTCACTCACAGAGTTTAGGTAGCTACTCTGCCCTGTGTTGGTATATGGCATTGGAGAACATAAAGAAGGAATCATATCCTTAAACCTAGTTACAGCACTTTCTGAAAGACTTCTACTGTAATGAAACTTATTCCCCACTGCTGGGTAGTCCATCAGAGTAAATGTAAATGTTATTAAGAAATGATCAGACAGAAGGGGGTTTTCAGGGAATACTGTTAAGTCTTCAGTTTCCATACCATAAGTCAGAACAAGATCTAAGGTATGATTAAAGTGGTGGGTGGACTCATTTACATTTTGAGCAAAGCCAATTGAGTCTAACAATAGATTAAATGCAGTGTTGAGGCTGTCATTCTCAGCATCTATGTGGATGTTAAAATTGCCCACTATAATTATCTTATCTGAGCTAAGCACTAAGTCAGACAAAAGGTCCGAAAATTCACAGAGAAACTCACAGTAACGACCAGGAGGACGATAGATAACAACAAATAAAACTGTTTTTTGGGACTTCCAATTTGGATGGACAAGACTAAGAGTCAAGCTTTCAAATGAATTAAAGCTCTGTCTGGGTTTTTGATTAATTAATAAGCTGGAGTGGAAGATTGTTGCTAATCCTCCACCTCGGCCCGTGCTACGAGTGTTCTGGCAGTTAGTGTGACTCGGGGGTGTTGACTCATTTAAACTAACATATTCATCCTGCTGTAACCAGGTTTCTGTAAGGCAGAATAAATCAATATGTTGATCAATTATTATATCATTTACTAGCAGGGACTTAGAAGAGAGAGATCTAATGTTTAATAGACCACATTTAACTGTTTTAGTCTGTGGTGCAGTTGAAGGTGCTATATTATTTTTTCTTTTTGAATTTTTATGCTTAAATAGATTTTTGCTGGTTATTGGTGGTCTGGGAGCAGGCACCGTCTCTACGGGGATGGGGTAATGAGGGGATGGCAGGGGGAGAGAACCTGCAGAGAGGTGTGTAAGACTCTGCTTCCTGGTCCCAACCCTGGGTAGTCACGGTTTGGAGGATTTAATAAAATTGGCCAGATTTCTAGAAATGAGAGCTGCTCCATCCAAAGTGGGATGGATGCCGTCTCTCCTAACAAGACCAGGTTTTCCCCAGAAGCTTTGCCAAATATCTATGAAGCCCACCTCATTTTTTGGACACCACTCAGACAGCCAGCAATTCAAGGAGAACATGCGGCTAAACATATCACTCCCGGTCCAATTGGGGAGGGGCCCAGAGAAAACTACAGAGTCCAACATTGTTTTTGCAAAGTTACACACTGATTCAATGTTAATTTTAGTGACCTCCGATTGGCGTAACGGGTGTCATTACTGCCGACGTGAATTACAATCTTACCAAATTTACGCTTAGCCTTAGCCAGCAGTTTCAAATTTCCTTCAATGTCGCCTGCTCTGGCCCCCAGAAGACAACTGACTATGGTTGCTGGTGTCGCTAACTTCACATTTCTCAAAACAGAGTCGCCAATAACCAGAGTTTGTTCCTCGGCGGGTGTGTCGCCGAGTGGGGAAAAATGGTTAGAAATGTGAACGGGTTGGCGGTGTACACAGGGCTTCTGTTTAGGACTACGCTTCCTCCTCACATTCACCCAGTCGGCCTGCTTTCCCGGCTGCTCGGGATCCGCTGGAGGGGAACTAACGGCGGCTAAGCTACCTTGGTCCACACCGACTACAGGGGCCTGGCTAGCTGTAGGATTTTCCAAGGTGCGGAGCAGAGTCTCCAATTTGCCCAGCCTGGCCTCCAAAGCTATGAATAAGCTACACTTATTACAAGTACCATTCCTGCTAAAGGAGGCCGAGGAATAACTAAACATTTCACACTCAGAGCAGAAAAGTGCGGGAGATACAGGAGAAGCCGCCATGCTAAACCGGCTAAGAGCTAGTAGCTGCGCTAAGCTAGCGGATTCCTAAAAACACACAAAGTGAATAATGTGTAAATAATTTAGAGGTGATTCAGCAGAGGGAGTGCTTTAGTTAAGGCACGTGAAGATTACACTGTGAAACAAATCGTTATCTAGGTAACTAGATCAATCTAACTGCGCAGATTAAGCAGCTAACAGATACAGCAAAACACCGCTGTGCTCTGGAACAGGAAGTGATACAATACTGTAGTGAGAGCCAACCACCAGTAGAGGCTGGTGATGACGCTAAATATAATCTTATCAGATATTCCTGCCATGTGGGGTGTGTTAAGAAGGATGTGAGGTGCTAAATGTGACATGCAGCCAATCAGAAAGCGAGGTGTTTGACCTGGGAATGTTCGTGTGTGAAATCTGTTTGTGTGTGTTGTTTTTACCGTGTGGCTGACACCACACACTGTACAACTAAACCTGTCAGATCTATGATTTGTTTTTATCTCCATGTATGGGGTCTCTCAGGTTTTGGAAACCTACAGATAATTTTAAAATCCTACTGTGACATAACCAGTCGCCAGTAGATACCAATGTTCTATGCATTTTGATGCCGGTTATATTACACGGCCTGAATCACAATTTCAGCTTTTGGAAAAGCAACCTGGGCTTCTTCTGGCATTTTTACATAAAAGAAACACAATAACAATGTCTATAAACCCAGAGAATATATTCACTAGAGTTTTAGGCACAATATACAAAGAGTTTAATGCTGTTGTGGTGTGAAGCCTGATCAGAGCGTCTGAAATGCCTTTCTCCTGTCGTAAACTTTTACCCATAATACACTGCGCACACATCATGTCCACACTAAAACCTTCAAAATTAGTGCATTACTTTAAAACTAAAACATATATCTGATATTTTCACTTTAGAAAACTTCAGACGTGACGTTAATTTAATAACTTGTCAAATTAGTTTGGTTAAAATTCTAACCATTAGTTAAAACTCTATGCCTCTGGATGACTTGGGTGCTTTGCCAGTGTATTAGTATAGGGTCAAAAGAAATGATTTTTTTTTTTTTTCTTTTCTATGACCAGGTCTCCTTTGTCTGCAGAGGATAGAGCAGTTTATTCTGGAAACAGCTCTTGTGTTTGTAAAGGATAGAACTGCGCATCTACTACAAAAAAAACGACCTAAAAATTATCGGACCAAAAGTTATCAGAAGATAATTGGTCCGATGATGGTTTTCAAAGTTATCTGAAAAGCTAATCTGATAATGAAAACATTATCTTCGATAATTAGCGGTTAACGGATTAGTGGAACTGTGCCCACCCCTGGGTTGTATGTAGCGCAGCACCCATTGTTAGTTTGGGAAGGGACTTTTTTGTTCTTTGTATGGTTTTTTTTTTTGTTGTTGTTGTTGTTTGCTTTGTTTCTCTTGATGTTTGTGCTTATAAAACCCAAAAACCAATAGAAAGAGATTTATTTAAAAAACCCTTTATATTCAATTCAATTAAATTTATTCATTTTATATAGCGCCATAACACAACAGAGTCGCCTCAAGGCACTTCACACAAAACAATTCAGAAAACAAAATAAAATGAATTAAAAGATTGAAAAAAAGCACAATAAAAGAGTAAAAAAAGTAAAACTAAAATAAAATAAAAAGTATTGTAACATAGTATGCCAGTATGCTGGCTATACAAAAGAGAAAATAGGTGCATCCTAAGTCTGGACTTGAAAGTCTCTACAGAATCTGAATGTTTTATTGATGCAGGGAGATCATTCCACAGAACAGGGACACGATAAGAGAAAGCTCAGTCACCCGCAGACTTTTTATTCACCCTAGGGACACAAAATAGTCTTGCACCCTGAGAACACAAAGCCCGGGCTGGTACGTAAGGTTTAATTAGGTCAGCTATGTAGGGAGGTGCCAGTCCGTGAACAATTTATAAGTTAGTAGCAGAACCTTAAAATCTGATCTCACAGGGACAGGAAGCCAGTGAAGAGATGCCAAAATGGGTGTAATATGGTCAAACATTCTGCTTTGTGTCAAAAGTCTGGCAGCAGCATTTTGAACCAATTAGAGAGCCCTAATGCTGGACTGTGGTAAACCAGAAAATAAAACATTGCAGTAGTTCAATCTAGAAGAGAGAAATCCATGATTCAGGGTCTCAGCATCAGCCATAGACAGGATGGGACGAATCTTCGCTATATTTCACAGGTGGAAGAAAGCAGTCCTCGTAATATCTCTAATGTGGAGGTCAAAGGACAATGTAGGATCAAAAATTACCCCAAGGTTCCTCACTTTGTCAGTACAGCCTTTCAAATTTCACTGATGAAATTTAGTTTCTACCAAAATCCAAGCATTTTAATGTTTGTTTATTTTTCTAACATGTTACAAAATTACACTTCATTTTAATAAAGAAAGCATATTGTTCTGCAGAGAATAGCACAGTGAAGATTTTCTTTTCCTTCTAATACCACCGTGCAGACAAACTGCAGAAGGAAGTGTGTGTGTGTGTGTGGTTTTGAGATGATCTTTGACCTGACCCACTGTCTTGAAGCGCGTTCTGGCGTGTGCAGATGTCTTGTTAATCACTTCAGATGTGTTATCTGGTTTCAATAAACAGCATTTTAGGTTTAGAATTGTTTATTCCTCGCTAACCTTTACAAAATATATGAAAAACAAATACGAGGTCTATTAGATAATAAACCAACCCTTTTATTTTTTTTTAACTATATGGATTTGAATGACATGCGATTACACCAATCATGCTTGAACCCTCGTGCGCATGCGTGAGTTTTGTCAGGTGTGTCGGTGACGTCATTTCCCTGTGGGCAGGCCTTGACTGAGATGTGGTCCCGCCCTCTCGGCTGAATTCCTTTGTTTCACACGCTGCTCGAGACGGCGCGTTGCTTTATCAACATTTTTTCTGGACCTGTGAGGAATATCCGAGTGGACACTATTCGAAAAATTAAGCTGGTTTTCGGTGAAAAGTTTAACGGCTGATGAGAGATTATGGGGTGTTTCTATCGCTGTAAGGACTTCCCACAGAGCAGGACGTTGTGCAGCGCTTCCAGGCGCCATCGTCGGCCTGTTTCGACCTGAAAACATCCTAATTTAAGGCTTAATTCACCCAGGACATCGTGAGAGAACAGAGAAGCTTCAGAAGAGGCCGGCATGAGGACTTTATGCGGACATTCCACTGTTTAAGGACATTTTTTAATGAAAGACGTGCGCGCAAATTCAACTCGGCAAATCTGTGTGCATCACGACAGGAAAAACACCTCCGTGTTGAAAACCATTTGTAAAATTCAGGTGGCTTTTGATGCCTTTCAACAAGTGAGTAACTGAGAAATTGTTTAACAGCTTGGGCATGTTCCAACTTGCCCGTTAAGGTTTCCAACGGAGGTGATTTTCCTATCGCGACCCCCCGCGATCGGGTCCGGCCCGACATGCGACTCTGCCCGCACGTTCTTTCATTACAAAATGTCCGTTAACAATGGAATGTACGAATAAACTCCTCATGCTGACTTCTTTTGAAAGTTCTCTGTTCTCTGACAACTTCCTGGATCAACAGAGCCTGAAATGTGGAAGTTTTCAACTTGAAACGGTGAGATGCTGCCGCCTCGAAGCGCAGATCGCCGTCAGGCACCGTGGGCCGTCCTTACGGCGACACTACCAGACCAAAATCTCTCATCAGCCATTAAAATTTTTACCGAAAACCAGCTGAATTTATCGAATGGTGTCCACTCAGTTGTGCCTTACAGTTTTGAAAAAATTTTGATCAAACAAAGCAGCAGTCTCTGAGCCATTCCTAAACAATGAAAAACGACGAGAGGGTGGGCGACTCCCCACTCAAAGACTGCCCACAGGCGAATGACGTAACCGACAGGCGTGAAAAAACTCTCGCATGCCGAGGGTTCGAGCATGTCTGATGTAATCACACGTGATTCAAATCCATATGGTTTTTGAAAAAAATAAGGTCGGATACTTTTCTAATAGACCTCGTATGTATCTCATATACGAGGTATATTAGATAAGAAACCGACACTTTTATTTTTTTTTTAACTATATGGATTTGAATGACATGCGATTACACCAATCATGCTTGAACCCTTGTGCGCATGCGTGAGTTTTTTCACGCGTCGGTGATGTCATTTCCCTGTGGGCAGGCCTTGAGTGAGATGTGGTTCAGCCCTCTCAGCTGAATTCCTTTGTTTCAAACGCTGCACAAGACGGCGCACGTTGCTTTATCAAAATTTTTTCTGGACCTGTGAGGAATATCCGAGTGGACACTATTTGAGAAATTAAGCTGGTTTTCGGTGAAAAGTTTAACGGCTGATGAGAGATTATGGGGTGTTTCTGTCGGTGTAAGGACTTCCCACGGAGCGGGACGTCGCGCAGCGCTTCCAGACGCCATCATCGGCCTGTTTCAAGCTGAAAACATCCTAATTTAAGGCTTAATTCACCCAGGACGACATGAGAGAACAGAGAAGATTCAGAAGAGGCCGGCATGAGGACTTTATGTGGACATTCCACTGTTTAAGGACATTTTTTTAATGAAAGACGTGCGCGCAAATTCGCCGAGTCTTTCCGTGACGACTCGGCAAATCTGTGTGCGCCGCGACAGGAAAAACACCTCCATGTTGAAAACCATTTGTAAAATTCAGGCGGCTTTTGATGCCTTTCAAAAAGTGAGTAACTGAGAAATTGTTTAACAGCTTGGGCATGTTCCAACTTGCCCGTTAAGGTTTCCAATGGAGGTGATTTTCCTGTCGCGACCCCCCGCGGTCGGGTCCGGCCCGACATGCAACTCTGCCCGCACGTTCTTTCATTACAAAATGTCCGTTAACAATGGAATGTACGAATAAACTCCTCATGCTGACTTCTTTTGAAAGTTCTCTGTTCTCTGACGACTTCCTGGATCAACAGAGCCTGAAATGTGGAAGTTTTCAACTTGAAACGGTGAGATGCTGCCGCCTCGAAGCGCAGATCGCCGTCAGGCACCGTGGGCCGTCCTTACGGCGACACTACCAGACCAAAATCTCTCATCAGCCATTAAAATTTTTACCGAAAACCAGCTGAATTTATCGAATGGTGTCCACTCAGTTGTGCCTTACAGTTTTGAAAAAATTTTGATCAAACAAAGCAGCAGTCTCTGAGCCATTCCTAAACAATGAAAAAACGACGAGAGGGTGGGCGACTCCCCACTCAAAGACTGCCCACAGGCGAATGACGTAACCGACAGGCGTGAAAAAACTCTTGCATGCCGAGGGTTCAAGCATGTCTGATGTAATCACACGTGATTCAAATCCATATGGTTTTTGAAAAAAATAATAAGGTCGGATACTTTTCTAATAGACCTCGTATGTATCTCATATACGAGGTGTATTAGATAAGAAACCGACACTTTTATTTTTTTTTAACTATATGGATTTGAATGACATGCGATTACACCAATCATGCTTGAACCCTTGTGCGCATGCGTGAGTTTTTTCACGCGTCGGTGATGTCATTTCCCTGTGGGCAGGCCTTGAGTGAGATGTGGTTCAGCCCTCTCAGCTGAATTCCTTTGTTTCAAACGCTGCACAAGACGGCGCACGTTTGCTTTATCAAAATTTTTTCTGGACCTGTGAGGAATATCCGAGTGGACACTATTTGAGAAATTAAGCTGGTTTTCGGTGAAAAGTTTAACGGCTGATGAGAGATTATGGGGTGTTTCTGTCGGTGTAAGGACTTCCCACGGAGCGGGACGTCGCGCAGCGCTTCCAGACGCCATCGTCGGCCTGTTTCAAGCTGAAAACATCCTAATTTAAGGCTTAATTCACCCAGGACGACATGAGAGAACAGAGAAGATTCAGAAGAGGCCGGCATGAGGACTTTATGCGGACATTCCACTGTTTAAGGACATTTTTTTAATGAAAGACGTGCGCGCAAATTCGCCGAGTCTTTCCGTGACGACTCGGCGAATCTGTGTGCGCCGCGACAGGAAAAACACCTCCATGTTGAAAACCATTTGTAAAATTCAGGCGGCTTTTGATGCCTTTCAAAAAGTGAGTAACTGAGAAATTGTTTAACAGCTTGGGCATGTTCCAACTTGCCCGTTAAGGTTTCCAATGGAGGTGATTTTCCTGTCGCGACCCCCCGCGGTCGGGTCCGGCCCGACATGCAACTCTGCCCGCACGTTCTTTCATTACAAAATGTCCGTTAACAATGGAATGTCCGAATAAACTCCTCATGCCGACTTCTTCTCAAAGTTCTCTGTTCTCTGACGACTTCCTGGGTCAACAGAGCCTGAAATGTGGAAGTTTTCAACTTGAAACGGCGAGACGCTGCCGCCTCGAAGCGCAGATCGCCGTCAGGCACCGTGGGCCGTCCTTACGGTGACACTACCAGACCAAAATCCCTCATCAGCCGTTAAAAGTTTTATCGAAAACCAGCTGAATTTATCGAATGGTGTCCAATCAGTTGTGCCTTACAGTTTTGAAAAAATTTTGATCAAACAAAGCAGCAGTCTCTGAGCCATTCCTAAACAATGAAAAAATCGACGAGAGGGTGGGCCACTCCTCACTCAAAGACTGCCCACAGCCGAATGACGTAACCGACAGGCGTGAAAAAACTCTTGCATGCCCACGAGGGTTCAAGCATGTTTGATGTAATCACACGTGATTCAAATCCATATGGTTTTTGAAAAAAATAATAAGGTCGGATACTTTTCTAATAGACCTCGTATTTGGTTTATTTTGTTTGTGCAAGCAGCCAGCTGACGTGATGCTGTCTTTCTTTACTCTGATTGGTGGTTGTCATGTCCTTCCCAGCATCCTCAGGCAGATTGGGGGAAGCCCCACGTGATCTATGACGTCACCACCAAATGTAGGTCGTGGTGTCTGCTCACTTGAATTTCTACCCACCAGTAGTCGAAATTCTAATATGATTCCAGACATCGCAAATATTGATCATATTGGCAATACACCCCGTTCTCCCATCAGAATACCCAGAACTCTGCAGGCGAAATGCTGCCTGAGAGGGGGTGGGCTGATGCATGAGTTTTGCCAATTATCATGTACATCAGAATACCAGTTTCAATAAAATATCGAATTTCATCACAAATAAGAAAATATATCACAAATAACTCACCTGATTGTGTCCATTTTTGTCCTTTTCTCACTCATTAAATGTATTTCATGCCATTTAATTCAATTTCAGGTGGACATTTAACAAACATTCTTCAAAAAAGGGGGTGTGCTGATGCTTGGCCTTGGGCCTCCTGATGGGCAAATCTGGTAAAATTATGAATCCCTTATTTAAATGTGAAGTTAGAAAATTATGGTGTCAAAAAAATCTTTTTATGACTTAAATCTTAAAAACCCAGAGGCTGTACACCTTTAAAAAATAAAATGCTGGTGACCATAATAAACATGAAATATCTTGGTTTCATACTGTCTGGAATGAAAGAGGTCAAAGTAAATGTAATAATCACTGTAAGTGGGGGTTAATTTGTATTAACTAGTTCTAATTTGGCTTGTGATCATGAGCAATACTTTACCCATACCGATGTTTACTGTGAATACGAGGTCTGTTAGAAAAGTATCCAACCTTATTATTTTTTTCATAAACCATATGGATTTGAATCACGTGTGATTACATCAGACATGCTTGAACCCTCGTGGGCATGCGAGAGTTTTTTCGTGCCTGTCGGTTACGTCATTCGCCTGTGGGCAGTCTTTGAGTGAGGAGTCGCCCACCCTCTCGTCGATTTTTTCATTGTTTAGGAATGGCTCAGAGACTGCTGCTTTGTTTGATCAAAATTTTTTCAAAAACTGTAAGGCACAACTGAGTGGACACCATTCGATAAATTCAGCTGGTTTTCTGTGAAAATTTTAATGGCTGATGAGGGATTTTGGTCTGTTAGTGTAGCTTTAAGGATGGCCCACGGTGCCTGACAGCGATCTGCGCTCCGAGGCGGCAGCGTCTCGCTGTTTCAAGCTGAAACCTTCCATATTTCAGGCTCTGTTCACCCAGGTCATCGTCAGAGAACAGAGAAGTTTCAGAAGAGATCGGCATGAGGAGTTTATGCGGACATTCCACTGTTAAAGGAGATTTTGTAATGAAAGAACGTGCGGGCAGATTCGCATGTCAGGCCGGACCCGACCGCGGGGGGTCGCGACAGGAAAAACACCTCCATTGGAAACCTTAACGGACAAGTTGGAACATGCCCAAGCTGTTAAACAATTTCTCAGTTACTCACTTGTTGAAAGCCATCAAAAGCCGCCTGAATTTTACAAAAGGTTTTCAACACGGAGGTGTTTTTCCTGTCGTGGCGCAGACGGATTTGCGGAGTCGTCACGGAACCGACTCGGCGAATTTGCCCGCACGTTGTTTCATTACAAAATATCCTTTAACAGTGGAATGTCCGCATAAACTCCTCATGCCGACTTCTTCTGAAACTTCTCTGTTCTCTGACGATGACCTGGGTGAAAAGACCCTGAAATGTGGAAGTTTTCAGCTTGAAACAGCCAGACGGATGCCACCTCCGACCGCGCCGCGCTGATCCGCTTTGTGAGCTGTCCTTAAAGCGAAAGAAACTCCACAATCTCACATCAGCCATTAAACTTTTCACCGAGAACCAGCTGAATTTCTCGAATAGTGTCCACTCGGATATCCCTCACAGGTCCTGAAAAAATTTTGATAAAGCAACGCGCGCCGTCTCCAGCAGTGTCTCAGACAAAGGATTTCAGCCGAGAGGGCTGGACCAGTGCTCACTCAAAGCCTGCCCACAGGCGAATTACATCACTGACGCGTGAAAAAACTCACGCATGCGCACAAGGGTTCAAGCATGTCTGGTGTAATCGCACGTGATTCAAATCCATATAGTAGTTTTTTTTTTTATAAAACTGCCCGTTAGTTTTCTAATAGACCTCGTACAAAGGCTGGTGCTTCTGCACGGCCAAACATTTACATATTTTAACTTTCTCTGTGCTGTGCATCACTTTCCACCATTCAAGGTCAGCCTGGGAGTCTGCGCTTGTGCATCGCATCAACACTTAGATCCTGAATGACAGCAATCCACATAGACAACTGTTCCATTGTCACCTCTTGAAAGTAATCATTTCAGCTGATAGGTGGCTTTCTCAAGCCATTGGTGGACCCAGCGCCATGAGGGGGCGTTTGGGGGTGACGCCCCCTCACGTCATCAACCTCGCCCCCTCGGATGTTAGAGATATCAAAAAAATAAAAAGAAAGAAAAAGAAATACTGGAAAACATAACAAAATATTAGTTATTCAATAATATCACGTATTTAACAAATAAACCAAATTAATTAACTAAAGTAATTAATTTTAAAACAAATGGATATGGCATGTGTCTGTGTTCAAGCGATTTGATAGGTTGAGGGTTGCGCTTGTCAGTGCGGCAGAGGGCGGTGCATTTCCAACGCATCGTGACGTCAGATGCGTCGCTTCGGAAGCGGCAAGAGGGCAGAGATTGCGGCCACGTCATACTCTGGCTGTTTCCACAATCTGAATAATGTTCAGCGATCGCCGTCTTGAACTTCGGTCGCCTGAACCACAAAAAACCTTTAAAAACAGCGGTAGAACGATTCTCCCTGCTGGGAGAAGCTTTTTTTCAGCTACTTTTCGGAGTGACGCCGACCAAGGGAGGACTGACGACTTGGTGGGATATCGATCGAACAGATCAACAGAGGGCCGACCCACACGGAGAAGCCGGCCTTCAGGCATCATCACTGGGCAGAGCGAGGCAGGCGGCCAGGGTGATGGAGCAAACCCACTCAGTCAATCTCCCACTTTTTGGATATATGTGAAGTCCCAGTTTGCCCAACGGAGTTTAGTTCTGCAGCTTTATCGAGGTGAGAATAATGTAAAAATAAAACATGACATTTACTGAACTGTGAAGGTTTAATGATCAGATAACATTAGTGTAGCCTTTTAGCACAGTTGATCTGAGTGAACACTTTAATTTCTAAATGGTTCAGTCTTTTTTATTTTTACAAATAAAGCTACAGCTTTTTTCAGACACCACAAAGCTCAACTTTAAATAACGGATTTTTTTCGGGCGTTTTTTCCAGCTTTTTTTTTGCTGTTTTTTTCCCCCTTCTGTTTAGTGTTTCTTTATATTTAAAGAAATATTTTTATTTGTCCCAATCAGGAACATTTGCTGTGCAGACAACCAAACTTCCATTGATGAGCTGAACACCATGAAGTCCAGTCGAAAGAAAACATCTCTGCTCTAAAGCAAAACCACCAGAGGTCAAAGCTGCAGAAGAGACCTTCATCTGGTCCCGAGAATCCAGCAGAACATCATCTGCTTCTAAATAAAAGGCTCTTTGAACAGCAACTATTTTATTATTTTTAAAAAAGCTGTTTCATTTTATATTTTAACAATAAATGAACGGATCATTAAAATGTCCACGAATCAAAGTCAAAAGACATTTGCACAGGTAGAAGCTCTGCACTTATTGTGCTCAAATTCATATTTTAGAAATGACTCTGTCCTGATAACAACATTAAAGGCAATTACAAATTTTGACGAAATTACAAGTTTAAATGACTATATATATATATATATATATATATATATATATGAGGTCTATTAGATAATAAACCGACACATTTGTTTTTAACTATATGGATTTGAATGACGTGCGATTACACCAATCATGCTTGAACCCTCGTGCGCATGCATGGGTTTTTTCATGCGTGTCGGTGACGTCATTTCCCTGTGGGCAGGCCTTGAGTGAGATGTGGTCCCGCCCTCTCGACTGAATTCCTTTGTTTCACACGCTGCTCGAGACGGCGCGCGTTGCTTTATCAACATTTTTTCTGGACCTGTGAGGAATATCCGAGTGGACACTATTCGAGAAATTAAGCCGGTTTTCCGTGAAAAGTTTAACGGTTGATGAGAGATTATGGGGTGTTTCTGTCGGTGTAAGGACTTCCCACGGATCGGGACGTCGTGCAGCGCTTCCAGGCGCCGTCGTCGGCCTGTTTCGACCTGAAAACATCCTAATTTAAGGCTTAATTCACCCAGGACGTCGTCAGAGAACAGAGAAGTTTCAGAAGAAGTCGGCATGAGGAGTTTATGCGGACATTCCAGGTTCAACAGAGCCTGAAATGTGGAAGTTTTCAACTTGAAACGGCGAGACGCTGCCGCCTCGAAGCGCAGATCGCCGTCAGGCACCGTGGGCCGTCCTTACGGCGACACTACCAGACCAAAATCTCTCATCAGCCATTAAAATTTTTACATCTCTATCTCTATCACAAGGCCAGAGCCCTGGGTTTTAGCCTTCTGGTTAGAGAGTCCGACTCCCATGCCAGAGCTCCTGAGTTCGCGTCCCAAGGAGAGTGAATGGGCGGAGTCATAACAACACAACGCAGAGTGCAGCCGCTACATATATATATATATATATATATACATATATATATATATATATATATATATATAAAGCATCATGAGGTTTATGTCACAGAAATCCTACTTTACAATCACACTGCATTGTTAAATTATTTCCTTTTGCATTTATAATACACATTTGTATTTATTTAGTGTTTGTTTTTCTGGTTGAAATAAGATATAAATAATCTACCAGACTTAAAAAATATACAAGTTTCCCATGTTATTTGTCTAAAAATAAATTTCCAAGGTTCCCTTATGTTAACAAGAAATTATCTAATCTGAAATAACAGGTGGTTTTAATTTACAGATGAAAGGTTTCTAAAGAACCATTTATTGATTTATTTAGCTATTTTAATTACAAGTGTTCTAAACTTTTTTAAACAGTAATCAGAAATTTTGAGGTAACAAACAACAAAAAACATTTCCAATGATTTTTCTTCAGAAAACTGCTCTATAAAAGAGCAGTCCTGTCACACGTTAATGTTTTGTAGAGATCGGTGGTTTCTGCCACGAGTCTTCCGTGTTTTGGCCCAACGCGTCATTCCTATTGGACAACGCGATGGTACGTCACAGCTCAGAGTGTCGAAAGTTGGCGCAGCTCATCTTGACAGAACACCGGCTCTGTGTGGTATGCAGGAGATCATTTGACCAAGGGTCTATACGTTCAAATAATAATTTACTCTTAGTCAGTCAGTCTCTTACAACGGTGTAGCCTAAATACATGAGCTTTCCAGGAGCGCACCCAATTCATTACGCACGCTCAGAGGCACATCTCCTCCGGTGCACACTTTTTTTTATCACAGGGGGGGGAGCAACCCCGCCCCTGTGATAAAGTCCTCGCCCCCTTAATATTTTTTTTCTGGCGCCGAGTCTGGCCACTGGATCTCAAAGGCCAAAGGGACCGAGAGACATGTATGTCACTGTTGAGATAAATGTCTCTGCAAGTTCAAGATCTTCATTGCAACAGACACATTTCTCACTGCTGAGGCCAGGAACTCATTGACAGCGTGGATCTTAGTCTTGATCCAGGACAAGCACTAACTCACATGCTGATTCCTCATGGACCTTCTCAAGTGCTGCATTCAGGGTACTCATTGACACTGTAAAGATCACTGCATTGCTCACTTCATTGAGTCCATGCACTCAATTAACTGTGAATAGCCAGAATACATCCCTGATGAACACCAGTATCCACTGACAAAAACTCAGATCCCCTCCACCACACACACACACACAAACACTTGATGATTCTCAGTACGCTATATATGTTGAATAAGTTGTTGCTGTGAATCATTGTCTTAACTTTGACCAACTGATGTTCTACATCTTGTGAAAATATAACTTCAGAAAAACACTGAAGATCTTTTTTTTTTTTTTTTTTTGAAGTACTTCTGCAATGACAGCTTTTTCAAAACATATAAAGCTGGTTTGTCTGGTACTGAGACTGCATATTAATTTTATTTTAACACCAATCATAGTCAAAGCAGCTTCAGTCTCATCACTGTTTACAAAATGTGTTTCTCCAAAGAAAAAGAGGATGTTGTCATCTTATCTCAGATAACACAATCACGTTTTGAAGGGTAGAGTGTGATGTCAGGTGTCAAGGTGAGCGCGGAAACAGAAAACTCCGCCAAATAAGCTGACTTCACACGCCTCTTCTCTGATGGCGTGCCTGATCTCACCACAGATACTCAGCTTCAGCGCCTGCACTCCTGCAATCAAGATCGAAGCCCCGCCTCCTCTGATGTTGTGGGGATCTGCAGCCTTGACTGGGACTCATGTGACTGGATGCTTGTCCTGAGGATGGCTGGTCAAAAGCCACTCTGTCAGCCTTGAGGAGATAAATTGATGCAAACTGGACCTGCAGTTTGTTCCACATGTGTGATGTGATTAGCAGATCCACTGTCAACCATAATTTACTGCCGTGCACATGCGCGTGTGTGTGAGGAGTGAAATTTCCTTTAAAATAAAGGTTTGGTAACAATTTCCACACTGTTGTTCTTGTAAGTCAGGTATTAACTTGTCATGAATAACATCTGCTTCTAAGTTGTTCCAAGTGTAATAAAGGAAAAGTGTAACATTACAGTTTCTGATTTAAGAACAATTTCAATGTATTAATTTATATAGCGCCAACTCACGACAAAGTCGCCCCAAGGCGCATCACACAATTCACAACACAAATTAATCTAAAATCAAAATTAAAAGCAAGAAAAGCACAATAAAAAGATAAAACACAGAAGAATAAAAGGAAATTACAAAGCAAACACAAACAAATTAAATTAATGATAAGACAGTCTAAAAAAGTGGGTCTTCAGTCTTGATTTAAAAGTCTCCACCGTGTCAGACTGCCGAATAACAGCAGGTAGATCCTTCCAAAGAGTCAGACCACAGTAGGAGAAGGCTCTATACCCCACAGACTTCTTGTTCATCCTGAATGCAAGGGCCTCACAGGTACGTAGGGCTTAACCAAGTCCGCCAGGTAAGAAGGTGCCAGTCCATGAACAATTTTATAAACCAACAATAAAACTTTAAAATCCGATATGACAGAAACTGGTAGCCAATGAAGGGATGCCAGAATGGGAGTAATGTGGTCAAACCTTCTACTTTGTGTAAAAAGTCTGGCAGCAGCATTCTGTACCAACTGAAGTCCTCGAATGCTAGACTGCAGTAGGCCAGAAAATAAAACATTACAATAATCCAGTCTGGAAGAAATAAACGCATGTATCAAAGTCTCAGCATCAGCCATAGACAGGATGGGACGAATCCTCGCCACATTTCGCAGATTGAAATTGAAATTAAGAACCGATTCCAAAGGTAAATACCTCAGATTCATTTCTTTACTGATGGACATTTATGAACACATGCAGGATTTGAACCACAAACTCTTCAGCCCTGCATTTACTAACCCTAATCATCTTCATGCAGCACAGTGGCCCAGTGGTTCACACTATGAATAAATGATGTCCAGTGCATCCGGAAAGTATTCACAACATTTCACTTTTTCCACATTTTATGTTACAGCCTTATTCCAAAATGGAATAAGGCTCATTATTCCCCTCAAAATTCTGTAAACACCCCACGAGGTCTGTTAGAAAAGTATCGGACCTTTTTATTTTTTGCAAAAACCTGATGGATTTGAATCACGTGTGCTTGCATGAGCCAACCTTGAACCTTCGTGCGCATGCGTGAATTTTTTTCACGCCTGTCGATTGCATCATTTGCTGTAAGCAGCCTTTGTGTGAGGATGGGTGGTGTCTCTCGTCGGATTTTCTTTGCAAGGAAATAGCGGAACGACTGGAGCAGCGCTACTGCATCAAATTTTGCCAAAACTGGGTGACAGCCAGGTGTAAACCATTCGGATTATTCAGACAGCTTTTGGTGACGATCCTATGGGCATCACACAGATTAAGGAGCGGTACAACCGGTTTAAAGACGACCGCACAACGGTGGAGAGCGCGCCATGCTCCAGTCGGCCATCAACATGCTGAAATGACCGGATCATTTCCAAAGTGAACGCTGCAGTAATGTGGGACAGACGTATGACTATCCGAGAAATTGCGGAAGAGGTGGACATCAGCACTTTTTTGGCACATTCCACTGTGACAAAAGATTTGGCCATGAAAAGAGTGGCGGTGAAATTCATGCCAAAGCTGCTGACGGCGGAGCAAAAGCAACTTTGTGTTGAAGTCTCACAGGACATGCTGGACTCCGAAAAATGATGCCCACCTCTTCCACCATTCGGATGATTCAGACGGCTTTCGGTGGCTTTTCAGTTGTGTGACTATCCGAGAAATTGTGGAAGAGGTGGGCATGTCACAACATGTCCTGTGAGGCTTCAACACGGAAGCGCTTTTGCTCCGTCAGCAGCTTCGCGCTGAAGCCATCGGCATGAATTTCGCTGCAACTCTTTTCATGGCAAAATCTTCTGTCACAGTGGAATGTGCCAAAAAAGTGCTGATGTCCACCTCTTTCGCAATTTCTTGGATAGTCACATGATGATCCAATATCACCACAGCGTTTACTTTGGAAATGATCTGGTCATTTCAGCATGTTGATGGCCGACCGGCACGTGGCTTGCTCTCCACCATTGTGCGGACGTCTTTAAACCAGTTGTACCTCTCCTTAATCTGTGTGATGCCCAGAGGATTGTCACTGAAAGCCGTATGAATAATCCGAATGGTTTACACCTGGCTGTCGCCCAGTTTCTGGCAAAATTTGATGCAGTCACGCTGCTCCAGTCATTCCGCCATTTTCCTTGCAAAGAAAATCCGACAAGAGACTCCACCTATCCTCACACAAAGGCTGCTTACAAGCAAATGACGCAATCGACAGGCGTGAAAAAATTCACGCATGCGCACGAAGGTTCAAGGCTTGCTCATGCAAGCACACGTGAGTCGATCAATCAGGTTTTTGCAAAAAATAAAAAGGTTGGATACTTTTCTAACAGACCTTGTATAATGTGTGTGTGTGTGTGTATATATATATATATATATATATATATATACAGTTGTATGCAAGTTGTATACAAGTTGTATACAGTTGTATGTGATGATTTCCCATGGTATTCTTTACACATCACTAGTTGTTTGGATCAGAGATTTAATTTAAATATACACTTGTATGCAAAGGTTAGGATATGTCATTCAAAGCACATATTAAACAAATATGTAGGACTGCTTTTTTGCATTGACGCAATATCTCTAAAATCAGAAAGGTCTTGTCTCAGAGTGATGCTGAAAAACTAATTCATGCATTTATTTCCTCTAGGCTGGACTATTGTAATTCATTATTATCAGGTTGTCCTAAAAGTTCCCTAAAAAGCCTTCAGTTAATTCAAAATGCTGCAGCTAGAGTACTGACGGGGACTAGAAGGAGATGAGCATATCTCACCCATATTGGCCTCTCTTCATTGGCTTCCTGTTAGTTCTAGAATAGAATTTAAAATTCTTCTTCTACTTAAGGTTTTGAATAATCAGGTCCCATCTTATCTTAGGGACCTCGTAGTACCATATCACCCCAATAGAGCGCTTCGCTCTCAGACTGCAGGCTACTTGTAGTTCCTAGGGTTTGTAAGAGTAGAATTGGAGGCAGAGCCTTCAACTTTCAGGCTCCTCTCCTGTGGAAACCAGCTCCCAATTCAGATCAGGGAGACAGACACCCTCTCTACTTTTAAGATTAGGCTTAAAACTTTCCTTTTTGCTAAAGCTTATAGTTAGGGCTGGATCAGGTGACCCTGAACCATCCCTTAGTTATGCTGCTATAGACGTAGACTGCTGGGGGGTTCCCATGATGCACTGTTTCTTTCTCTTTTTGCTCTGTATGCACCACTCTGCATTTAATCATTAGTGATTGATCTCTGCTCCCCTCCACAGCATGTCTTTTTCCTGGTTCTCTCCCTCAGCCCCTAACCATGTCCCAGCAGAAGACTGCCCCTCCCTGAGCCTGGTTCTGCTGGAGGTTTCTTCCTGTTAAAAGGGAGTTTTTCCTTCCCACTGTAGCCAAGTGCTTGCTCACAGGGGGTCGTTTTGACCGTGGGGTTTTACATAATTATTGTATGGCCTTGCCTTGCAATATAAAGCGCCTTGGGGCAACTGTTTGTTGTGATTTGGCGCTATATAAAAAAATTGAAAGAAGAAAGAAAGGTTTGGGCACCCCTGATAATTTTCATGATTTTCCTTTATAAATCATTGGTTGTCTGGAATAGAAATTTCAGTTAAATATATCATATAGCATACGAACACACTATTTGAGAAGTGAAATTAAGTTTCTAGTATTTACAGAAAGTGTGCAATAATTATTTAAACAAAATTAGGCAGGTGCATAAATTTGGCCACCCTTGTCATTTTATTGATTTGAATACATTTAGCACTAATTATGTAAGAGTAGGTGGGCTTCATAGATAATTGGCAAAGCTTCTGGGGAAAACCTGGTCTTGTTAGGAGAGACGGCATCCATCCCACTTTGGATGGAGCAGCTCTCATTTCTAGAAATCTGGCTAATTTTCTTAAATCCTCCAAACCGTGACTATCCAGGGTTGGGACCAGGAAGCAGAGTTGTAGTCTTACACACCTCTCTGCAGCTTCTCTCCCCCTGCCATCCCCTCATTACCCCATCCCCGTAGAGACGGTGCCTGCTCCCAGACTACCAATAACCAGCAAAAATCTATTTAAGCATAAAAATTCAAAAAGAAAAAATAATATAGCACCTTCAACTGCACCACAGACTAAAACAGTTAAATGTGGTCTATTAAACATTAGGTCTCTCTCTTCTAAGTCCCTGTTGGTAAATGATATAATAATTGATCAACATATTGATTTATTCTGCCTAACAGAAACCTGGTTACAGCAGGATGAATATGTTAGTTTAAATGAGTCAACACCCCCGAGTCACACTAACTGTCAGAATGCTCGTAGCACGGGCCGGGGCGGAGGATTAGCAGCAATCTTCCATTCCAGCTTATTAATTAATCAAAAACCCAGACAGAGCTTTAATTCATTTGAAAGCTTGTCTCTTAGTCTTGTCCATCCAAATTGGAAGTCCCAAAAACCAGTTTTATTTGTTATTATCTATCGTCCACCTGGTCGTTACTGTGAGTTTCTCTGTGAATTTTCAGACCTTTTGTCTGACTTAGTGCTTAGCTCAGATAAGATAATTATAGTGGGCGATTTTAACATCAACACAGATGCTGAGAATGACAGCCTCAACACTGCATTTAATCTATTATTAGACTCTATTGGCTTTGCTCAAAAAGTAAATGAGTCCACCCACCACTTTAATCATATCTTAGATCTTGTTCTGACTTATGGTATGGAAATAGAAGACTTAACAGTATTCCCTGAAAACTCCCTTCTGTCTGATCATTTTTTAATAACATTTACATTTACTCTGATGGACTACCCAGCAGTAGGGAATAAGTTTCATTACACTAGAAGTCTTTCAGAAAGCGCTGTAACTAGGTTTAAGGATATGATTCCTTCTTTATGTTCTCTAATGCCATATAACAACACAGTGCAGAGTAGCTACCTAAACTCTGTAAGGGAGATAGAGTATCTCGTCAATAGTTTTACATCCTCATTGAAGACAGCTTTGGATGCTGTAGCTCCTCTGAAAAAGAGAGCTTTAAATCAGAAGTGTCTGACTCCATGGTATAACTCTCAAACTCGTAGCTTAAAGCAGATAACCCGTAAGTTGGAGAGGAAATGGCGTCTCACTAATTTAGAAGATCTTCACTTAGCCTGGAAAAAGAGTCTGTTGCTCTATAAAAAGCCCTCCGTAAAGCTAGGACATCTTTCTACTCATCACTAATTGAAGAAAATAAGAACAACCCCAGGTTTCTTTTCAGCACTGTAGCCAGGCTGACAAAGAGTCAGAGCTCTATTGAGCTGAGTATTCCATTAACTTTAACTAGTAATGAGTTCATGACTTTCTTTGCTAACAAAATTTTAACTATTAGAGAAAAAATTACTCATAACCATCCCAAAGACGTATCGTTATCTTTGGCTGCTTTCAGTGATGCCGGTATTTGGTTAGACTCTTTCTCTCCGATTGTTCTGTCTGAGTTATTTTCATTAGTTACTTCATCCAAACCATCAACATGTTTATTAGACCCCATTCCTACCAGGCTGCTCAAGGAAGCCCTACCATTATTTAATGCTTCGATCTTAAATATGATCAATCTATCTTTGTTAGTTGGCTATGTACCACAGGCTTTTAAGGTGGCAGTAATTAAACCATTACTTAAAAAGCCATCACTTGACCCAGCTATCTTAGCTAATTATAGGCCAATCTCCAACCTTCCTTTTCTCTCAAAAATTCTTGAAAGGGTAGTTGTAAAACAGCTAACTGATCATCTGCAGAGGAATGGTCTATTTGAAGAGTTTCAGTCAGGTTTTAGAATTCATCATAGTACAGAAACAGCATTAGTGAAGGTTACAAATGATCTTCTTATGGCCTCGGACAGTGGACTCATCTCTGTGCTTGTTCTGTTAGACCTCAGTGCTGCTTTTGATACTGTTGACCATAAAATTTTATTACAGAGATTAGAGCATGCCATAGGTATTAAAGGCACTGCGCTGCGGTGGTTTGAATCATATTTGTCTAACAGATTACAATTTGTTCATGTAAATGGGGAATCTTCTTCACAGACTAAAGTTAATTATGGAGTTCCACAAGGTTCTGTGCTAGGACCAATTTTATTCACTTTATATATGCTTCCCTTAGGCAGTATTATTAGACGGTATTGCTTAAATTTTCATTGTTACGCAGATGATACCCAGCTTTATCTATCCATGAAGCCAGACGACACACACCAATTAGCTAAACTGCAGGATTGTCTTACAGACATAAAGACATGGATGACCTCTAATTTCCTGCTTTTAAACTCAGATAAAACTGAAGTTATTGTACTTGGCCCCACAAATCTTAGAAACATGGTGTCTAACTAGATCCTTACTGTGGATGGCATTACCCTGACCTCTAGTAATACTGTGAGAAATCTTGGAGTCATTTTTGATCAGGATATGTCATTCAAAGCGCATATTAAACAAATATGTAGGACTGCTTTTTTGCATTTACGCAATATCTCTAAAATCAGAAAGGTCTTGTCTCAGAGTGATGCTGAAAAACTAATTCATGCATTTATTTCCTCTAGGCTGGACTATTGTAATTCATTATTATCAGGTTGTCCTAAAAGTTCCCTAAAAAGCCTTCAGTTAATTCAAAATGCTGCAGCTAGAGTGCTGACGGGGACTAGAAGGAGAGAGCATATCTCACCCATATTGGCCTCTCTTCATTGGCTTCCTGTTAATTCTAGAATAGAATTTAAAATTCTTCTTCTTACTTATAAGGTTTTGAATAATCAGGTCCCATCTTATCTTAGGGACCTCGTAGTACCATATCACCCCAATAGAGCGCTTCGCTCTCAGACTGCAGGCTTACTTGTAGTTCCTAGGGTTTGTAAGAGTAGAATGGGAGGCAGAGCCTTCAGCTTTCAGGCTCCTCTCCTGTGGAACCAGCTCCCAATTCAGATCAGGGAGACAGACACCCTCTCTACTTTTAAGATTAGGCTTAAAACTTTCCTTTTTGCTAAAGCTTATAGTTAGGGCTGGATCAGGTGACCCTGAACCATCCCTTAGTTATGCTGCTATAGACGTAGACTGCTGGGGGGTTCCCATGATGCACTGTTTCTTTCTCTTTTTGCTCTGTATGCACCACTCTGCATTTAATCATTAGTGATCGATCTCTGCTCCCCTCCACAGCATGTCTTTTTCCTGGTTCTCTCCCTCAGCCCCAACCAGTCCCAGCAGAAGACTGCCCCTCCCTGAGCCTGGTTCTGCTGGAGGTTTCTTCCTGTTAAAAGGGAGTTTTTCCTTCCCACTGTAGCCAAGTGCTTGCTCACAGGGGGTCATTTTGACCGTTGGGGTTTTACATCATTATTGTATGGCCTTGCCTTACAATATAGAGCGCCTTGGGGCAACTGTTTGTTGTGATTTGGCGCTATATAAAAAAAAAAAAAAAAAAAAATTAATTATTGGAACACAAAATTGAGTTTGTTAAGCTCTTTAACCCTTGACCTCCTTACACAGGTGAATCCAATCATCAGAAAGGGTATTTAAGGAGGCCATTTGCAAATGTTTCCCCTCTTTGCATTTCTTCTGATGAGTGGTAACATGGGAGCCTCTAAACAACTCTCAAATGACCTGAAAACAAAGATTGTTCAACATTATGGTTTAGGGGAAGGATACAAAAAGCTATCTCAGAGATTTCAGATGTCAGATTCCACTGTGAGGAACATAGTGACGAAATGAAAGACCACAGGCACAGTACTAGTTAAGGCCCGAAATGGCAGACCAACAAAAATCTCAGTTAAGCTGAAGCAAATGATGGTGAGAACAGTCATAGTCAGCCCACAAACCTGCTCTAAAGACCTACAACATGATCTTGCTGCAGATAGTGTCTCATTCATCATTTATAGTGCATCGTTCAACTATACAGCACACTTTGCACAAGGAGATGCTGTAATGCAGAGGAAGCCTTTTCTGCGTACACACAAACAGTTGCTTGAGGTATGCTAAACCACATTTGGACAAGCCAGCTTAATTCTGGAATAAGGTGCTGTGGACTGATGAAACTAAAATTGAGTTAGTTGGACATAACAAGGGGCAGTATGCATGGCTGAAAAAGAACACAGCATTCCAAGACAAACACTTGACTGTGTGGCCAGTGCAGGTACTGGGAATATTGTTAAAGTTGAGGGTCACATGGATTCCAGTCAATATCAGCAGATTCTTGAGAACAATGTTCATGAATCAGTGACAAAGCTGAAGTTGTGTCGGGGCTGGATCTTTCAACAAGACAACGACACTAAACACTGCTCAAAATCTACTAAGACATTCATGCAGAGGAACAAGTACAATGTTCTGGAATGGCCATCTCAGTCCCCAGACCTGAATATTATTGAAAATCTGTGGTGTGATATTAAGTGAGCTGTCCATGCTCGGGAAGCAACAAACCTGAGATGTTTTGTAAAGAAGAATGGTCCAAAATACCATCAACCAGAATCCAGACTCTCACTGGAAGTTATAGGATGAGTTTAGAGGCTGTTATTTCTGCAAACGGAGGATCTACTAAATATTGAGGTATTTTTTCTGTTGGGGTGCCCAAATTTATGCACCTGCCTAATTTTGTTTAAAGAATTATTGCACACTTTCTGTATAATCCCATAAACTTCATTTCACTTCTCAAATATCACTGTGTTTGTCTGCTATATTATATATTTAACTGAAATTTCTGACCCAAACAACTAGTGATGTGTAAAGAATACCATGGAAATCATCACATACAACTGTATACAACTTGTATACAACAGTATATATATATATATATATATATATATATATATATATATATATATATACTGTATATAAAGCTTTTCACATTATTATGGGGTATTGTTTGTGGAATTGAGAGGGAAAAAAATGAATTTCATCCTTTTAGGAATAAATCTGTCATGTAACAAAATGTGAAAAATGTGAAGCGCTGTGAATACTTTCTTTCACTGTGACTGTGTATGCACGTCTGTGTGTGTCATATATATATATATATATATATATATATATATATATATATATATAGACACACACACACACACACACACACACACACACACACACACACACACACACCTGTACAGAAAGGAGCAGGAGGGAAGCAATCCCACAACCTTCTTGCTTTGACGCAATAGTACTAACCACTAATCCACCATGCCACCTTCAATGAATTAATTCAATTAAATTGTAGATAGGGTCTTTTTAAAATGATCAGGGTGAATATACTGTGCATTAAGTTTAAAGGGTGTGTTTTTCCATTCCTCAAGCTAACTGGGCCGTCATCATCATTTATTCTGAAGAAGCTTGTGCGTTAAATTTTCGTATGTGAAGTTTAAGCTCAGATTTGTGAGGACACGCTGTTTGAGAATGAGCTCATTGATGGGGGTGACGTCTGACAGCACTGGAATGTGCAGGTTTGCAACAGCAAATGCAACCCCCTGAGGACTCCAGTAACTGGGGCAACGAGATCAAAAGTACCAGGAGATGTGTCCACGCACTGAGATCTGGGTATTTCCAGGTCTTCAAATCTCAGACAAGGGTACTGCTACAGTATGGAGTTTTTCAAGCTCCCTCAACAGCATTAAGATGATCATCCTTGCTCATGGAAAAGATGTTCCAGGTGTCCACCTACATGAACGGCCTCAGCTTTGGACCTGGGGACCACTGTGAAGTTGATGAACCCTCAGCACTACAGTAGTCGCCACTCTCCAAAATTAAGTGGCTTGATGCCCTCGTGTGTGTGTTTTTTTTTTTCCCCAAACAGCTTTCCTCCATTCCCTTCACAGCGTTACACTTCAGTGGATGGCATCTGCAGAGTTTTTCCTACAGCATGAGGAAACAAGAATTTGACTTTTTCAATGTCTCAGTTTGCGAGATGTTTTATTGCATATGAAGTGCTCATCACACTAATAATAATCCCCCATAAAGAGTGACATGTAGGTTGGCAGACCACCATGAATGGAATTCATACAACCCCAATTCCAATGAAGTTGGGACGTTGTGTAAAGTGTACGTAAAAACAGAATACAATGATTTGCAAATCCTCTTCAAACTTTATTCAATTAAATACACCACAAAGACAAGATATTTAATGTTCAAACTGATAGACTTTTTTGTTTTTGTGCAAATATTTGCTCATTTTGAAATGGATGCCTGCACCACGTTTCAAAACAGCTGGGACAGTGGTATGTTTACCACTGTGTTACATCACCTTTCCTTCTAACAATACTCAGTAAGTGTTTAGGAACTGAGGACACTAATTGTTGAAGCTTTGTAGGACTTTGCATTGGTAACAATCTGGATGGCCTTTTTCCTCTTGTGTCTGGGGGACACGACGTCCATGATTTCCAACAACAATTTGAAATGTGGACTCATCAGACCACAGCACACTTTTCCATTTTGCGTCTGTCCATTTCAAATGAGCTCGGGCCCAGAGAAGTTTCTGGATGTTGTTGATGTTTGGCTTTCGCTTTGCATGGTAGCGTTTTAACTTGCCCTTGTAGATGTAGCGACGAACTGTGTTAACTGACCATGGTTTTCTGAAGTGTTCCTGAGCCCACGTGGTAAGATCCTTTACACAGTGATGTCGGTTTTTAATGCAGTGACGGATCAAAGGTCACGGGCATTCAGTGTTGGTTTTTGGCTTTGCCGTTTATGTGTAAAAAGTTCTCCAGATTCTCTGAATCTTCTGATTATATTGTGGACTGTTGTTGATGGAATCCCTAAATTCCTTGCAATTGAACTTTGAGAAATATTGTTCTTAAACTATTTTTTCCACAGTTTTTCACAGAGTGGTGATCCTCGCCTCATCTTTGCTTGTGAACGGCTGAGCCTTTTGGGGATGCTCCTTTTACACCCTCACTTATTTCCAATTAACCTGTTTACCTGTGGAATGTTCCAAACAGGTGTTCATTGGAATATTAATCAACTTTCTCAATTTTTTTGTTGCCCCTGTCCCAGCTTTTTTGAAAGGTGTTGCAGGCATCCATTTCAAAATGAGGAAATATTTGCACAAAAACAATAAAGGTTATCAGTTTGAACATTAAATATCTTGTCTTTGTGGTGTATTCAATTGAATATAGGTTGAAGAGGATTTGCAAATCTTATTCGGTTTTATTTACACAACGTCCCAACTTCATTGGACTCGTTGTTGTAGAAGAAATAACTTGTACATATGATACAAAATACACAGTGGGAGGAGATAGATTTTCAAAAGCATTTGATTCTGACGATCAATCAATCAATCAATCAATCAATTTTTTTATATAGCGCCAAATCACAACAAACAGTTGCCCCAAGGCGCTTTATATTGTAAGGCAAGGCCATACAATAATTATGTAAAACCCCAACGGTCAAAACGACCCCCTGTGAGCAAGCACTTGGCTACAGTGGGAAGGAAAAACTCCCTTTTAACAGGAAGAAACCTCCAGCAGAACCAGGCTCAGGGAGGGGCAGTCTTCTGCTGGGACTGGTTGGGGCTGAGGGAGAGAACCAGGAAAAAGACATGCTGTGGAGGGGAGCAGAGATCGATCACTAATGATTAAATGCAGAGTGGTGCATACAGAGCAAAAAGAGAAAGAAACAGTGCATCATGGGAACCCCCCAGCAGTCTACGTCTATAGCAGCATAACTAAGGGATGGTTCAGGGTCACCTGATCCAGCCCTAACTATAAGATTTAGCAAAAAGGAAAGTTTTAAGCCTAATCTTAAAAGTAGAGAGGGTGTCTGTCTCCCTGATCTGAATTGGGAGCTGGTTCCACAGGAGAGGAGCCTGAAAGCTGAAGGCTCTGCCTCCCATTCTACTCTTACAAACCCTAGGAACTACAAGTAAGCCTGCAGTCTGAGAGCGAAGCGCTCTATTGGGGTGATATGGTACTACGAGGTCCCTAAGATAAGATGGGACCTGATTATTCAAAACCTTATAAGTAAGAAGAAGAATTTTAAATTCTATTCTAGAATTAACAGGAAGCCAATGAAGAGAGGCCAATATGGGTGAGATATGCTCTCTCCTTCTAGTCCCCGTCAGTACTCTAGCTGCAGCATTTTGAATTAACTGAAGGCTTTTTAGGGAACTTTTAGGACAACCTGATAATAATGAATTACAATAGTCCAGCCTAGAGGAAATAAATGCATGAATTAGTTTTTCAGCATCACTCTGAGACAAGACCTTTCTGATTTTAGAGATATTGCGTAAATGCAAAAAAGCAGTCCTACATATTTGTTTAATATGCGCTTTGAATGACATATCCTGATCAAAAATGACTCCAAGATTTCTCACAGTATTACTAGAGGTCAGGGTAATGCCATCCACAGTAAGGATCTGGTTAGACACCATGTTTCTAAGATTTGTGGGGCCAAGTACAATAACTTCAGTTTTATCTGAGTTTAAAAGCAGGAAATTAGAGGTCATCCATGTCTTTATGTCTGTAAGACAATCCTGCAGTTTAGCTAATTGGTGTGTGTCCTCTGGCTTCATGGATAGATAAAGCTGGGTATCATCTGCGTAACAATGAAAATTTAAGCAATACCGTCTAATAATACTGCCTAAGGGAAGCATGTATAAAGTGAATAAAATTGGTCCTAGCACAGAACCTTGTGGAACTCCATAATTAACTTTAGTCTGTGAAGAAGATTCCCCATTTACATGAACAAATTGTAATCTATTAGACAAATATGATTCAAACCACCGCAGCGCAGTGCCTTTAATACCTATGGCATGCTCTAATCTCTGTAATAAAATTTTATGGTCAACAGTATCAAAAGCAGCACTGAGGTCTAACAGAACAAGCACAGAGATGAGTCCACTGTCCAAGGCCATAAGAAGATCATTTGTAACCTTCACTAATGCTGTTTCTGTACTATGATGAATTCTAAAACCTGACTGAAACTCTTCAAATAGACCATTCCTCTGCAGATGATCAGTTAGCTGTTTTACAACTACCCTTTCAAGAATTTTTGAGAGAAAAGGAAGGTTGGAGATTGGCCTATAATTAGCTAAGATAGCTGGGTCAAGTGATGGCTTTTTAAGTAATGGTTTAATTACTGCCACCTTAAAAGCCTGTGGTACATAGCCAACTAACAAAGATAGATTGATCATATTTAAGATCGAAGCATTAAATAATGGTAGGGCTTCCTTGAGCAGCCTGGTAGGAATGGGGTCTAATAAACATGTTGATGGTTTGGATGAAGTAACTAATGAAAATAACTCAGACAGAACAATCGGAGAGAAAGAGTCTAACCAAATACCGGCATCACTGAAAGCAGCCAAAGATAACGATACGTCTTTGGGATGGTTATGAGTAATTTTTTCTCTAATAGTTAAAATTTTGTTAGCAAAGAAAGTCATGAACTCATTACTAGTTAAAGTTAATGGAATACTCAGCTCAATAGAGCTCTGACTCTTTGTCAGCCTGGCTACAGTGCTGAAAAGAAACCTGGGGTTGTTCTTATTTTCTTCCATTAGTGATGAGTAGAAAGATGTCCTAGCTTTACGGAGGGCTTTTTTATAGAGCAACAGACTCTTTTTCCAGGCTAAGTGAAGATCATCTAAATTAGTGAGACGCCATTTCCTCTCCAACTTATGGGTTATCTGCTTTAAGCTACGAGTTTGTGAGTTATACCACGGAGTCAGACACTTCTGATTTAAAGCTCTCTTTTTCAGAGGAGCTACAGCATCCAAAGTTGTCTTCAATGAGGATGTAAAACTATTGACGAGATACTCTATCTCCCTTACAGAGTTTAGGTAGCTACTCTGCACTGTGTTGGTATATGGCATTAGAGAACATAAAGAAGGAATCATATCCTTAAACCTAGTTACAGCGCTTTCTGAAAGACTTCTAGTGTAATGAAACTTATTCCCCACTGCTGGGTAGTCCATCAGAGTAAATGTAAATGTTATTAAGAAATGATCAGACAGAAGGGAGTTTTCAGGGAATACTGTTAAGTCTTCTATTTCCATACCATAAGTCAGAACAAGATCTAAGATATGATTAAAGTGGTGGGTGGACTCATTTACATTTTGAGCAAAGCCAACTGAGTCTAATAATAGATTAAATGCAGTGTTGAGGCTGTCATTCTCAGCATCTGTGTGGATGTTAAAATCGCCCACTATAATTATCTTATCTGAGCTAAGCACTAAGTCAGACAAAAGGTCTGAAAATTCACAGAGAAACTCACAGTAACGACCAGGTGGACGATAGATAATAACAAATAAAACTGGTTTTTGGGACTTCCAATTTGGATGGACAAGACTAAGAGACAAGCTTTCAAATGAATTAAAGCTCTGTCTGGGTTTTTGATTAATTAATAAGCTGGAATGGAAGATTGCTGCTAATCCTCCGCCCCGGCCCGTGCTATGAGCATTCTGACAGTTAGTGCGACTCGGGGGTGTTGACTCATTTAAACTAACATATTCATCCTGCTGTAACCAGGTTTCTGTTAGGCAGAATAAATCAATATGTTGATCAATTATTATATCATTTACCAACAGGGACTTAGAAGAGAGAGACCTAATGTTTAATAGACCACATTTAACTGTTTTAGTCTGTGGTGCAGTTGAAGGTCCGATTGGGGAGGGGCCCAGAGAAAACTACAGAGTCCGACATTGTTTTTGCAAAGTTACACACCGATTTAATGTTAATTTTAGTGACCTCCGATTGGCGTAACCGGGTGTCATTACTGCCGACGTGAATTACAATCTTACCAAATTTACGCTTAGCCTTAGCCAGCAGTTTCAAATTTCCTTCAATGTCGCCTGCTCTGGCCCCCGGAAGACAATTGACTATGGTTGCTGGTGTCGCTAACTTCACATTTCTCAAAACAGAGTCGCCAATAACCAGAGTTTGATCCTCGGCGGGTGTGTCGTCGAGTGGAGAAAAACGGTTAGAGATGTGAACGGGTTGGTGGTGTACACGGGGCTTCTGTTTAGGACTACGCTTCCTCCTCACAGTCACCCAGTCGGCCTGCTTTCCCGGCTGCTCGGGATCTGCCAGGGGGGAACTAACGGCGGCTAAGCTACCTTGGTCCGCACCGACTACAGGGGCCTGGCTAGCTGTAGAATTTCCCACGGTGCAGAGCCGAGTCTCCAATTCGCCCAGCCTGGCCTCCAAAGCTACGAATAAGCTACACTTATTACAAGTACCGTTACTGCTAAAGGAGGCCGAGGAATAACTAAACATTTCACACCCAGAGCAGAAAAGTGCGGGAGAGACAGGAGAAGCCGCCATGCTAAATCGGCTAAGAGCTAGTAGCTACGCTAAGCTAGCGGATTCCTAAAAACACGCAAAGTGAATAATGTGTAAATAATTTAGAGGTGATTCAGCAGAAGGAGTGCTTTAGTTAAGGCACATAAAGATTACACTGGGAAACAAATCGTAATCTAGATAACTAGATCAATCTAACTGCGCAGATTAAACAGCTAACAGATACAGAAAAACACCGCTGTGTTCCGGAACAGGAAGTGATACAATACCGCAGTGAGAGCCAACCACCAGTAGAGGTGGTTGGCTCTCACAATACACTATTTAATAAAATGGAAAGTTATGGCTGCCGGGAGAGTTGTGTTGAAGCTATAGGACAACACCAGCAGTTTGTGCAGACAGGAGATGACAGATCCACATTTGGGCGTCCTACAGTGATCGGTATCAGGGATGAAATTGTTTGTACCGTGTATATATAAGTGACATTTTTGACGTATCCGGTATTGTGAAATTTGTTCCATTTGCAGATGATACCAATATTTTCTGTTCTGGGGAAAATCTACAGAAGTTTTTGGAAATGGTCATTACAGAAAAGAGCAAATTAAAGAAGTGGTTTGATGCCAACAAATTATTATTAAATTTGAACGAAGCCAAACTAATACTGTTTGGAAATCAAAATAAACACACAAGTACACCTACCTGCTGGCTTGAGAATGTCTAGAAAGAAAATGCTGAGGTTGGGTAAAGCTGCGGGGATCTGTGGCCGAACTCCTTCCTGAAGGTTGAGGTGATGTTCTCCTTGTGCTGCACATAAACTACCCTGTGATACACGTCTCCCACATGGAGCCGTGTATCATAACAGAGTGGAAGAAAGGATTTGTTGTCCCTTTCCGGAAAGGAAAGTGCAATCCGTGAAGGTGTGCATGTGTCCCTGATACAACAACACAGTGCATATGGCAAATTCCTCAATTCCACAAACAACACCCCATAATGACAATGTGAAAAGCTTTTTTATATATATATATACGAGGTCTATTTGAAAAGTATCTGACCTTATTATTTTTTTCAAAAACCATATGGATTTGAATCACGTGTGATTGTGTCAGACAAGCTTGAACCCTCGTGCGCATGCGTGAGTTTTTCCATGCCTGTCGGTTGCATCATTCGCCTGTGAGCAGGCTTTGAGTGAGGAGTGGTCCACCCCCTCGGCGGATTTTCATTGTCAGGAAATGGCGGAATGATTTGGGCTTTTTTTCCATCAGAATTTTTTCAGAAACTGTTAGAGACTGGCAGCTGGAAACCATTAGAAAAATTTATCTGGCTTTCTGTGAAAATGTTACGGGCTTGTTAGAGAATAAGGAGTGTTACTGTCGCTTTGACGGCCCCCAGCGGCTGTCCTTAAGGTGGTTTTGTCTCGCTCCAGTAGCAAATCCATCGTGACGTGCGAAGCCTCAGCTCGGCTTTCCATGACAAAATCTCTTGTTAAAAGTGAAATCTGCCGGTTGATGTCCAGCTCTTGTGATAACCAGAGAAATGGCACATGATGGTCACGGATCCAGACAGCCATCCGTTTAGAAATGAAATGGTTGTTCAGCCTGTCAATGGCGGGTTCGGAGCGCGGCACGCCCCACAGCCGCTGGGGGCCATCCTTAAAGCGACAGTAACACTCCTTATTCACTACCAAGCCCGTAACATTTTCACCGAAAGCCAGATAAATTTTTCTAATGGTTTCCAGCTGCCAGTCTCTAACAGTTTCTGAACAAATTCTGATGGAAAAAAAGCCCAAATCATTCCGCCATTTCCTGACAATGAAAATGCGTCGAGGGGGTGGACCACTCCTCACTCAAAGCCTGCTCACAGGCGAATGACGCAACCGACAGGCATGGAAAACTCATGCATGCGCACGAGGGGTTCAAGCTTGTCTGACGCAATGACACGTGATTCAAATCCATATGGTTTTGAAAAAAATAATAAGGTCGGATACTTTTCTAATAGACCTCATATATATATATATATATATATATATATATATATATATATATATAGTGTTCAGAATAATAGTAGTGCTATGTGACTAAAAAGATTAATCCAGGTTTTGAGTATATTTCTTCTTGTTGCATGGGAAACAAGGTACCAGTAGATTCAGTAGATTCTCACAAATCCAACAAGACCAAGCATTCATGATATGCACACTCTTAAGGCTATGAAATTGGGCTATTAGTAAAGAAAAGTAGAAAAGGGGGTGTTCACAATAATAGTAGTGCGGCATTCAGTCAGTGAGTTTGTCAATTTAGTGGAACAAACAGGTGTGAATCAGGTGTCCCCTATTTAAGGATGAAGCCAGCACCTGTTGAACATGCTTTTCTCTTTGAAAGCCTGAGGAAAATGGGACATTCAAGACATTGTTCAGAAGAACAGCGTAGTTTGATTAAAAAGTTGATTAGAGAGGGGAAAAAGTATACGCAGGTGCAAAAAATTATAGGCTGTTCATCTACAATGATCTCCAATGCTTCAAAATGGACAAAAAAACAGAGACGCATGGAAGAAAATGGAAAACAACCATCAAAATGGATAGAAGAATAACCAGAATGGCAAAGGCTCACCCATTGATCAGCTCCAGGATGATCAAAGACAGTCTGGAGTTACCTGTAAGTGCTGTGACAGTTAGAAGATGCCTGTGTGGAGCTAATTTATTTGCAAGAATCCCCTGCAAAGTCCCTCTGTTAAATAAAAGACATGTGCAGAAGAGGTTACAATTTGCCAAAGAACACATCAACTGGCCTGAAGAGAAATGGAGGAATATTTTGTGGACTGATGAGAGTAAAATTGTTCTTTTTGGGTCCAAGGGCCGCAGACAGTTTGTGAGACAACTCCCAAACTCTGAATTCAAGCCACAGTACACAGTGAAGCATGGTGGTGCAAGCATCATGATATGGGCATGTTTGTCCTACTATGGTGTTGGGCCTATATATCGCATACCAGGTATCATGGATCAGTTTGGATATGTCAAAATACTTGAAGAGGTCATGTTGCCTTATGCTGAAGAGGACATGCCCTTGAAATAAGTGTTTCAACAAGACAATGACCCCAAGCACACTAGCAAACAAGAAAAATCTTGGTTCCAAACCAACAAAATTAATGTTTTGGAGTGGCCTGCCCAATCCCTGGACCTAAATCCAATTGAGAACTTGTGGGGTGACATCAAAAAAGCTGTTTCTGAAGCAAAACCAAGAAATGTGAATGAATTGTGGAATGTTGTTAAAGAATCTTAGAGTGGAATAACAGCTGAAAGATGCCACATGTTGATTGACTCCATGCCTCGCAGATGTGAAGAAATCATGAAAAACTGTGGTTATACAACTAAATACTAGTTTATTGATTCACAACTTCGCATAGAGTTGATCAGGTTGTCAATTGTGGCCTGTGGAATGTTGGTCCACTCCTCTTCAATGGCTGTGCGAAGTTGCTGGATATTGGCAGGAACTGGTACACGCTGTCGTATACGCCGGTCCAGAGCATCCCAAACATGCTCAATGAGTGACATGTCCGGTGAGTATGCCGGCCATGCAAGAACTGGGACATTTTCAGCTTCCAAGAATTGTGTACAGATCCTTGCAACATGGGGCCGTGCATTATCCTGCTGCAACATGAGGTGATGTTCTTGGATGTATGGCACAACAATGGGCCTCGGGATCTCGTCACGGTATCTCTGTGCATTCAAAATGCCATCAATAAAATGCACCTGTGTTCTTCGTCCATAACAAACGCCTGCCCATACCATAACCCCACCACCACCATGGGTCACTCGATCCACAACATTGACATCAGAAAACCGCTCACCCACACGACGCCACACACGCTGTCTGCTATCTGCCCTGAACAGTGTGAACCGGGATTCATCCGTGAAGAGAACACCTCTCCAACGTGCCAACGCCAGCGAATGTGAACATTTACCCACTCAAATCGGTTACGACGACGAACTGGAGTCAGGTCGAGACCCCGATGAGGACGACGAGCATGCAGATGAGCTTCCCTGAGACGGTTTCTGACAGGTTGTGCAGAAATTCTTTGGTAATGCAAACCGATTGTTTCAGCAGCTGTCCGAGTGGCTGGTCTCAGACGATCTTGGAGGTGAACATGCTGGATGTGGAGGTCCTGGGCTGGTGTGGTTACACGTGGTCTGCGGTTGTGAGGCTGGTTGGATGTACTGCCAAATTCTCTGAAACACCTTTGGAGACGGCTTATGGTAGAGAAATGAACATTCAATACACGAGCAACAGCTCTGGTTGACATTCCTGCTGTCAGCATGCCAATTGCACACTCCGTCAAATCTTGCGACATCTGTGGCATTGTGCTGTGTGATAAAACTGCACCTTTCAGAGTGGCCTTTTATTGTGGACAGTCTAAGGCACACCTGTGCACTAATCATGGTGTCTAATCAGCATCTTGGTATGGCACACCTGTGAGGTGGGATGGATTATCTCAGCAAAGGAGAAGTGCTCACTATCACAGATTTAGACTGGTTTGTGAACAATATTTGAGAGAAATGGTGATATTGTGTATGTGGAAAAAGTTTTAGATCATTGAGTTCATCTCATACAAAACGGGAGCAAAACCAAAAATGTTGCGTTTATATTTTTGTTGAGTCTATATATATATATATATATATATATATATATATATATATATATATATATATATAACATTTTACAGACTATATACTGACTTGAGGAAAAACTCAGCAGATGAACTGATAATGAAAATAACAGTCAGGTGCAGCTTCAGTTCATTTTCTCAGTACAAAATTATATAAATACATAGGCTGCTCTACTATTACAGAAACTGTATTCTGTGGTTTTGGTGATTTCTGGCAAATGATCAACAAATGAGTTGAGACTCAGTGCCTTTGCCCTCCTAGACTCAATGCTCTGCTTCATCTCTTATCGTTCATGGTGGAACTGAGGCATGTTTTCACAAGTTTTAACTTAGAAAAACTGCATTCACAAGAAGCAATATTCACTGGGATCACAACTGCTGTTTTACAGAGTCTGTCAGGCTCAAAAGCACTTCTTCATATGGCTCAGTGAAATGTATGAGCTCTACTGTTTTGGAGGTTCTCTGCATCCCAGTCTGTATTTTCCTGTCTTTATTTCGGAGAAATTTTCTCAAAAATAAATGGAAACTTGCTGAATACATGAAAACAGAATGTGCAGCCGGTGACGTGTTGAAGTAGATTTTAGTGCACTGGACACACATTATCATTTGTAGTACGCTGCAGTACCCTACAATGTCTTTAATATGTTTAACATGCTGCAAGCGCGCGAGCAAATGCTTTTTTGGGGGGAATGGCACACTTCTTGCAAGAATCTAATCTTACTTTCACCCCTGGCCACAAGTGGTGTTGCATACCTCCAAATATATTTCATGAAACCAGGGACCTTTTTCAGGTTTTTGCAATTTGCCGCAACAATTTGCCGCTGCTTCTGTTCACCTTTTACCCACTGGGGGCAGCATCGCATGCATAGAAGAATCCCAGAAGAAGAAACCAGCGGTTGTTAGCATAGCATAAGGAGCATACCATAACTTAGCTGTTCGAACCGGTATGACAATATTAACAAACTGTACATTTATCCAATATACCTCCTAGGGCTGTCAGGCAACTTGATTTTGTTTTTACATTTCAAAGTAAAACATTCCTGGGACCATTTTCCCAAGTGCATCGCACTGACCTTTATACTTTCATCGGTTTGAAGATGCCGAAACAACATCAAAACAAGATGAATTCAACCAATTAATAAAGGCAAACTCGAGCATTTGACCAGTTCATAGAAAATTCAGATAGATCCGGGAGCCTGTGTATTCGTGTTCTCGTACTGATTACTGTAAAACTGATTTTTGTTTTTGTTTCAGTGCTAATGATCATTAAATTTGTAAAAACTACAGACTGTCTTTTTGGGGAAACATACTAAAAGCGTTCATTCTTAACAGAATTCAGTACTTGCTGTACTTAAAGTACTTGCTGCTCGGTGACCAGAGCAGTTGAGCTTTGTGTCTCCACTTAACCACATCTCATTGAGCACAAGTGTGAATGTTGGCAGTGCTTCTTTGGAGAGTTTGGTTTCTTTGATGGGGCTGCCCAGTGCAGCATCTTAAGAATTGATGGGACCCGCGGTAAGATGCTGCATATTGACATCATAGCTGGCCTATTTACAAGCCCTCTGAGTGCTGTGGAGTGGGAGCAGATTCTCTGACTTCTTCTCACTGTATTCAGGCATTTGCAGGACATGCTCTGGCGTCTACTCTGATCAATGCTTACGTGAAGTGGGTGTGGAGTAAAGATGATGGAGTCCTGCAACCTGTGAGTCTTTGCTGGGAAGGAAAAGTTAATTCATTCATTTTCTAGAACTACGTACTCCAATCAGTTGTTCACAGGGGGCTGGAACCTATCCCAGCAGTCACACGGCGTAGGGTAAGGTACACCCTGGACATGATGGCAGTCTACTGCAGGGCCACATGTACAGTAGTGTTCAGAATAATAGTAGTGCTATGTGACTAAAAAGATTAATCCAGGTTTTGAGTATATTTCTTATTGTTACATGGGAAACAAGGTACCAGTAGATTCAGTAGATTCTCACAAATCCAACAAGACCAAGCATTCATGATATGCACAGTCTTAAGGCTATGAAATTGGGCTATTAGTAAAAAAAAAAAACAGTAGAAAAGGGGGTGTTCACAATAATAGTAGCATCTGCTGTTGATGCTACAAACTCAAAGCTATTATGTTCAAACTGCTTTTTTAGCAATCCTGTGAATCACTAAACTAGTATTTAGTTGTATAACCACAGTTTTTCATGATTTCTTCACATCTGTGAGGCATTAATTTTGTTGGTTTGGAACCAAGATTTTGCTCGTTTACTAGTGTGCTTGGGGTCATTGTCTTGTTGAAACACCCATTTCAAGGGCATGTCCTCTTCAGCATAAGGCAACATGACCTCTTCAAGTATTTTGACATATCCAAACTGATCCATGATACCTGCTATGCGATATATAGGCCCAACACCATAGTAGGAGAAACATGCCCATATCATGATGCTTACACCACCATGCTTCACTGTCTTCACTGTGACCTGTGGCTTGAATTCAGAGTTTGGGAGTTGTCTCACAAACTGTCTGCTGCCCTTGGACCCAAAAAGAACAATTTTACTCTCATCAGTCCACAAAATATTCCTCCATTTCTCTTTAGGCCAGTTGCTGTGTTCTTTGGCAAATTGTAACCTCTTCTGCACGTCTCTTATTTAACAGAGGGACTTTGCGGGGGATTCTTGCAAATAAATTAGCTTCACACAGGCATCTTCTAACTGTCACAACACTTACAGGTAACTCCAGACTGTCGATCTTCCTGGAGCTGATCAATGGCTGAGCCTTTGCCATTCTGGTTATTCTTCTATCCATTTTGATGGTTGTTTTCCATTTTCTTCCATGCGTCTGTTTTTTTTGTTGTTGTCCATTTTAAAGCATTGGAGATCATTGTAGATGAACAGCCTATAATTTTTTGCACCTGCGTATACGTTTTCCCCTCTCTAATCAACTTTTTAATTAAACTAAGCTGTTCTTCTGAACAATGTCTTGAACGTCCCATTTTCCTCAGGCTTTCAAAGAGAAAAGCATGTTCAACAGGTGCGGGCTTCACTTGCATAGGGGACACCTGATTCACACCTGTTTGTTCCACAAAATTGATGAACTCACTGACTGAATACCACACTACTATTATTGTGAACACCCCCTTTTCTACTTTTTTTTCTAATAGCCCAATTTCATAGCCTTAAGAGTGTGCATATCATGAATGTTTGGTCTTGTTGGATTTGTGAGAATGTACTGAATCCACTGGTACCTTGTTTCCCATGTAACAATAAGAAAGATACTCAAAACCTGGATTAATCTTTTTCGTCACATAGCACTATTATTCTCAACACTATTGCAGACAGACAAACACAGTCACACTCACATGCACACCTATGGCCAATTTAAAGTTTCCAATTCACCTAACCCGCATGTTGAATTTGTTGATAATGGTGTGATCTTTCTGTAACCAATGATTGACTATTCTAACTCTTGAAAAGCACAATGAGAAATGACAGTGTCCTGTTTTTACCCGTAGGTAGCTTTGCTTGAAGCCAGCGAGGTAAACAACCAACATCCAATCCACACACAGGAACACACTGTTACAACACATATTCGACATAAAATTATGTTACAAGTAAAAATACCATTTAAAATAACGAAATAAAAATAAAGGTAAAAGCAAAGGTCAAAGTGCTCAAGGTTCCAACAAGTCCAGGACATTTAAAAAGAACAGATCTATAAAAGGCAGTAAAAATCCATGTTCAATAGCTGCTATGGGTTATTCAGTTCATTGATAGCAGCAGGAAGAAAGCAATTTCTGTTCCACTTTGTTCTACACTTTGGGACTTGAGGTTGAGGTTCTCTTATTTAACGTGGGTAAGCAACAAAAGTCTCAACGAAGGATTTATTTCCAGAAGTGCCCATGGCACGTGTCTCTCACTCCTCCCCAGCACTGTTGTTAAGAGGGCCAGTTGAGAGCGTGGCTGCAATCAGGAAAGCGAACCCAAATTGCTTGGCGCCCCAGTCCAACATGCAAGCCATTAAAAGGAGGTGGTGTCGCAACTTCCTCCCTCCATCCGGAGGGAAGAAGTTTAATATCACTGTGCAAAGGGTGGGAGCCGTCCTTTACAGTGGCATGCTGGTCGGGCTGGTGCATGTCATGTTTGGGAAAGTCATCAGTCAGATAATTTGCCGCTCAGTTGTTTATACATTAGCAGGTTAAAGGTGTGCTGTTATTTTAGTGAATAGCAAAGAGGAAATTACTGAGTGCATTAAGGTTTGAGTGTAAATTTTCAACATAGAACTTTACGGTACTTTTGGCAGCGTGGTGGCCAAGCGGACACTGTGCCTGCTTAAAAATCAGAACATTCCTCAGTTCAAGTCCGCCTGTGCGCATTCTCCGTGTAATGTGGAGTTGCAGGAAGTGCATCCAGAGTAAAATGTGCCAAATCAACATGCAGATCCATGTTACATCTACTGTGGCAACCCAAAGCAAAAAGGGAGAAGTTGAAATAACTTACTAATTCATAGTACTTTGGTTTGTACAGTTATTTTAAGAGCTCCTGTGAGAGTCGGGATTGTGAATCTTGGCACTTTGTCTTAAAAGGGAGAGTTGGCTGACATGATGGAGAGGAGAAAGGAAGATATACAGGTGAACAATAGAATAGTCCGATCTTAATCCAATTGAAAATCTTTGGTGGAAGTTGAAGAAAATGGTCCATGACAAGGCTCCAACCTGCAAAGCTGATCTGGCAACAGCAATCAGAGAAAGTTGGAGCCAGATTGATGAAGAGTACTGTTTGTCACTCATTAAGTCAATGCCTCAGAGAAAAAGCCAGAGGTGGTGCAACAAAATACTAGTGATGTGTTGGAGCGTTCTTTTGTTTTTCATGATTACATAGTTTATTCCTCAGAATTGAGTGATTCCATATTTTTTTTTTCCCTCTGCTTGGTCTAAAAAAGTAACCATTACTGACTGTCACAATTTTTTTCCTGATTTCTTATAGTGTTTCTTAAAGCCAGAAAGTTGCCATTTGAAATGACTTTAGTTTTGTGTCATGTCTGTGATCTGCTTTTTTCCTACAAAATTAAACAACTGAATGAACATCCTCCGAGGCCGGTGATTCCATAATTTTTGCCAGGGGTTGTAGCTGGACAGTGTCAACTTGCTCCTCTTTTAACCAAGTCTCAGGAACTGCAATAACTGAAAAGTGTTTATTGGATATTTTTAAACAGTCCTGAAGTTTAGAAAAGTTCATAAGAATTATTATTAAAATGTGAAATGGAGAATATTGCATTTGTCAAAGAATAATCCTTAAATTGTTCTTCAATATTTTTTAAGAAAAAAACAATCTGGATCAATATTATATTCAGTATTATGAAAACTATGTTCAGTGTAATAAAAACTCATTAAATTGAGCTCCTGTGCAGAGGTAAATTCAAAAGAATCAGGTGCCATTACATAATAATAATAATAATAATAAAAAAATCCACAAACCAAAGAAGCAGTTAAATTAAGTCTAATTTCATGATGTAAACATATGCATGATATAATAATTTCTCAAAATTTGACCCACAACAAAAGAAAAAGTAAGGTCACTAATAATAAAGAACATTTTCCTCCTAATATACAGTTACTTAAAGTTATCCAAATCCGAAAGCTCCCTATCAGATGACCTTAGCTTCCTCTGGGGTTCTGTTTAATTTAATCCACACTAGAGCCCGACCGATATGGATTTTTTTGAGGGCCGATGCTGATAACGATATTTGGATGAAAAAATGCAGATAATTGATAAATCGCCTGATTTGCCGATAGCCGATAAATCAGCCGATATTATTATTTTTTTAAATTAATAAAATGTTCTTTTTTGGACCCTTAACAAAAAGGTATGAGCTAAAAGCTGAAGCTTGTCCTCATATTGATTAACTTTATACAGAGAATAATTTTCAAGTTCAAAAAATGCAGTCAAGAATTAAACCTTTGTGAAATTAGCAAATACATATCCTTAAACAGAGTTGTGAAATACATCTGATCTTGTACCTCTTGTTGCTGCAACTGAGATATAGGTTCAGGATAAGGATATAGATCCTTATAAACGTACTTGTATGCTTTTGTCAGCCGATCAGTGCAGTGTGACGGCAAACTATGGGGGCCGGTGATGAACACATTTAAGCAGTGGTGTAAGCGGCTCTCAGTTTAATGGAGGGCAGAGCTCCATCTACTGGACAAATGGTGCAAAGATATTTTACATTGCCGACACAAACATTATTTCGGCAACTGTTCTGTTTATGAATTATCGGGCAATTCTATCGGCAAAAATTTTGGCCAATAGTGAGTACTTTGAAAGGGGCTTATATCGGCCGATAATATCGGCCCAGCCAATATATTGGTCGGGCTCTAATCCACACTTTACAATTTCTTTGTCGTGCTCGCGTGTATTTTTTTCTGTTTACAAAGGGCCCTGGCTTGTCTTGCTATATCAGCAATTTCTTTGTCAGTTTTCTTTGTCAGATGTTCATTAACGTACACATCCGTTCCTCTCAACTTTTTTGGTTTGACGCAAATGTTCCTGGGTGTGAATAGCAGTCTGCAATCTTACTATTGTTAATGTTGATGGTCCTTGGAAGAACAAAAACTGAATAATCTGTTGCTACAGGGAACAGATTTCTCCTGGTGTGTCCAACTCAACACCAGCACCACTGCCCACAGCTGCAGCCCGGTCTGACCAGTGTTTTGTGTTCAAACCCGTTACAATGATGTCTTCCATCCTAGTATATTGTTCCAGTTCTTCAACTGTATTGTCCAGGAGATTTATTATGTTTTCCTGCATTAACATCCTGAGATCACGAACCTACTTCAGTACACGAGCAGTTCGGCTTGCTAATTTAACCCACTCCACTGAGTTCCTCCAACATTAAATTTAATGACAGTTTAATCTCTTCTAAATTTTCACCAGTTACAGCTTTTTTTGTTGGCTTGATGAGCAGTTAAGAACATATTAACAGTTTATTTAGCCGACTGCCACTGGGGCCTAGTCCCGGCCTGGAGGGGCATTCTAAAGCAAGAGAGCATGTTTGAGGTTAAGTGACTCTGACAGGGTGGTGCATGTGAAGTTGCAAGTTGAAGGGGTGATGATGAATGTCATCAACACATATGCCACACATGTAGGGTTTGAGATGAAAGAGAAAGATGATGAGGGGGGTAGAAAGTGTACGTAAAGCTACTATGACACTTGCACGAATTTTGGCTCTGCACTGCTGTGCAGTTTGTCATGCCAATTAGATGGTATACTTGAAAAGCCACCTTGACACTTGCACAAATTTGATCCCAGCAATGGCGTGTCAATGAGTAAACTCACTGTAAACTGTTGTACACTGTGCGTAAACTGTGCGAGGTCCATAACTAAGCTTAGCTGGCTTGCAGCTCTGCTGCTAATGGAACGTCTGGACTTCAAGTTCTTCCTGCAAGTTTTAAATCATATCATGCAAGTTCCAATTAACAGGACATCCAACTGATCAGGTTATTATGATTATTATTAATTTTCTTATTACTATTATGATTCACTTTCTGCCTTCATTAATCCTCGTTATTTGTTGTTATTTTTGTAAATATTTTGTCATCTGCAACTAGTTTGGAGAGCAGCAGCTCCTATCTAACAGACACATCAGGTCCTGAGTCCAGAGAACCATCAGAAGATCACAGAAGAGGTGAGATTGTATTGAAGAAAGAATTCAGTGTTCTCAGGTTGACAGCCTTGTTTTTTTTGGTCGTCTGCAGGTCGTCTGCCCTCTTGTGGTGCTTGCTTGTAAATTGCTTTTTTTTTTCTTTGTTTTCGTTTTCTTTGTACTTTTTTACTGTAAATCTATACAAAAATGTATTGCATAGTTTTATCTTTAGGTTTAAAGCATCATTTTAACTGTAGATAAGATTATATTTGTGCATAGAATCTTGATCCATCACGTATGAAATGAGACACTGGTCAGTTGGCGCAAGAAAATTTTTTAAATGGTGAAAGTGACAAAGTAAAGCTTTATTTTATGGGAAGAGGTTAAACTTTGGTTCTTTTGGTACTAAAAGTTGCTTTTTTGAATTCTTCTCTCTGTAGGTCGGTGAACCTGTGTTAGGACACACGAGGGAACGGTTCTCCTTCACCAACCATCTCCTCAGTGCCACTTTGCTGCAGGGAGACGGGTTCACACACTACCACACAACTTGTCCTGAAGACGCCCTCAGTAGCACCTTGTAGGCATTCCCAGTGCTCAACGGAAACAAAGGTGCACCCCTGTTAAATTTTTTAGCACCAGCCGTCACTGGTTGTTGGCAGTTTCTTCGCTTGCGAGGATAGTGGGAAGGCCTTTTTTTAAGTTTATTTTCTACAAGCCCTCTGGTGGCTGAAAAGTCCCATGCAGGATGCACAAGACCTGTTACACTTGGGGCAAATGAACACTTGAGTAGGCTGGGCTTGTGCTGCTGCCCGCTCTTTCTGTCTTTGACGCTTCTGGCGTGAGGCCTCACTTCTTTCTGCCTCAAACTTCAGGCTGGCGGATTTGATGCTGGAACGCCAGCTGAGTCTATTTGTAGCTAGATGCTGCCATGACTGATGCTGAATGCCTGTAAGGGAGAGCTGTTTCTTCAGCTGGTCCTTATAGCGCTTTTTGGGGGCCCCTTGGTTTCGTCTCCCGTCCTTGAGCTCGCCAAAGAGAATTAATTTCGGCATACGTGTATCATCCATCCTGGCTACATGGCCTGCCCAACGAAGCTGTTGTTTGAGTATAATAGACTCCATGCTGGGCAATTTGGCTCTGGTAAGGATGTCCTCATTTGAGACGTAGTCCTGCTACTTGATCCCGAAGATGTTTCGGAGACAATGCTGATGAACGCGTTCCAGTAATCTGATCTGCTGGCGATACAGAACCCAGGTTTCAGCTCCATACAGGAGGGTAGGGACTACAATGGCTCTGTAGACCTGCACTTTTGTGGAAAGGCGCAGTGCATGATTCTGCCAGGTCTTCTTTGTGAGTCGACCAAAAGAACTGCTGGCCTTGGCAAGGCGACTGTCTAGGTCCTTGGCAACAGATGCATTGTTTGAGATAACACTACTGAGATACGTGAAGTGTTCTACTGCATTCAGGCTGGTACCCTCGATGTTGATTTGGGGTGGGGTATATGCTGTATGGGGGACCGGTTGATATAGCACTTCTGTCTTTCTCAGGCTGATGGTGAGGCAAAAGGCTCTTGCTGCTTCATCAAAACAGTTGACAATGTGCTGCAAGGCTTGCTCCGTATGGGTGACGAGGGCGCAGTCATCTGCAAAGAGCAGCTCCATGATTAGCTGTTCTGTGATCTTAGTGTGGGACAGAAGGCACCGCAAGTTAAACAGACTTCCGTCGGTTCTGAAGCGGATATAGATGCCGTCTGTCAAGTCTTCTTTGGCCTCATGAAGCATCATGCTGAAGAAGATGGAGAACAGAGTGGGCGTGAGGATGCAACCTTGTTTGACGCCATTTGAGATGGGAAAGCTGCCAGACAGAGTCCCGTTGTACTTCACTTGTCCCATCTGGCCTTCATGCAGCTGGCAGATGATGGTGAGGAGCTTTGGAGGGAAGCCAAGGCGTGCAAGAATCTTCCACAAACCCTCACGACTGACCGTGTCAAAAGCCTTGGTTAGGTCTATGAAGGCTGCATAAAGGCCATGTTCTGTTCTCTGCACTTCTCCTGGATCTGTCTCAGGACGAAGATCATGTCGGTGGTTCCCCTGTTGGCCCAAAATCCGCACTGACTCTCGGGAGTATTTTCATGCGCTATGGCAGGGGTAAGCCTGTTGAGCAGCACTCGAGCCAAAATCTTACCTGCTATTGAGAGGAGAGTGATGCCCCGGTAATTAGAACAGTCGGACTTGTCGCCCTTGTTCTTGTACAGGGAGACAATGACCGCATCCCGAAGGTCATGTGGAACCACTTCCTTTCCCAGCAACTGGAGAAGAGAATCTGAAGCTTGTCGAGGACTGCCTCACCTCCATTTTGGTACACCTCTGCTGAGATGCCATCTATGCCAGAAGACTTCCCTGGATTCAGCTGTGTGGTGGCCTTTCGGATCTCTTCAAGTGTTGGGGGGGTCATCAAGTTCCCAATTCACCTCCACCTGGGGAATCTTCTCGATTGATGACTCTTGCACAGTGCGCTTGTCACTGAAGAGGTTTTCAAAGTGTTCTGACCAACGCTGCATAATGGTTTCCTTGTCCGTCAGAAGGGTGGAGCCGTCTGAGGAGCGCAGGAGTGCTTGCACTTGATGTGCTGGCCCATGGATGGTCTTAAGGGCTTCATAAAAGGAGCGCATGTCTCCGGCATCAGCATGTTGTTGTGTCTTCTCCACAAAAGCTAGCCACCAGTCGTTCTGCAGTATGCGGAGCTTGCTTTGCAGTGTGGAGCAGGCGTTTCTGTAAGCTGTCTTGGCAGAGTGGTCATCAGGTTTAGCTAAAAAAGTCTTGTGGCATGCACTTTTTTTTCTAGTAGTTGCTGGATCTGTGCATCAGACTCATCAAACCAGTCTTTATTTTTCCTGGCTGAGAAGCCCACTACTTCTGCTGCCGTCTCCTGAAGGATGGTCTTTAATCTCATCTACTGTTGTTCAGGGTCGTCAGGCGGGCCTTCTTCACCCAGTCTCTCCTCTAGTTTGGCCTGGAACTCCATTTTTGTGCCTATGTCTTGCAGCTTGTGGACTTGTAGCTTCTTAAACTGTGGGCCTTTCTTCTTAGGAGAGGGCTTGAAAGTGAAAGCAATCTTGGAACGGACCAAGCGATGATCCGTATAGCAATCCGCACTAGGCATCAACCTGGTATGTAGTACGTCTCTTCTATCACGGTGTCGCGTCAGAACGTAGTCCAGAAGGTGCCAGTGTTTGGAGCGTGGGTGTCTCCAGGTTGCTTTGAATCTCTCTTTCTGTTGGAACAGGTTGTTGGTGATCGTCAAGTCATGTGCAGAGCAGAACTCCAGCAGCAGGCGGCCATTGTCGTTACAGTTGCCTATGCCATGTTTCCCTAGCACGTCCTTCCATACATCAGAGTCGCGGCCCACTCTGGCATTGAAATCTCCCATGATGAGGAGCTTGTCCTGGGTGTCGACGCGCTGTAGAAGGTTGTGCAGATCGCTATAGAAAGCCTCAACTCCGATGTTGGCCTGCATGGTTGGGGCATACAACTAACAATAGTGGCAAAATCCTTGTTGTTGATGGGGAGCCGGAGTGACATGAGTCGGTCAGAATGTCCAACTGGCAAACTGTGTAACCTATGTGCTATGGCACTCTTAATCATGAACCCGAGCCCTGAGAGTCGATGATCTTCTTTAGGCTTCCCTGACCAGAACAGTGTGTAGCCTGTACCTTCCTCGGTGAGTGACCCTTGGTCTGCAAAGCGCACCTCGCTGAGTGTAGCAATGTCTATGTCAAGCCTTGCTAGCTCTTTGGCGACTAAGGCTGAGCGTCTTCGAGGGCAATCGCTATTGTCTGAGTCCATCATTGTGCGTACATTCCAGCACGCAATTTTCAGGTTCTTTGTTTTTCTTTTCGCACCAGTGATGCCCGTTGGCAGCAGTGAGCCAACCGGGTCTAGTGAGACAAGCCATGTTTAGACTACCTTTTCTAGGTCTGTCTCCATATGGAGCAAGCAGGGCTATTCCTAAACAGGACTGCTTGGTCACCCAGGGCCCTGCCGGAGGATGCTGTTGTCTCGGGTCAGCAATCAAACGACCATAGCTCCTGAGCCACCTGCATGCAGGATCGAGACTGCAGCTCCCAGTGCCATCATGCACCTGCTGTTTTCACCTCTTCCCATCACTGCAGGGCTTTCCTTCCCACCTGCGCTCGTTGCTTAAAGTGGGGATCAGCTCACGCACACCAATTCCACTCTTTAGGCAAGGTGGCACTCCACAGTGGCACAGACAAGCTGAGACGGCTGTGGCGACCACCAGGCTGTAGGTTTTACATCAGAGTGACCTTCTCCTAGCCTCTGGCTAAAGAACCTTCCTCGGAGGCACGGGGGCAGTAACCCAGGCTGGGGGTTTAACATCAGGGTTTTCCTTCCCCTAGGTGGACCATCTTAACAGGGCTAATGAGTCCCATCTACCCACTGCTATAACCCAGTCAGCTGGGAGGCTCGTGATGGCGGGAGCGCCTAGATCCCGTATAGGTCATGGACCTACCACTGCCATACTTGAATAAACAATATCTGTGTTCTAAAACAACAAAAACACAAAGCCAACCTAATCAAAACCAAAGTGAGTGCAGCTCCAGGAAAACCTACCTGAAACAATCTAAAACTGACTGAAAATAAATCTGACTCAATCTAAACCGAAAACAATTCATTTAGCGCAACGTAACTATAGCTTGTAAGCTAACCGTATATACCGGATATAATATACCGGATTTTGTATAACGGATTTTTGCTCACGTCTTACAAAATGTCATGTTTGACCGTAACGTATTCCCATTAAAACCCCCTGACATGTGCCAGACAGAGCAGTCTGGATGTGCCCACTAACAGAGGCATGAAATTAAAGTTCAGCACTGACACTCACTGATTTTTTTTCCCCAAACCGACAGGACCCGCTGCTACAGACACTATAAAAGGCTGTGATCACTTTTACGTTTTCACTCTTTTCTGTCCCGTCATATTTTAAAAGTTTTTGTGGTGTGCAGCTGATTACACCAGCAATTCATGGAGTAAATTGTACACCTTAACATTGATCTGGAGGGTGTAAAAAGAAGAGCTCGTTGAGGGACAAATCATTTTTAAAAAAATCCAGAAAAAGCGTAAAAAAAATTGCATAAAGATGCCATGGAGTACTTTAAAACTGCCACGCATGACACTGCGTTTACAGAGCTGCAGAAGCATGAATCAGGCTTTAGGATTTTAAGGTACCACTCTGTGCGCAGCAAATTCAGACAAAAAAGAGTGACTTGACCAAATGTAATCTTTTTAATGCACATAAAGTCCACCACTTATTTAAGGTAGGCGTTTATTTTTGTCAGAGGAATGTTTGACACTGTCATTAAATGAGGCAGTTCCCGATTCAGGATTCCCTGTAGATCGTTTGGAGCCTCCTGACTGTAACTAACCCGTTACATACATATCACAGATTTTGGCCATTTTATACATATAACTGATTTCAATTATAATGGACAACATGAAAAAAATAGAGATTTTTACAAATTTATTCAAAATAAAAACTAATTCAATCTTTGCCATGAAACTCAAAATTGAACTCAGCTGCATCCTGTTTCCACTGATCATCCTCGAGATGTTTCTGCAGCTTAATTGGAGTCCACCTGGGGAAGATTCAGTTGATTGGACATGATTTGGAAAAGCACACACCTGTCTACATATAAGGTCCCACAGTTGACAGTGCATGTCAGAGCACAAACCAAGCATGAAGTCAAAGGAATTGTTTGTAGACCTCCGAGACAGGATTGTCTTGAGGCACAAATCTGGGGAAGGTACAGAAACATTTCTGCTGCTTTGAAGGTCCTAATGAGCACAGTGGCCTCCATCATCCATAAATGGAAGCAGTTCGGATCAACCAGGACTCTTCCTAGTAGTGAAACAGATAACAGAATATTTACAGAGGAATCTTTCAAATGGTGAAACAAGCACCAAATTTGGCACAAATACTCCTTAGACATTATTCTTTTGTAAAAGCATGCTGGCCACCTAAATTTTCTATAGGCAGCTAAGGTCAAAAATTAAAATTGCTCCAATTTTGGTATAAAGTGATACAAATTATTGGTTAACAGGGTTTTAAAAAGGCCCGTATGGAGTTTGCCAAAAGGCACTTGAAGAACTCTCAGACCATGAGAAACAAAGTTCTCTGGTCTGATGAGACAAAAATTTAACTCTTTGGTGTGAATGCCAGGCATCATGTTTGAAGGAAACCAGGCACCATCCCTACAGTGAAGCATGATGGTGGCAGCATCATGCTGTGGAATTGGGAGACTAGTCAGGATGAGGGAAAGATGAATGCAGCAATGTACAGAGACATCCTTGATGAAAACCTGCTCCAGAGCGCTCTTGACCTCAGACTGGGGCAATGGTTCATCTTTCAGCAAGACAATGATCTTAAGCACACAGCTAAGATAACAACGGAGTGGGTTCAGGACAACTCTGGGAATGTCCTTGAGTGGCCCAGCCAGAGCCCAGACCTGAATCCGATTGAACATCTCTGGAGAGATCTGAAAATGTCTGTGCACCGACGCTCCCCATCCAACCTGTTGGAGCTTGAGAGGTGCTTCAAAGAGGAATGGACCAAACTGCCCAAAGATAGGTGCACCAAGCTTGTGGCATCATATTCAAGAAGACCTGAGGCTGTAATTGCTGCCAAAGATGCATCAACAAAGTTCTGAACAAAGGCTGCGAATACTTTTATTTATTTTTAATAAAGTTGCAACCCTCCCCCCCCAAAAAAAACCCAAAACACTTTTTTTCATGTTGTCATTATGGGGTGTTGAGTAGAATTTTGAGGGAAAAAATGTATTTACTACATTTTGGAATAAAGCTGCAACATAAAATGTGGAAAAAGTGAAGCGCTGTGAATACTTTCTGGATGCACGGTTTGTCAAGATGAAAATTAAAGTCAAGCTTAAAGGAAAAAAGTAATTTAAAGAGTGGAACAATTATAACATTGTTTAAACTTTTAAGCATTCTTGCGCATCTCCAGCAGCAACAATGCATGAAGTGATGTCCCCCTGCCCCGAAGAGTTCTACTGGTTTAGTTTTCATTTGCCTTCTGAGAATCTGACAAATGAGCTTCGTCTTCATCCATATTGCAAGACCAGCGAGGAAGTATTTCTTGGAAAATAACACTTTCAGTGTAAAATATATTCAGGTCAAAATCCCATGCTGGCGTCTGACGTGTTGCACTGAAAGGCCTGAAAGTCTGCGCGGGTTTGATGGTGCTTAAAGGCAGATTCTATAATGCGTAATTGCAGCCTTGACCGATTACCTGTACCACCATCACTTGGAGTCCACAACTGCATTTGACACCTTCAGAAGGGTTTTTGTGTTGATTTTAATGATATCAGTGAGTGAAAAACACACTGGAGTGCAGCGAGCAACAGGTCAGGGACGAGCACATCCAAAGTGCACACGGTGGCATTCAGCTCGACAGCGTCAGCCTTCTAATCAGCTCGGTAACACTGAATACACCGCCAGCACTCGCTCGCTGCAAAAAAAACACCAGCAGCCACATGTCTGCATAACATTCACATTTATTTGGTTTCAAGTTCTAATACATTCTAAACATGCTTTCAACACGTAATGGATCACATTCTTCACAGGTAGTTAAAGTAACCAGAGCAGACGGTCAGCTAAAAGGCATCAACACTTTGGAAATCACTTTATTCCCTGAGATCACTGCTGATAATTCGACTCTCGTTGTCTTGTGCTCCTGTGGTGTCGCGACAACACCGCAGGGTGTTGCGACAACACTGCAGCCATTCGGTGGGTGTGGACATATGAAGGAACACTCTGAATGTCTGTGACTGACACACAACATGAGGTCTGAGCACAATCATGGATCATCACCGTGTGGGACACGCCAGCACGCAGGTCGCAGGTCAGGCACAAAAATATTTGGACAGCAAAGAGTTTAAAGGATGTTGAGGGCAACTGCATCCAAATCAGGTGACTCGTGTGGTGCAGTTTTCTGCTGAGCTGTTTCTTCTGCAGCTATGTGCTGTTCCAGGTTGCTGCAGTTACTTTGAAAAAGTAATCCGATTACTGATTTCTCCTTGACAAAGGAGACTCAATTGTAAAAGTACCTACGTTCGATTACTATTTACTTTATTAGTTCTGTTCAGCAGCTGCTGACAACAAGTAACTAAGGTAACTGAAGTAACTGTGGCAACACTGGTGCTATTCTGTCATTACGTCACTAGGCAAGGTTCCATTACCTGGAAAAATTTTGTAAATTAAAGCAGCAAATTGAGAATATGCTTAATGGAATAATAAAAAAAAAAAAACCCTGAAATATCAGTAAAGCTTGCGTGAGGTGGTTTTTACAGGCGATATGAAGAAGCCTTATTTCCCAAAACTAAAATACTACAGGTCACATGACTTCCAGAAAATGTCCCATGACACTCAAAAATCCATGACACTGTATGTGTGGATGAATTAAAAGCTGCAGAATTTGTTCAATGATGTTAGAAATTATGTTTCTGCAAAACTGTATAAAAACTACAAAATTGTATTATTTTGCGGGACTTGACATTCCATTGTGTGGATTATTGGAATGACGGTTATCACGAGACCACAGAACCCAGCAGTCACATTCATGGAAATGCTGCCATTCTGAAAATAAAGCTAAACATTTGTGCAAATCTGTAATGGAAACCTGGCTACCAACATGTAAAACATGAAAGTGTTTCATGTTTGTGGGTATGCAGATAGAACAGTCCTTCGTGCACTTTAATGTGCGCATTACTGAGTTTTACAAAGTTCAATTATATGAACATAAGATGACGCTGGAAACTTCGGCGCTCAAGTTGGAACCAAACTGCAAATACAAAGTCAATTTTATAGATTTGCTCTTTCTAAAATCAGAGGCAGGGTATAAAAAGCTGGTGCGCACCGTCATTGCTAACAGCTACGGCGCAACACAGTTTGCCGAACAACAGACAAACTTCTCAAAGCCTGCTGAAAACACTGCGTGGGCGTGTCAGTGGCACAGAGGTCACATGATTGACTCTGACCACGCTAACGTTCTCCTATGAATCACAAACAGCAGCCTCCCCTTAAAGGAACATACCAACCATTTTACCCATTTGATCTGCAAAAAGATCACGTTATCGATTGATTTATTGGGGCCTCCAGACTGTTTATCTTTATTATGCTACTTTCTTATAATCAGCTTCCTCATATGTGGAACATTTTTAGGCTCAATGTTGTATAACTGCTTTACTGTTGACTGTAACCAATTTACAAATTGTATAAAACAGACTCAAAAAGAAAACGGTCAGCGAGGTTCTTTAACATTCTACGCTGCCTTCAACTGACAACAATCACCAAGCAACAGCAAAAAAACAAAAACCCATATCACCATGTGTTGAATATCGTGAACACAGCAAATACCCATAATACCCATTCACAAGATCACAAGATATACTGGGAAAAGGTCAATGGAAAAACAAATTAAAAAACAAAAAGTGGTAGCAAAATGTATCACGTGCCATCAGGACGCCAGCAGCATCACCAACATTCTTACATCTTTGGGTTTGAGTTCATGATAACATAACAATGCAATATAAGATACATGAGCACAATTTAAAGAGCAACAAAAACAAGAGAATCTTGAAAATGAACATGACAGGAAGAAAAAAGACATGCTGATGCACTTTGGTTTGTAACAGTGTGAGGTAGCAAAAAGAAAACAAAACAGCACCATCAGCATTTATCCCACCCCAAAAAACACAAAGTCAGTCACTGTGATGTCATAAAGAGGTAGTTTTAGGACAAAGGCATTGTGTGTTTCTGCCAAAAATACTCAAAGTTGTTTTTTTTAAGCATGTGTGGTGGAGCTGGAAGTCAGTGGTGGTTTATTTATTTTTTCTAACGCTGACTGATATCGACATTAAAGGAAAAATCTCTGTCAGATCCTGTTCCACAGATCTCAGCTGTGAGGTTCGCTGCGTTCCAGAACTTTCCTTGAGATAAAGTGTTACAAGTCATATACAAGTCATATCAAATGTTTTCCTCCAATTCTCACTCAGGCCACAATAAAATCAAATAATAATAAAAAAAAAGAGCTTGAAACACAAAACCTGATGAAAGCTCTGCCCTGACAAAGGGATTTCTCCTTCACATCACTGAGATTTTTGTTCCCTGAACATGACTGATCCCTGAGATTAGGAGAGAATTCTGGTGATAGAAAAGAAGGTTGCAAAAGCAAACACAGACTTCCTGCAATAATGCAAACTGCTGGGAATGACTTCTTACAATCATGTCCAAAAAGTGGCACAGGTTTCCCAACTCCCTAAAAAAGTGAACAACATCAACCCAAAACTTTCACAAAAACTATACAAAGAAAAACAAAAAACAAACAAAATTAGAAGAAACATTTGAAAGAAGAACACTGCACTGGTTGGGTTCAGGTGGCAGCAGTTCCACCAACATGGAACAAGTTCTGTTCTGGTTTGCAAACCCAGTTTGGAACCATTTACAGAATTTTCATCATGGAATTTGGCTGAGAAGAAGTTGGTTCCCATTCAGAACCACGCAAAGGTTCAGAAAAACCGCAAGGGGAACCAATGACCTCATGACTTATATTGAAGGGAAAACCAATCAGATCCACTCCTGCTGGGGGTGGGGCACTGCTTCCACAGAGGTGGAAATGTGGGTGGTACTTTGGTTCCACAGGTGCTGAACAGAGCCAGACAGAGGTCCAACCTGTTTAGTGAAAAAAGTCATTGGCGGTTGGCCACAGATTTAACAGCCTGAAGACATTACCGTTTCCCAGAATGCCATGTTCACAAGTTCACCTTCAAATGGCACTTTTACCGAGTAGAGGAGGGACTACTTGGGGGGGGGGGGGGGGGGGGGGAATCATTTCTACAAAGGACCTACAATGTCCTGGAACCTACTACAACTACTACTACATCAGCATGGTCGCTGAGTGATGCCTGAATGCAATACATAACACTTTACCCTGTTTAGATCCAGGTCAGCAGGGACCTGAGAGATGAACACACCGGGTGGGCAGTGGTTGAGGTCCCCGGACCTCACCATCCCATCGTGTGCAAGAAAACAAAAAGTCCAAACAAAAACAAATTAAAAAGAGAGAGAGAGAGCGAGAGCTGTTGCAAAGACTGGCTTTTGTCTGCATTTCAGCACGTGTGATTAACTGATGTATGATGCTTTAAAAACACGACAAGTCTGAGACACTCCTGAAGCAGACAGAAATAATCACTTCTACAATAAACCGTCACCATTTTCTATATGTGCATATCTGACACAGAGCGTCCGCAAGCCAGACAGAAGTCACCGAAAACCTCTCAAAGTCAATCAGGATGGGATCCAACCCATCCATACCCAGGTCAAAGTCATAATCTACAAACCAGTAATGCACTCTGACCCACCAAGAAAACAATCCAAAGGACCACAGACCGCCAGACCCTGGAATTGGTCCACACATGCTCAGATGAACCTAAAATTGCTGCGATTCTGGTGTCTGTGCAAAATCGTGACGTGATCATGAAGAAATCAATATTATTTGGGTACAACTGAAAGGCTACCTCCTCATATTCCAAGGTTTGGATGCATGCGGTTTGAATCAGAGGTTCCGGGAAGGTGTTTTTACAGGTGTGAGTTCTGAGGGGATTTCGCAGATTATCACTTTAATGTTACTGCCAGTCCTGACACTTTAGGTCAAACAACCAATCAACATTTAAAAATAAAACCCTCTGATGAGATGCTGAGGGGAAAAGAAAGACAACAAACATGTCTGCTCTATGCATATGAGTGTGCACGGCAAGCGGTGCACGTTTAGCAGCATTTCGTATGAAATCCGACAACATACGCGAGTGTCCAGCAGAGGGACTCTCCTCTGACAGACTGATTCATTTCTCATCCTGATCCTTCATTGGTAAGAAATCAGCTCCCGACCCGTCGACGGGAGTTTGGAAACAAGCATTGCATAAAACGTTGGTCAAAAAACAAATCTATCTGCAAACCTAGCTACGCTGCCCTTCCCCTGTGCGAAAGCCTCGCATCCCCAGTCTATGATTGTAAAAAATACCCGTATGCTCCTTTTTGCAACATTGCCGGCACAGATCCAGCAACCTCAGCTCGTGGAATGTTGAACTAACCAGCCTGCTTCCACAAACAGGACGTCAGAGAACCTGTGCAGACACAGCAGCAACATTCTGCTTCTTAACTTTGCACTTTCAGTCTCACCGAACACTGTTTTTCAGCTCCGGTGAACACTCGGCCCCCGATCGAGGTGCCGAAACATCCGCAGGGATTTGGTTTTAGATGGGACGACTCTTTCATTCAACAGCAAGAAAAGGTACCTGAAAATAGTAACAACATCTTCCTGAGGTAGTCTTAAAACACTCGTCATCATGTGTCCGCCCGCCCCATCAGAATAAAATAAACTCTTTTAAAGTCTAGCTCTAACCAGGGCAATACTGACACATTAAGCAAACTGGATCCACACTTGTAAACTCCAAAGACCAATGCATCTACGAGCATTTTTTTTCTACAGAAGCATGTGCACAGTGTAAATCAGCATACATTCAGCTCTGTCGTGTAATAAATATATAAAGAAAACAGTAAATAGAAAAAAAAACCTAACTAGCTGCTTGTCACATTCTCAAGAGGGGAGACCAGTCCTTCGACTCCAGAGGTGGGTCGTGGATCTAGTTTCCAGAGGAGGTGGTCACACAGGGCGGGCTGGTCCTGTAGCCAGCCAGGCTGGATTTGCAGGAGTGCAAGACTGCTTTGAACAGCAGGGGGAGCTGCTCCAAGGGGACATTTACCAGTTTACCTGCCAACAAACAACAGGCGGCATGTTAGTTCACACGCCGTTAAGATCACATGGACAGACAACAACAACAACAACAGTGTGACGCGGCATGTGGCAATTTAACAGGCTGGCCGACGGCTTCTAAAGCCGTAGTTTTAACTCTAACACACTGAATAGGAGCTGATTCTCGACTAGAGATGGATATCGAAAAAAGGTTTCTATTAAGAATTGATAAGAAACGATTCGATCCATCGACATCGATAGCCTTTTTGCTTTACATTTCCCTTGTCAGTTCTTGAGTTTATATTACGCCGGAGAGACCATCATTTTTTAGGGTGTTTATCGGGAAAATTATAACTTCTCTACGTCGATTGCAGGCCCACTGTTTGTGAGAAGCTGCGAAGTTGATGTTTCATGTTTTCTTTTGAAGAAAATCTTTCTCTCTGCCACTCCTGCATGACTGTGAAGCTTTACTTTAACAAAAATAATGCATAACCATTTAGGAACTACAGTGATTTGTATATAGACTCCCTCCGTGTTCACACTCCGTAACTGGCCAAAGTAAATATCAGGATGATTTAAAGTGACTATTAAAAGTAATATTTGCTGTAAATTGTTTATATTATTATTTATTAACGTATTGGGCCACCAAAAATGAACTCTGGTCACCAGATTCAGGGGCTGAGTGACCATGGGGCCAAGGGCTTAAAAAAATACAACTATCCATCCCAACATGTCACATTTGGATATTTGATGTCAGCATCAAATAAGTTTGCGTTGCTGAATCAAAATAAGCCTAAAGGAGTGAGACCGTCTTCTTTTTCACTGCTTTCGAGCATCGAGTGGTCCGGAGATTTTGTACTGAGAGCCACCAGCTGACAGCACACACTCGTGGTTTTATTTTGAAATTCTAACTCTTACCTGCGATGCAGCGGATCTCTGGCAGACACATCATGATCTCGGGGAAGCGTTTGGGCTGGTGTGGGTATTTATACTCCGTGTAGTCCTGGCACACGTACCAGTAACGCTTGTTCAGCTGTTCCAGTTGGGAGACGCTGGAGAGGCCTCTGATATCTGCCGAAGGACGAATGGGAGAAGAGAGTCATGTGTGAAGATGACAAAAAGAGCAGATTAGGACACAGTCTGCACCTTCACCTTGGTTGAGAAAGTTGATGGCTTTCATGCAGGCGTACTCCTCATTGCTAATCTTTAACTGGTGGAACTTGCGAAACAGATATATCAACCTCTCCATCACCTCCATCCCATCCTCACTGAACCTGAGGAAGCAGATGGAGACACAATGATCAGATCGTCACATTCTCAAGCCTCCCAGCAACTCCGTGAGCACAGCGAACAATGCAAGTGGATTCAGACACGTCAATTAAACAGTCAAACTGGAGAATCGGCTGCAGTGAAGAGACATCTGAGCCTGAAGATCAGGCTCTCAGTGGATCCATGTTCAAAACCACACTTATGGCCCAGAGCTCTGGACTGTGACCAAAAGAATGAAGTGTCTGAAATGGGTTTCAGTCTCGGGGTGACATCCAGAAGGAGCTCAGTACAGGAGAGCAGCTCCATCCTGAAGTGCTCCCCGAGATCTCAAAGAGGTTTCACTGACTTCTCCTCAACAACTATGAGGTCTGTGTGAAATCAAAAGCATTCATTCATTTTCTGTCACTTATCTGGATCTAAGTTGCAGTGGTAGTCGACTGAGCAGCTCATCCCACACTTCCATATCCATGGCGAAGTCCTCTAATTCTTCCTGGGGGATCCCGAGGCATTCCCACGGCATTTTTCGTTTAATAACATGAAAAATTGAATCTGAACATTTTTAGCGAAGGTGTGTGAGCTAACCCATGGCCTCAAGTGTTTAAGATCTAACCTGGGAACGGCTTGGGATCCCTCAGGAAGAACTGGCTATGGGGAAGAATGTTTTAAGCTGCTGCCACCATAACCAGGCTCCGGACAAGTGATGGGAAATGGACGGATGACTCCAGGCATATGTCCAGTGATCAGTGAAAAAGAACCAAGCCAACAGCTATATGGGACCCATGGCTTCAGGTCGATCAGAGTAACAGCCTTCGAGTCATTGCCACAGACACATGGCAGTGACGGCATTGACAGGTAGTTATTCAGCTCAGAGGAACAGAAGAAACTGTGGTGACACTAATTCTACCTCTTCTTACCCTGAATGCATCAGCGAATTTGAATCAGGAATTTCTCTGAACTTATTCTGAACTTTCAGTTCTACCACACTATTTACTTTTGTCTTCCAGAATCAGAATCAGATTTTAATATCAACTACATGTTCACATACATGGAATCTGCTTTAAGTTGGTGCAAAAATAAGAACAACACACAAAAAAACACACACACACAAAGGTAATAATCATAAGATCAGGAACTACACATTTACAGAAGGTTTAATTGAGTGATGAGAATTATGGGAATGTACAAAAGAAAAGATTTTACTGTACATACTTGTCAGGATGTATGTACACTGACGGTTTAAATACTGAAATTAGTGCAAAATATATACAAATGTGTAAACAAAGGTGCTAGAGTGCTGAATAGGCCATCTAACAGAATATACTGATGATTTAAAAAGTATAAACAATGTGCAAGAAATAAAAGAACGTGCATAATTAATTATATCATTTACATTTATATCCTCTAAACAAAAAGCTTTGATAAACTGAGACAACAACGATGGCGTAAACTGTAAAAATCACCTGAAACCCATTAACTTTAATTTTTTCCACTCCAGTAAACAATGAGGGCAGAATTATGTCACATTTAGTCCATGTGCTTATAAAACATCCTGCTGATCACACAAGCACTGGAAGTGTTTCATAAATCCAAACTTTAAATTCTCCCCACAAACATTCACTCTGCCACTGTAAATCAGATAGTCAGCATTAAAATCCCTAATCTGCAGGAAAACTGACTGAAGTGACAAACGAGCACCATATATTAGAGGAATGTGCGCCGTGAAGTTGGATAATTGGAGTGTGATTTACTCAGGAACAAACGCCCACACATCTTTCTCGACTTACTCTGGGAAAAGCATGTATTTCATATATGGCAGACGGTGCTAGTCACAGCTCCGTCCTGAGGAGTCCTCCCGTCCGTGCACCACTTCACAGGCCTCCATCCAACAACAATACTCTCCGTCCTGTGATCACATCAAACCCTGAGGAGATCCCGAGCTCACAGAGTGGAACGTCTGGTCTTTGTGGGGAATGTTTCATTCTGATATCCACCTTTCTTCCAAATTAACTCCATATTGGCCACAGCTCAAAGAGGCCCAGACTACGTGTTTTAACACCAACACTACGAAAGCACAGTCAAATCAAGACTGGCTGAAAAGTCATGACTTCTGCCCTCAAACGGCACGACAGGCAGTGAAGTGGATTTATAAATTCATCATTACTAACTTTCCATCACAGGCCCAGGTAACAGCGCAACTCGACTTTGCTGTGGTTTGCTGGGGTGGAGGTTGAGGACAGAATGCTGGCTAAACTGCTGGAAATTAAGGACAATGACAATGCCTTAATTGCCAGCCCCCTCCATAAGACACTGGGCAATCTTAAGAACAGCTTCAGCAACAGACTCATACAACCACGCTGCCTAAGGGAACGGGACAGGAGATCTTTCCTGCCCAGTGCCATCAGACTCTTTAAAATTGATTATATATATATATATATACACACACACACAGTAGTGTTCAGAATAATAGTAGTGCTATGTGACTAAAAAGATTAATCCAGGTTTTGAGTATATTTCTTATTGTTACATGGGAAACAAGGTACCAGTAGATTCAGTAGATTCTCACAAATCCAACAAGACCAAGCATTCATGATATGCACACTCTTAAGGCTATGAAATTGGGCTATTAGTAAAAAAAAAGTAGAAAGGGGGGTGTTCACAATAATAGTAGTGCGGCATTCAGTCAGTGAGTTCGTCAATTTAGTGGAACAAACAGGTGTGAATCAGGTGTCCCCTATTTAAATATTTGTGTGTTAGCTCACTGTGTGGGACCATGGTATAAGCGGATTAAACAACTTGAAGCCGTGCATTATACGGTTAGCGTTGTGGTGTTTTAGACTCCGCGTCATGCATTGAAACCGTATAATGCACGGCTTCGAGTTGTTTAATCCTTACTTATCAGAAAGCTTGTAATTAATTGAGTTTTTTTTTTTTAAATCACCTGACAGCACAAATTTCCAAGTAAACCATAGTCTATTGGTTCGATATTTACACACAGCACATAACTACTAGGTAGTATTAGTTATTTGTCCAAAACAAAACTTAGAACATTAATCTACAAGATATTTTGCTTGTAGCTGACGTGATGAAATCTTTCATTTTGTTTTTAATACAGTGATAACCCTGGGTCATCGTGTGTGTTTGGGGGTGGGGTGATGTTTTAAGAATTGTGGGGCTTTGGGAAACCTTAAACACTAACAACTCGGGGTAAAAGTAGTTTCAATTTCTTGCTGGTACGATCACAATCTATATTGCTTTATATAGACTGGGCATCCTTGAGAAAACTAATATTTCAATATTTTATTATGTGTATGGACAAAAAGGAAATTACAAACACTTGACATATGACTTGAAACGGTGTACTGTGAGACAACCTTGAATAGGCTTATATGTGCAAATAGTAAAAAAAACTCAGAATTCTCAACTTCTTTTGTTTTAATTTGAATAATTGCTTAATTCAACACATTCTTAACAATCCTCTTTCTTTTCAGAACATTGCATTCAACATTTAATGAGATTATTATAAACAGAATCTCTGAAAAGGTTTCTTTCATCAAAACAAAACACTTTGGCACTGAGATCCTTCACATCACAGCATGAAGTGCAGCCAAGCTTTCAACCCTTCACTGATAATTCTGACCTGCTCATACTGTTCTTCTGTCCATAAAGGGGGTAAGCAGTAGATCTACCATCATCATCTGTGCTTGCATCTGCAGGTCCTTCATCTGCTGCTTCTTCATGCTGACTTTGTGCCTCCTTGCTCTGGACCTCTTGCATGGAATCATCTCTACATGTTTTTCTGGCATTTGCATTTTCAGCATCTCTCTTTTTTTCTTTTAAACATCTGAAGAACTGTTTTCTGTAATTTTTTTCCTGTTCATTTCCTTCCTAACAAAAGGCTGCTAATTTCAACTTCACTACAAAAAATAAAAAGTTGAGTCAACTTAACAATGTAACAAAATCAGCTGTGAAAGGTTTTTAAGCTGAAGCCCTGGTCCCACCAAATAATGAAGGATGAATAATGAGCCACGCAGCATGTTTTTTTTTTTTTTTTTTTTTGCTACAAGAGGATTTATTCAACTATCGTAGGAGAATAGTGGCTCTGAGTGGCTCTTAGAGGCAGTATTACATCACCTTTCCTTCTAACAACACTCAATAAGCATTTGGGAACTGAGGACACTAACTGTTGAAGCTTTGTAGGTGGAATTCTTTCCCATTCTTGCTTGATGTACAACTTCAGTTGTTCAACAGTCCGGGGTCTCCGTTGTCGTATTTTGCACTTCATAATGCGCCACACATTTTCAGTGGGCGACAGGTCTCGTACCTGCACTCTTTTACTACGAAGCCACGCTTTTGTAACACGTGCAGAATGTGGCTTGGCACTGTCTTGCTGAAATAATCAGGGACGTCCCTGAAAAAGACGTTGCTTGGATGGCAGCATGTGTTGCTCCCAAACCTGGATGTACTTTTCAGCATTGTTGGTGCCATCACAGATGTGTAAGTTGCCCATGCCATGGGCACTAAGACACTCCCATACCATCACAGATGCTGGCTTTTGAACTTTGCACTGGTAACAATCTGGATCGTCTTTTTCCTCTTTTGTCCAGAGGACACAACGTCCATGATTTCCAAAAACAATTTGAAACGTGGACTCATCAGACCACAGCACACTTTTCCACTTTGTGTCTGTCCATTTCAAATGAGCTCAGGTCCAGAGAAGGCGGCAGTGTTTCTGGATGTTGTTGATGTATGGCTTTCACTTTGCATGGTAAAGTTTTAACTTGCACTTGTAGATGTAGTGACGAACTGTGTTAACTGACAATGCTTTTCTGAAGTGTTCTTGAGCCCACAAGGTAAGATCCTTTACACAATGATGTCGCATTTTGCAGTGCCACCTGAGGGATCGAAGGTCACGGGCATTCAATGTTGGTTTTCGGCCTTGCCGCTTATGTGTAGAAAGTTCTCCAGATTCTCTGAATCTTGTGATTATATTATGGACTGTAGATGATGGAATCCCTAAATTCCTTGCAACTGAATGTTGAGAAACATTGTTCTTAAACTGTTGGACTATTTTTTTCACGCACTTGTTCACAAAGTGGTGAACCTCGCCTCATCTTTGCTTGTGAATGGCTGAGCCTTTTGGGGATGCTCCTTTTATACCCAATCATGACACTGACCTGTTTCCAATGAACCTGTTCACCTGTGGAATGTTCCAAACAGGTGTTCTTTGAGCATTCATCAACTTTCCCAGGTCTTTTGTTGCCCCGTCCCAGCTTTTTTGTCTATCAGTCTATCAGTTTGAACATTAAATATCTTGTCTTTGTGGTGTATTCAATTGAATATAGGTTGAAGAGGATTTGCAAATCATTGTATTCTGTTTTTATTTACATTTCACACAACGTCCCAACTTCACTGGAACTGGGGTTGTATACCAAACGGCAAATGTCAGCTGTCCTCAGTTTCTCTGTGATCAAAGTTACACACACATGCACGCAGAGCCTGTTGTCTTTTCCACATTCTGTCGCAAGCAGGAGCTTCTAATTTTAGACACAAACAGAGATGGTGGTGGAAGACATGAATACACTTCTCACTTATGGTACCATCAAAAAAACTAAACTAATTAACTAACTAAACTGACTCAACCAATTGAACTACAAAAACACAATAAATCAATAACACTAACAACACTGTTAAAGTAACCTGGCCCACAATAACAACATTTAAAACCCCCAAACCACAAACTCCCATGATGCATTGCAGCACAACATCCATTGTTTACTGGCTAGCTAAAACTGCTAATTTGTCCAATCAACTTTCTGTTTTAGCAGCATTCATCCATGACCCAAAATACATAAATATACCAAACGGCAAATGTCAGCTCTCCCAAGTTTCTGTGTGATCAAATCCATACTCACACACGCACACACACACACACACACACACGCACACGCACATGCAGAGGCCATTTGGGTATTATAATATAGATAACATCTGAATAAATCCTTGTCATTTTGTTGGTGAATCCTGTGTCACATAAAATTCATAATTGTTCCCATTGCTGATGTCACTAGTGAGCATTTTGTAAGATCCATGCATTTTTTTCCCCCATCCATTTCTCACTCTTGCACATATCCAAGGAGGCTGCAATGTGCTACACATTCAACAAGACTGCAGAGCTCCACTGCAGAGATACTTGTCTCATCAGCTCTATTTTAACTTTATAAATGAAACAAAACCTGAAGAAAAAATACTCAAGACATGACCTCAGTGTCTTCAATGATAGATACAGGCGCGCTGATATAAATCATATTTAAGTGCAAAAGAAGAAAGATCAAAATGTCAAGGCAAAAGAAAATTAAACTCAGGAAGAACCCAGGCGTGTATGAATCTCATGTTTTGGCTCTCGTTCATTCATTTCATTTACCTGCTTATTCCAATTAAAGGTCTACATGGGAGCTGAATTCTGTCCCAGCGGTCATAGGACAAGAGTCGGGGTACACCCTGGACAGGACTCCAGTCTGTCGCCGTGTCACATATAAACAAACACATCCACACTCTCACTCACACCCACGGTCAATTTCAAGTTGTATGTCTTTGGAGGTGAGAGAAACCCAGAGCATGTGGAGGGAAGGCACACAAACATGCAAACGCTGCACGGAAAGGGCCAAGCAGGAAGTGAACCCATCACGTTCTTCCTCTGAGTCAACAGTGTGAACCACTAAGCCGCCAAGGTGAACGGCTCTCATTCAAGGATTTAGCCACCTGATTCTACCGCCTGTGCACGTGTTGGCTAATGTACACCGACTACTTGGATTATTACCACTCCAGTGAAGGAAAAAGTAAAACATTTATGTGCGCAATGTGCACACTTGTTGTGTTGCAGTTATGCACTTTGCGCTTGGTGTCAGAACAATTGTCCCTACTGAATGTGGTTACTTATGTAGTGCCAGGGGGCACACTATTGGTTTCTGCCTGAATTTTCTGAGGTTTGCCGGCCGACATTTTGCCACCTCGAGCTCTCTTGCCACCTGTATGTTAATCAGGGAAAAACAAAACAAAAAACAAATACACCTCAGTAAGACTGAGGTGTATGGGTATCGAAAACTGAAAAATGGGTATCGAAAACTGCTTCCTGTTAAGAATCGATAAGAAATGATTCGATCCACCGACATCAATAGCCTTTTTGCTTAACGATGCCCTTATCAGCTCTTCAGTTCACATTACGCCACAGCGGCCACTGCTTTTGAGGGTGTGTATCAGAAAAATGATCATTTCTCTACATCGACTGAAGCAGTGAGTCGCAGTGCTGCTTCAATCAATGCATACCACTAAGCCACTAAGTTGCTAAGTTGACTGATGAATCAACAGTGTGATGCTTCAAGCTTTTTAGAAGCAGCAGGTCCGTAATTTCTTCATTAACCCACCTCAAAGTCATTTAAAGATGTCAATCGTGACTCACCTTTGTGCTGATTATAGTCACTAACTGGGACTCTTGTCTTGTTCGGGCAACAAACAAGAATCGTCCTCCGTTCCTTCCACACTGGAGTTTTTATTTGTTTAAAATAAAGTTTATCAGTTTGAACATTAAATTTTCATGGGGCAGCTCATGCAATTCTCTGGCATGAGCTGGACCCACTTCGCTGGTTCGTAAACAAGTTACTGTCCCTCAGGTAAAAGAAATAATAATAATTATTATAATATCATCTGTTTTGTGGGGCTAGCGTTGCAGCGCCAAATGTTGGAAAGATACCCCCAATCTCAATTCTCTTTTGTACCCCTTCCCCTTGGCCCTACCCCTACCCCTACGCCTACTCCTTTAAAACAAGGGGTAAGCGAAGGGGTATGCCTCTAGCCCCGTGAATTGAGACACCCCTCCGCCTTAGGAGAAAAAAAACTGCCTGTGTCAAACTGCCGTCTTCACTGTTTGTTAACATGGCAACCGAAATGCAACTTGTTGCAGTAGCCTGTTTGCTCTTTTTATTTTCTCGCCTTTCTGTGTAAATGCAAAGAAATAGAAGTCGCAGATTTCTTAGACACATCGCAATCATGTCATGTTAATTCATTTAATTAAATTGTACATTTTAATGTGCATTGTGGCACATCGTGTTGGAGTGCACTGTGCACACAGTTTGTCCTGCTGAACCCAAAGTGCAATTAAAAGGAAATATGCATGCGCATAATGACAACAGATGTCATGTGCCATGTCTTCTTCAGTTTTAAAAATGTCAATAAATCAGCAATGAAGTTTTGCATTTTTCACAACACACGTCCCTGATCTAATTCTCCTTATATAGGTAAAATCAACCCAAAATGCATTGTCATCATTTTAACAGATGAACGCACTTCCAGTGGCGGTGACAATTTTTGCTTAGCAGTGCCTGACTAATGTCCTCTATTTTGTAATTATTTTTAGTTTTTGTTTAATGTTATGTTCACATGCATTATCTCAAAGTCTGTTATCGTGGAGGAATTTCAGGAATATGATGGTCCCACAGCTGAAAAAACTCTCCCTGTCAGGGGTGTTCTCTGCAGTGGAAAACTACACCAGTAGCTGTGAGTGTGACAGAGAAAGCTTCTGTGTAGGCTCTCAGTTGTCCAGGTGGTTTCCATAGTAGAGAAGCTTGAATCTTCCACTGAACTGGGTTGCTTGATGTGAGGACGTTTCGCTTCAAATCGCAGAAGCTTCCTCAGCTAAAATTCTTGCTCTGGTGGTCTGACTTCTGTCTTGACTCTTGTAGAGAAGAATAATCAAGAAGTCACAAAAGCTGGAGTTTTAAACCTAACCAGACCCCTCCTACAGAGAGGCAGACTGCTATAGGCCAGTGACAATTAGAGCTAATTAGAGCTATTGTTTAGTCACTGTTTTGTCATTGTTTATGTAGTCTTTGAAGGATTACTTCAAAACGACTTCATGGAATCTCACCAAATTTGCACCACAGATAGATATTAGGGCATGGAAGACTCCATTAATTTTTTTTAGGTGATCCAAATCCAGATTCTGGATCACGTTTCACATTATATTGGGGTATAGAAGTATTCTGGAGGTGATTCGGATCCAGATTGGTTGACATCAGAAATCTCTGATTGCCTTTTTCCAACTGCAGTCAGACTGTATAATACCTCAAAATGTTTCAACACCATAACCACCTGCTGATTTTGCACTATTAACTACAACTTTTTCCACCTTTTGTGCTTTATTACATGCACAACTGTGCAATTTATCCTATGCAATATATATTTTTTCCATATCTATACATACTTATACTCAGTTCTATTCTATTTTTCACATAATCTGTTCACATTAGTATTTATGCACCCACCAGCAAACATTACAATATACTTTAGTCACCTTTCTTCACGTAAATATTTTCCTTTTTCTTTACTACAGGATGACTCTTGATGCTGCAATAAGTAATTTTGCCTGCTGTGGCATCAATACAGCTCATCTCATCTTAAATGGTGATAGAGATGACTTAGGAGATCAACAATAAACTGCATCCCCATATTCTATTTGCATTCTTTCTTAGCCCATTATGAAACAGAAATATCAGCAAAATTAACAAAAGAGGAAACATCTCTCTCACCCTGTTTAATTGTTGTAAAGTGTGCACAGCACTTTTGGAGATCCACTGAAAATATCCAACTTCCTCCTGGATAGACTTTAGCTATGACCAAACACACACAGAGCTGTCATTTCCCTGGACTTTCAGATTGTGGTCATTTAGGTGTCATGTCTTGTCACCCTGGAAGACCCTAACATTCACTTAAATCTGAGCTAACTAGCTGCTGTTAGTCGATGTCTAATTTCTAAAAAGCATGCGAGAAGCCTTCCTTTGCTCAGGAGCCAACATTACAGGAAACCTGAGAGAAGGTGATGCTGATGTGAGGAAGCTGATTGGCTTCATCACTAATTTCATAACCTCCTCAAATTCTTCTGAAAGACAGCACAGAAGTGACTGATGGATCAAACAGTGACACGAGGAGAGGTCTGTGTTGTTTTCTGACTCACTGCTACTTGTTCTTTTCTGTTCATGGTGGGAACTCCATCTGAAACCTGGATAACAAATTTCAATCTCATCCCTCTTTCTGGTCACACTTCTCTCTGGGTCAGTGCTCGCGGTGTCACAATATGTGTACATTTGTACAACATACACAGGACACAGTTCAGTGTATAAGAACCCTGCACAGTGTGATAGGTCATTATTTTACTCCTGCATAAATCTTACGAGTGGCTAGCATTTTCGCTAGCGGTTAGCTTGCGTTAGCAAGGTCGACTTCCCCCCTCCCCCGTTTCTTTAATACTTCTGTTAGTTTTTCAGTGTAACTGCTGTGAATTTTAGCTCAGTGGTTTACGCTTAGGAGTTTTTTTTTCCTCTTCCTCCCTCCCTCCTTTTATGACCATTTCTACCACTCTAATACTTCTGTTACTTTTTCAGTGTATCTCAGTGAATTTTAGCTCATTAATTTACTGCTGTGTGAACCTGAGGAGTGGTTAGCATATTCGTTAGTGGTTAGCTCCAACTTGCTTGGCTATACTCTTGAATTTTCTGGTGCACAAAGTACACTGCTTAACACTTTACATAAATCCTGCATCATGCTGGCAGCTAGGGTGACTCTTTTAGAGAGCCGTGTCTGTAAGCTAGAACAGCTTCTAGGCTTAATGAAGACAGATGTTACGGGCACTCCAGACGAGGTTAGTGTTGGGCCAGGTAGCGTGCCCATTAGAATCAGCCTAGAAACGCCAGCTGTGGAGGATGGATTTCGGACTGTGGTTAGGCGGAGGAAGTCATGTAGGGCTTGGTGCCCGGTTGTGGTAACCCAATCACACTCGGAAATGCAAACTGTGAACCGGTTTTCTCCCTTGGATCTAATTATGGATCATCATTTAGATATGATTGGGTTATGTGAAACCTGGCTTAAACCTACAGCTGTCCTCCCCTGAAATGAGGCCTTCCCACCGGCATACACATTTAGTCACCTCCCTCGTGATGCGAAGGAAGGCGGGGGTGTTGCTCTTATTTATAAATCTAGGTTTAGCTCATTACAACCCCTGGCAATAATTATGGAATCACCGGCCTTGAAGGATGTTCATTCAGTTGTTTAATTTTGTAGAAAAAAAGCAGATCACAGACATGACACAAAACTAAAGTCATTTCAAATGGCAACTTTCTAGCTTTAAGAAACACTATAAGAAATCAGGAAAAAAAATTGTGGTAGTCAGTAACGGTTACTTTTTTAGACCAAGCAGAGGGAAAAAAATATGGAATCACTCAATTCTAAGGAAAAAATTATGGAATCACCCTGTAAATTTTCATCCCCAAAACTAACACCTGCATCAAATCAGATCTGCTCGTTAGTCTGCATCTAAAAAGGAGTGATCACACCTTGGAGAGCTGTTGCACCAATTGGAGTGACATGAATCATGGCTCCAACACGAGAGATGTCAATTGAAACAAAGGAGAGGATTATCAAACACTTAAAAGAGGGTAAATCATCACGCAATGTTGCAAAAGATGTTGGTTGTTCACAGTCCGCTGTGTCTAAACTCTGGACCAAATACAAACAACATGGGAAGGTTGTTATAGGCAAACATACTGGTAGACCAAGGAAGACATCAAAGCATCAAGACAGGAAATTTAAAGAAATATGTCTCAAAAATCAAAAATGCACAACAAAACAAATGAGGAACGAATGGGAGGAAACTGGAGTCAACGTCTGTGACCAAACTGTAAGAAACCGCCTAAAGGAAATGGGATTTACATACAGAAAAGCTAAACAAAAGCCATCATTAACACCTAAACAGAAAAAAACAAGGTTAAAATGGGCTAAGGAAAAGCAATCGTGGACTGTGGATGACTGGATGAAAGTCATATTCAGTGATGAATCTCGAATCTGCATTGGGCAAGGTGATGATGCTGGAACTTTTGTTTGGTGCCGTTCCAATGAGATTTATAAAGATGACTGCTTGAAGAGAACATGTAAATTTCCACAGTCATTGATGATATGGGGCTGCATGTCAGGTAAAGGCACTGGGGAGATGGCTGTCATTACATCATCAATAAATGCACAAGTTCACGTTGATATTTTGGACACTTTTCTTATCCCATCAATTGAAAGGATGCTGGGGATGATGAAATCATTTTTCAAGATGATAATGCATCTTGCCATAGAGCAAAAACTGTGAAAACATTCCTTGCAAAAAGACACATAGGGTCAATGCCATGGCCTGCAAATAGTCTGGATCTTAATCCAATTGAAAATCTTTAAGTTGAAGAAAATGGTCCATGACAAGGCTCCAACCTGCAAAGCTGATCTGGCAACAGCAATCAGAAAAAGTTGGAGCCAGACTGATGAAGGGTACTGTTTGTCACTCATTAAGTCTATGCCTCAGAGACTGCAAGCTGTTATAAAAGCCAGAGGTGGTGCAACAAAATACTAGTGATGTGTTGGAGCGTTCTTTTGTTTTTCATGATTCCATAATTTTTTCCTCAGAATTGAGTGATTCCATATTTTTTTCCCTCTGCTTGGTCTAAAAAAGTAACCGTTACTGACTGCCACAATTTTTTTTCCTGATTTCTTATAGTGTTTCAGTGCCAGAAAGTTGCCATTTGAAATGACTTTAGTTTTGTGTCATGTCTGTGATCTGCTTTTTTTTCTACAAAATTAAACAACTGAATGAACATCCTCAGAGGCCGGTGATTCCATAATTTTTGCCAGGGGTTGTAGCTGTTGGGGGTCACAAATATAACTCCTTTGAACATCTGATTCTCCACTCTGCCCACGATGCTATGTATTTCCAAGGTCAGAAGAATAAAAATAAGCCGTATTATTTTGTCGCTGTATATAGGCCCCCTGGCCCATACTCTGAATTCTTAGATGAATTTGATGCGTTCATCTCTAACTTGTCAACTAGTGCAGATAACATTCTGAATATTGGTGACTTCAACATTCATATAAATAAGCCTTCTGATCCCCTCTGCAAATCATTTATGGACATTATGCATGTAATAGGATTTCAGCAATGCATTCAGGACTCGATGCATATTCGTGGAAATACCCTGGATTTGGTTCTCACACGTGGTATTGCTGTCACAAATATTGGCATCATGCCTCTTGCATTGGTGGTCTCTGATCACTCACTTACTAGGTTCACAGTTTCGCTGCCATGTTCAGTGGAACAACAACCTGCATCACTACATCACTGCAGCAATACATAAATTCCTCAACTACGACTGAACTGGAAGTTAGACTGCCTGATATCTTAGCTTCACGTCTGGAAAATGTCCAATTAGTCGACAGTCTTGTGGATAGTTTGAACTCAGTGCTCAAAACTATACTCGACATGACTGTGCTACCTTTATTAAAACCACGCCCCCCAAAACACAGTCACCTTGGTTCAATGATTACTTGCGTGACCTCAAGCATAAGGCTAGAGGTCTAGAACAGAAATAGCGTAGTTTAAAATTAGAAGCATTCCACCTTGCGTGGTGTGATGCTGTCTTAGCCTATAAGCATGCATTATTGGCACTAGTGACCTATTACTCTGCTCTGATCAACAAAAACAAGCATAACTCAAAGTTCTTGTTTGACACAGTGGCAACACTTATTCATTCATTACAGCACAAGATTTCTTGGATTACTTTAAGAAGAAAATAGAAGACATTAGGTTAAACATATCCCAGCATGCCTTTACCCAGCCACTACACCCTACTATTGAGGTGGGCGCCATTACTGAGGTATTACCCAGACTTACAGAATTTGAGAGTATCTCTCTAGTCATGCTGACGAAACTCGTAATGTCAACAAAAAGCACAACCTGTTTATTTGATCCTATACCAACAAAACTGTTTAAGGTCCTGTGGCCCACTCTTGGGCCGACTGTGGTGAAAATATTTAATCTTTCTTTAACTTCTGGATCTGTTCCGAAATTTTTCAAATCTGCAGTGACTAAACCATCAGCCGATATCAAAGCTATCATTTTGCTCTAAAATTCTGGAAAAAGTGGTGTCACGGCAGCTCATGGACTATCTTACTGAGAATAATCTCTTTGAGCCACTGCAGTCTGCTTTTAGAAAATGTAATTCCACAAAAATTCTGTTATCGTGCCCCTGTTCTGTGGAATGATCTCCCTGCATCAATAAAACAGTCAGATTCTGTACAGACTATCAAGTCCAGATTTAAGACGCACTTATTTTCCCTTTCGTATGGCTAGCATACTGGCATAGTATGTTACTATCCTTTTTAATCTTTTAAATTCACTTTTATCGTGTGTGTGTGTGTGTGTGTGTGTGTGTGCGTGGGTGCATGTGTGTGTGTGTGTGTGTGTGTGTGTGTGTGTGTGTGGCAGGGCTGGTCAAAGGAGTCAAAAGGACAGGTGTAACTTTGTGAACCTGTTTTCTTGTTGCTACTCACCCTTGCAGCTCGTCATCAGATGGCGTGTACTTTGCAGTGACATCAGCCAGGTCTCCAAAGATTTGCACACTGTAGATGGTGAGGCAGGAGAGCAGGATGAGCTCCTGCCAGGTGGAGCTGAGCAGGCAAGTGTAGTCCTCAATGGAGAGCTCACAGAAGAACGGCAGCTTTTTAATCCAGGAGATCTGGCGGAAAAGAAGCTCATCTGCCAGGCGACACAGCAGAGCAAACAGCTCCACCTGTGTGACTTTGTACCTGGAAAATAAAAAAGACAAATGAAAACATGTGGGGGGAAAAACGAGGCAATACTTGAACAAAATATTTAAGTACACGCATGACATCATAAAACTTCACTTAAATTGCTGGAAAAATTAAATGGTATATAGGAGGGCCTGATACAATGTTTATCACAAGGAGGAAATTTGAAAATGAAGATAGTCCACATCTTGATCAATTACAATTATTAAATGGGTAATAATATACAGGTTTTTTTTTCGACCGATCTTATTGTCCACTAAAAGTTAACATCGGATTTCATAAAGCAGCCTGGAAATTGTAACGAGCAAAGATCACAACTGAAAACCCTGACGACACAACAACATAGTGCCTCATCAATGAAATTCAGCGCCTTATCAACCTAAAGCAGTGCCTTATCAACATAACACAGTGGCTTATCGTAACACAGCACCTCAACATAACACAGCGCCTCATTAACGTAACACAGCATATCATCAGCGTAACATAGCGCCTCCTCAATGTAACACAGCGCCTCCACGTAACACAGCGCCTCATTAACGTAACACAGCAAAGACGCGTTACGAATGTCATTTTTCTGTCATTCGTGACACATTCCTGATTCCACGTTCGTGATTGATTGATTGATTCCTGACATTCTTAATGTGACTTAACGCATCTGAATAGGTTTCTTAATAGTGCGTGTTGGTGTGTGATATTCTTGATAATCGTGGAGCATGTTTTTGCCTGTCAAAAAATCTTCCACGAATGTCACACATTTCGTCTCATGTCGTGGAGGTCACAACTGAGTGTGTTGATCCGTCTTGATGAGTAGTGATCCTTAATAGAATGTGACAACATTCTTAGTGGTTCCTGTGATGGTTCTTGGAGCCCAAACTGTCACGCGTTATTACGAAGTGACACGGAAACTGTCAAGTTTTGACACGACTTTTAACGCGGCGTCACATTTCACTGCGCGCCACGACGAATCAGTTTTCTGTCACGTGCACACAAACTCGGCTCCAAATGTCGTTCCACAGTTCCTGCTGAAGCTCCTCAGGATGCTCCTGCAGGTGATCCACCTGCTGTTGTAACCGATGAGCGGGAGAACGAGTCTGAACCAGAGGAGCAAGAGGAGACTCGTGCAGCCAGACATCTCTGCACCTCCTCCAGTCTGGCGGAGGAAGAAGCGTGCGCACAATTAAACCCTGCTGCAGCGCATTTAGTTTGATTGCTGACACCAAGTCGGCTAAAAGTCTAATTTCAGTGCTCTTCAGCGCGCTCCTGCAGGTGTTCCACCTGCTGCATGGGCCTGATGTTTGGGAAAATGGGAAAGACGACAGCCGCATGAAGCCACACATCTGGCTCTGTCCTCCTCCTCCTCTCTGCGCCACTCCATGGCACAGAGCCCAACTACGCATGCAGTCACAAAGTTCTTCTGAAAAAGTGGAGCGATCTGAATTCGGTTGGATGAATATGGGTGTGCGTGTGTGTGTAGACAATTCACCTCATTCACAGCGTGACAGAACTTAACGATGTGCTGTTACGCGCAATAGCGCGCAACAATTCAATTCAATTCAATCAATTTTTTTATATAGCGCCAAATCACAACAAACAATTGCCCCAAGGCGCTTTATATTGTAAGGCAAGGCCATACAATAATGATGTAAAACCCCAACGGTCAAAACGACCCCCTGTGAGCAAGCACTTGGCTACAGTGGGAAGGAAAAACTCCCTTTTAACAGGAAGAAACCTCCAGCAGAACCAGGCTCAGGGAGGGGCAGTCTTCTGCTGGGACTGGTTGGGGCTGAGGGAGAGAACCAGGAAAAAGACATGCTGTGGAGGGGAGCAGAGATCGATCACTAATGATTAAATGCAGAGTGGTGCATACAGAGCAAAAAGAGAAAGAAACAGTGCATCATGGGAACCCCCCAGCAGTCTATGTCTATAGCAGCATAACTAAGGGGTGGTTCAGGGTCACCTGATCCAGCCCTAACTATAAGCTTTAGCAAAAAGGAAAGTTTTAAGCCTAATCTTAAAAGTAGAGAGGGTGTCTGTCTCCCTGATCTGAATTGGGAGCTGGTTCCACAGGAGAGGAGCCTGAAAGCTGAAGGCTCTGCCTCCCATTCTACTCTTACAAACCCTAGGAACTACAAGTAAGCCTGCAGTCTGAGAGCGAAGCGCTCTATTGGGGTGATATGGTACTACGAGGTCCCTAAGATAAGATGGGACCTGATTATTCAAAACCTTATAAGTAAGAAGAAGAATTTTAAATTCTATTCTAGAATTAACAGGAAGCCAATGAAGAGAGGCCAATATGGGTGAGATATGCTCTCTCCTTCTAGTCCCCGTCAGTACTCTAGCTGCAGCATTTTGAATTAACTGAAGGCTTTTTAGGGAACTTTTAGGACAACCTGATAATAATGAATTACAATAGTCCAGCCTAGAGGAAATAAATGCATGAATTAGTTTTTCAGCATCACTCTGAGACAAGACCTTTCTGATTTTAGAGATAATGCGTAAATGCAAAAAAGCAGTCCTACATATTTGTTTAATATGCGCTTTGAATGACATATCCTGATCAAAAATGACACCAAGATTTCTCACAGTATTACTAGAGGTCAGGGTAATGCCATCCACAGTAAGGATCTGGTTAGACACCATGTTTCTAAGATTTGTGGGGCCAAGTACAATAACTTCAGTTTTATCTGAGTTTAAAAGCAGGAAATTAGAGGTCATCCATGTCATCCAAATAACTCAGACAGAACAATCGGAGAGAAAGAGTCTAACCAAATACCGGCATCACTGAAAGCAGCCAAAGATAACGATACGTCTTTGGGATGGTTATGAGTAATTTTTTCTCTAATAGTTAAAATTTTGTTAGCAAAGAAAGTCATGAAGTCATTACTAGTTAAAGTTAATGGAATACTCAGCTCAATAGAGCTCTGACTCTTTGTCAGCCTGGCTACAGTGCTGAAAAGAAACCTGGGGTTGTTCTTATTTTCTTCAATTAGTGATGAGTAGAAAGATGTCCTAGCTTTACGGAGGGCTTTTTTATAGAGCAACAGACTCTTTTTCCAGGCTAAGTGAAGATCTTCTAAATTAGTGAGACGCCATTTCCTCTCCAACTTACGGGTTATCTGCTTTAAGCTATGAGTTTGTGAGTTATACCACGGAGTCAGGCACTTCTGATTTAAAGCTCTCTTTTTTAGAGGAGCTACAGCATCCAAAGTTGTCTTCAATGAGGATGTAAAACTATTGACGAGATACTCTATCTCACTTACAGAGTTTAGGTAGCTACTCTGCACTGTGTTGGTATATGGCATTAGAGAACATAAAGAAGGAATCATATCCTTGAACCTAGTTACAGCGCTTTCTGAAAGACTTCTAGTGTAATGAAACTTATTCCCCACTGCTGGGTAGTCCATCAGAGTAAATGTAAATGTTATTAAGAAATGATCAGACAGAAGGGAGTTTTCAGGGAATACTGTTAAGTCTTCTATTTCCATACCATAAGTCAGAACAAGATCTAAGATATGATTAAAGTGGTGGGTGGACTCATTTACTTTTTGAGCAAAGCCAATAGAGTCTAATAATAGATTAAATGCAGTGTTGTGTTAAAATCGCCCACTATAATTATCTTATCTGAGCTAAGCACTAAGTCAGACAAAAGGTCTGAAAATTCACAGAGAAACTCACAGTAACGACCAGGTGGACGATAGATAATAACAAATAAAACTGGTTTTTGGGACTTCCAATTTGGATGGACAAGACTAAGAGTCAAGCTTTCAAATGAATTAAAGCTCTGTCTGGGTTTTTGATTAAGTAACAAGCTGGAATGGAAGATTGCTGCTAATCCTCCGCCCCGGCCCGTGCTACGAGCATTCTGACAGTTAGTGTGACTCGGGGGTGTTGACTCATTTAAACTAACATATTCATCCTGCTGTAACCAGGTTTCTGTAAGGCAGAATAAATCAATATGTTGATCAATTATTATATCATTTACCAACAGGGACTTAGAAGAGAGAGACCTAATGTTTAATAGACCACATTTAACTGTTTTAGTCTGTGGTGCAGTTGAAGGTGCTATATTATTTTTTCTTTTTGAATTTTTATGCTTAAATAGATTTTTACTGGTTATTGGTAGTCTGGGAGCAGGCACCGTCTCTACGGGGATGGGGTAATGAGGGGATGGCAGGGGGAGAGAAGCTGCAGAGAGGTGTGTAAGACTACAACGCTGCTTCCTGGTCCCAACCCTGGATAGTCACGGTTTGGAGGATTTAAGAAAATTGGCCAGATTTCTAGAAATGAGAGCTGCTCCATCCAAAGTGGGATGGATGCCGCCTCTCCTAACAAGACCAGGTTTTCCCCAGAAGCTTTGCCAATTATCTATGAAGCCCACCTCATTTTTTTTCAACAACACGGAACACTATTCTTGACCGTGCGTAATGGTTCCTGATAATTCTCCAGCAACATGTGCCATTAATCGTAACGTGTGGTAACAGGTTGCAGCAGTTCCTGAGGACACTTGACGCCTCTGCCCCGAATCATCACATTTGTGATCAGCGGCCAAGAATGTGTACTTCGTGGCATTCATGACGTCGTCGTTATGTGTAAACGCAGCATAACATAGCACCTCGCCTCAACGTAACAGAACACCTCATCAACGCAACAACCCCTCTACATAAAACAGCGCCTCATCAACGTAACAGAACACCTCATCAGTGAAACACAACACCTCAACATAACACAGCGCCTCATCAACGTAACACAGCGCCTCCTCAAAGTAACAGAACACCTCACCAACGTAACAAGCCCTCTACATAAAACAGCGCCTCATCAACATAACACGCCACCTCATCGTAACAGAACACCTCATCAGTGTAACACAACACCTCAACGTAACGCAGCACCTCATTAACATAACAGCGCCTCATCTAACGTAACAGAACACTTCATCAATGTAACGCAGGGCCTTAACGTAATGAAGTGCCTTAACATAATGCAGCACCTCATCAAAGCAATGCAGCGCCTCAATGCAACACAGTGCCTCATCAATGCAACACAGCACTGTAACGTAACAAAGTGCCTTAATGCAATACAGCACCTTATCAACATAATGTAGTGCCTCATCAATGTAATAGCCCAGTCACACATCATGCGACGATTCCTGAACGAAGGGAAAAAAGTAAAAAAGTCACAATTCATTGAGAAAAGGTGGATGAACAAGCTTTATCACCGAACAGCCTGTGAACCAAGAGCGCAAAATAGACGAAAGAGGAACAAAACAAAACTGAAGCTAACATTGATCTCCACTGCTGCAGCAGTTCCAGGACTCGGTGCTGAGACGGCGCTCATAGCGCCTGAGTCCTGGAGTTCTGTTTGCCGTTTCTCCAGGAAACGGCAAACAGAAGCTGTGGAGATCTGTGTGCGCGTCGGTGGACCCACCTGCTCTGGTTCCTTGTCCAAAACAAAAGAGGGATCATCTCCTCAACATCAGAATCCTCACTGTCTGACGACACGCTGCATGCTATTGCTCCAATTAAAAAAAAAAAAGCTGGTGTGCCGTGTGGCTGCTGTATCACTGTATTACGTTACTAAGCCATATATATTGATTTATAACAGAAAACTGTCAAAAGGGGGAATAAATATAAGTGTAAAGATGATTGAATATATCAGATCAGTAAACTGATCAGTCCGTGTGAACGCGCATTGACTCACATATGTGGTTATTTCCACCAGCTGCAGCTGATCCACAATGTGAATTCTGCCTTCCAAAACAGCTCTTTATATAATCTGAATCATCTACCTGTTGCCACATGTACAGAAGGGCTGGATTGTCATTCCTACACTCATATTGTTATAATTAATATAAAATAATAAGTGCACACAGGAGTTGCTGCCACTGCGTTCAAGTACCGTCGGAAATTACACAACTTTTTTGTTGTTTCAAATTAAGTAGTTGCTTGTGGCAAAATAATTAATTGTATCCACACAAAAGATTAATTTTGTCCTATATAAAGGTGCCTGAGCCCAGTGAAGCTGACCTCCCACCCAGAAAAAAAAAAACATCCAAGCAAACAGGCTGAGTTTGCTCTGTAATTTCCGATGGTACATGAACACAGCAGCAGCAGCAGCAGTGCTCAGAAACAGCTTCTGCACTGTGTGAAAACATTCAGCTGGTCAAACAAAGTCAAACTAAATGCAAACGTTACAAGAACGATAAAAAACAGTCAAGAACGACAGCAAAACGAAATACGGATGAATTGAGGTTTTCGGTGGCATTTGTTCAAATTTTTCAACAGTTTAAAAATCCTGAAGCGCCAGCTGCAGGAACAAAGCTGCGTGAACGTTAAATGATGTCAACGAAAGTCAAGATTTCTTGTTTCATTTGGGCTTCGTTGCCCTTCGTTAAGTGCCGTGTGACTGGGCCATAATGTAGTGCCAAAATGTAATACTGCGCCTCATCAGCATAATGCAGCGCTTCATCACCGCATCATAGCACCTTATCAAAGTAACGCAGTGCGTTAACCTAAGGCAGTGCAGCGCCTCATCAATGTGATGCAGTGCCTTACCATTCATCCTCATTTTCGCATTGATAATCCAAGCGATGAAACTGCATGGCGGCCAGGACATTCTCCATATCCGTCTTCCACAGCTATGTCTTTGTAATGTGTGCACAATGTGGTTTTGTTGAAAAATGCATGGACGTCCCTGGACAAGACAGCCTTGAAGGCAGCATATGAAGAGCCACTGAGAAGTTTTGAGCTCAACCCAGAAAAGTAGTGTGTGGTTCTCCAGCTTTTGCATTCTGAGAAACCAACATTTCTTAAGAATGTGTGATGTTTTGACTCACTGGGTGCAGTGCTGTGTCAAAGTTCTTTTCTGCAACAATGCTGCCATCACAGAGGTATAACTTACTTCTGCAAGGACACTGACACAACCCCATACCATGACAGAATCTGGCTTTTGGACTGAATGAATGAATGAATGAATTGAATTGTTTTTGACAACAGCTTAGATCAGGTCTCTCCAACCCTGCCTGTCCTGCATATTTTCTAGTCATTCCTGCTCAATTAACAGTGGTGTTCCCCAGCTCTTGATTGGCTGAGCACACCTGACTGACTTAATTAGCTGTGAGTGGAGGAGAGAGAGTTGTAAAACATGCCAGGCAGACGCCCTGGGTTGGAGAGGCCTGGTCTAGGTGGCCTTGTTGTCTTTAGTCTGGAGTACATGCCAATTTATCTCCACCTCAAAAAAAAAACAAAAAACATCTGGAATATTGATTTGTCTAACAACAAAGCACATTTTCACTGTGTGATGATCCAATACAGATAACTCTGAGCCCAGAGAAACAGACGCCGCTTCTGGACAAGGTCAGCTTAAGGGTTCATTTTTTCATTTAAGTGGCATTTCTGAATGTAAATCTATACTGTTGTGCTTGACAAATGTTTCCAAAAGTAATCCCTTGCCTTTGTGGTTATATCAGCTACCTCTAACCTTAGTGACATGAAATTTGGGGTTCCACAGGGGTCCGTCTTATGCCCCCTGCTTTTCTCCCTTTATACAGCACCTCTTGGGCACATATTGGGATTTACTTTTCATTGCTATGCTGATGATACTGAGTTATACATGCTGGTAATCTGGTATAACTGCTGGTAATCTCACACATAAAATCCTTAGAAGATTGCCTTGCATCAGTGAAAAGCTGGATGTCTAGCAATTTGCCTTGCATCAGTGAAAAGCTGGATGTCTAGCAATTTCCTACTGTTAATCTCTGATAAGACTGAAATGATGGTTCTTGGTCCAGTGAGACATCGGCATCAATTTGACCAGCTAACGCTTAGCCTAGGCTCGTGTGTCATACATCACACTGACAAAGTGAGGAACCTTGGGGTAATTTTTGATCCTACGTTGTCCTTTGACCTCCACATTAGAGATATTACGAGGATTGCTTTCTTCCACCTGTGAAATATAGCAAAGATTCGTCCCATCTTGTCTATGGCTGATGCTGAGACCCTGATTCATGCATTTGTCTCTTCTGGATTGGACTACTGCAATGTTCTATTTTCTGGTTTACCATAGTCCAGCAATAGGGGTCTGCAATTGGTTCAAAATGCTGCTGCCAGCCTTTTGACAGGAAGCAGAAAGTTTGACCACATTACACCCATTTTGGTATCTCTTCATTGGCTTCCTGTCCCTGTGAGATCAGATTTTAAGGTTGTGCTACTAACCTATAAAACTGTTCATGGACTGGCACCTCCATACTTAGCTGACCTAATTAAACCTTATGTACCAGCCTGGGCTCTGTGTTCTCAGGGTGCAGGACTACTTTGTGTCACTCAGATGTGGGTCACAGAGCTTTCGCTCATCGTACACCTGGTTTGTGGAATGATCTCCCTGCATCACGAAAACAGTCAGATTCTGTAGAGACTGTCAAGTCCAGACTCAAGACACACTTATTTTCACTTTTGTACGACTAGCATACTGACATAGTATGTTACTGTGCTTTTTACCCTTTTATATTAATTTATTAGTAAAGAGAGCGGGCCGTGGCCTCAGCTGTATCTAAAGTCTGGGTCTTTTAGTGAAGCTTAAGGATAGTGGCCAGTGATCTCCTTAGTATTTCTTCTGTTTTTTTTTTTTTTGTTGCTTAATGCGGACAAATTATGCTGTATTTGTTGTCTTTCTGTGGCCTAATTCTGTTTTTTTTTTTCTCTCTCTCTGTTTGAGGTGCGCCTCCATCCAGAGATGGGAGTGGGTGTCTTCCTTGTCTTCTTCTGCAGGTCTCCCATCTTGTGCACCAGCATGGACTCCCAAAATTTCCTGTATATTCATTTTGTCAACTGTGTCTGTAAAATGGCCCAAGCAGAGGGTCAACCCTTTGAGTCTGGTCTGCGTTCTTCCTCAAATCATCAAAGGGCAACTTTGTTGTGATTTGGCGCTATATAAATGAAATTAAATAAAACAAAAAATAATAAAATAAACAGGTCCAGTTAGAGAAAATTTTCTCAATGTCACAATGCCGAACAAACCAACGGAGACCCCCCCCCCCCCCCCCCCCCCCCCCAAAAAAAAAAAAAACCTGTGGGTTGGGTTGGATTTGGGCTGTTAATCAATGCATAATGTTGTGGGTGGGGTGATTTGGATTGGCTCACATCATTGGTTGAGTGGGGGCGGGTGTTAAAGTAACTACTGCAAAGTTAAGATATGACTACTGCACATCCAAGTATATTTACACATTAAAATAGAAATCCATCATATCTGGATCCATATGAAAATGGCATCCGGGTCAGGAAAGCCACAGCCTATTGATGATGGCAAAAACAGAAGTTAAAGTAAATTAAAGAATCACTGCTGCTTTTGTTTGTTTTTTCTTTTCCATTTCCCCGCTGTGTTTCCACTCTGCTCTGACTGTGCCTGATCCTGTCAGATCTCAGAAGCTAAGCAGAGTGGGTCCTGGTTAGTACTTGGATGGAGGACCTCAGAGGAAGAATAGGGTCCATCTTTGTTTCACCATGTAAGACTGGAGTTATGTCAGGAAGGGCATCTGGAATAAAATCCCAATGTGGACCTGTACTGTATCTGCTGTGGCAACCCTGAACAAATGGGGACAACCGAAAGACACGTTTCCATGCTGTCCCGCCTTTTTCTGATTTGAGGTTGTACAACACTGGCTGAATGATATGGATCAAAGCCCAGTGGCTGTTTCAGTTGTTAAAAATACATTCATCATCAAAAGTATATTATTATTAACATTATCTGCACAAATGTTTTAAAAACACATTTTTTTCATGTGCATGCAGTGTGTTATGCATATGACAAAATAGGTCATCCAAGGGTGTCCCCATGCTTGAGGGAAATGGCAGAAAACTAATTTCTTGGCAGTTTCTAGAGTGGAAGAGCAAGAGTCTGAACACATCCACATTTCACACATTTTGACGATGCTGAAATGTACCCTGTAACTGTGTAGCCTAATGAGAGTCTGCTAATCAGTGTGTGAGGAAAAATTACGTTTTAAAAAGTTCACATTTCAGAGACTGGTTAATATTTTACTCATTAACGATTCATTTCATTTCAATTAGATAATTGCGGGTGGGTTGGTAAGGCCAGGATTTACCATTGTGAAGAGTTTTGTGATTTGGCGCAATACAAATACATTGTATGCATGCACATCTCTGCATGAACACAGCATTATAATTTTGCATGCATGCTCATTTTTGTGTGTGATTGTGAATAGGAATGATGAAACTGCATACGAATGTAACAGAACATACGGAATGTGACATTACGAGTTTGCAATGACTCACCCCTCTTCGATTAGCATGGGCGTAGTCAAGGGTGCCAGGTCCTCAGCAGCCACCAGCTGCAGCACCAGTGGGTGGGACTGTGGGAAGAGGCCGCGGCTCTGCGGGGCCAGCAGGCCCGACTGGGCGGTGTAGCCGAACAGGTGAGGCAGGAGCTGATAGTGTGTTGACATGGAGGTGTTGAGGTACTGGTCCCTGAGAGCTGCCGTGTAACCGTTCATTTCTACAGAGCGACTAGAACAGCACACAAGAGAGGTCAAAAGTCAGCAGCTTACACTCTCTGTACAGATATCTATCTATGTGTGTGTGTGTGTGTGTGTGCGAACACATACACAGTAGTGTCTTAACATACCAGGCACTCTTCACTTTTGAAAGTGCTCATTTTACATCTCTCCAAATGACTAAACATTCCTATTCCAACAACAATTAAGAAAAACATAATAATTTACCAAGCTGCAAATGTTCAAACTGAAAAAGCAATCAAAAACAAAAAAGAAAACTTGATTTGTTGGTTGGTGTACTGACACCATCAACAACAAAGTGACTGTTCTGCACTGTTAAAATCTTTCAAACTGCAGGAGACGGTGCGCTGGGATACGCCAGCAGGTGGCAATCAGAGTTTTGTCTACAATCTCTAACTCTGCATCAGTGGGTCTGCTCCTTCTCCAGTGTGAGTCTCAACCCCAAACTCCTCTCTGTGTTGACTGTATTTCAACTACGCCCTTAACAGAAATGTTTGGGACAAGGGGGTCACACTTACTTATTGATATTTATTTATTCATACATACCAGTTAAGTAGCTAAATACTAGTGATTAAGTAGATGTTAATGTTTTTGCAGAAGAACGCATGAGTTAATAAAATGAAACAAAACAAAACTGAATTCTATTGCATGAACTATTTTACGGTTCAATCAACAATGGGTAGTAAATTGCTGCAAGTAACTCGTGTACATACAAGTAAAAGAGTAATTTTTAGAAAAAAAGAGTGCTTTCACGTTCCTTTTTAAAAACTTTACTTCTACTCTGACTTAAGTGAATATCTGTGCCACACAAAAAAACTACACATGCACATCTTAGAGTCTTGAGGTGTGCGATGGTTCTTGGTACGATTCCACTGATTTGACGGTCGCTCCAACTCTCCTCCCTTCTCTTGTGTTTGGATTTTAGACTGTTATATGTTGTAGATATGTCACATTGTTCTTTTTTAGAAAACTGTGTTAGATGTGTGATAACTGTTGTTAAAATCAACATTTTAAAGAAATTAAACGGCGTTCATCACAGGGCATGACAGTGGAATGCTCATAGGTTGAACAGGAATCCTTCAGGATCTGCAGGAATGAAGCACAAACTGAGGTTGAGACTCGTGCTGGAGAAGGAGCAGACCCACTGACACAGACTTACAGACAAAACTCTGATTCCCACCTGGTGACGTATCCCAGCGTCTTCTCGCCTCAGCCATTTTAGTTGTTGTTCATTTCTGGTCAGATTGAACTTGATAAAACAACTATTCCTTCGAACAGCTATCTGTGTGGCAGCAGAGATAAACGTAATCATCAGGCAAAGGAGACTAAAATAAACGCCATCACCTAGACAATATTTGTCCTTGATGAGTGCAGGCAGACAATGTGCTCGTCTACACAACAAGCGCTGCAGATAGCGTGCACACCTCTTTGTGTTTGCCATCGTCGGTGCGCCTGTGGAGCAGCACATTCTTGCACTGATGAATACCTCAACTAACATCTGCGTGAGCTGGGAATGAGGTGTTGGACTGTCAGGGCCGGCTCATTATCTCAATGATTCAGTGAATGTGGTGCTGCATAGCTCAGAAGGATGAGACCGACGACTCACTTGGATGACAGAGTGGAGGCGGGTGACGGCTGGTTGCCCTCCAAGGCGCCATTGCTGAGGGAGCTGTGGTCACTGTCGCCGTAATTGCCCCAGGAGTGCTCAGGGACGTCTTCTTTGAACTCCTGGCCCGACATGATCCGCTCTATCTCCTCCTCTGTGATCTGTGTGTCACACACACACACACACCGGGGCGAGGGGGTGTTAACTCACAATTCATCAATTGTGCGCGACGCCAGTGTGCGTCTCAGTCCAAATGATTAGTACTGACAAGTGCTGCGCAATTTTCACTAAACGTTGCAGAGCAAGGACGCAATCGCACAATGAACGACTCAGTGAAAGAAAGAAACAGATACGTGTGTTTGTCTGACTGATACTCATCTAAAACACGAGGATCTTTGCAAATCCGTGCAGTGAGAAAATAAGAAAGAAAAATAAAAAATAAACCCATTTGGAAAGGTAATAGCGTGGCAGTAAACACAATGTGTGTATCCGCGGCTGAGGTCAATTCACTTTCATTTTCATCAATTCAATATGTTCATCCATTCATATCAATGAGAGAAAGGTCCTTCTTTCACTGCAGCTTAGAATAAAAGAGGCTTTTAATGAAAGGAGCCATTCCACTTTTTTGGCTTGCTGAAGTGAATGTGAATAAAACGACAACAAAACTTTCCCCCACTGTGGCTCACGGTACATCCAGAAAGTATTCACAGGGCTTCACTTTGTCCACATTTTGTTATGTTACAGCCTTATTCCAAAATGGAGTAAATTAATTTTTCCCCCAATATTCTACTCACAACACCCCATAATGACAACATCATTAGATTTTTGCAAATTTATTAAAAATATAAAGCTAAGAAATCACATGGACATAAATATTCACAGCCTTTGCTCAATACTTTGATGCACCTTTAGCAGCAATTACAGCCTGAAGTCTTCTTGAATATGATGCCACAAGCTTGGTGCACATATCTTTGGGCAGTTTTGCCCAATTGTCTTTGCAGCACCTCTCAAGCTCCATCAGGTTGGATGGAGAGTGTCGGTCCATTTTCAGATCCCTCCAGAGATGTTCAAGCAGATTCAGATCTGGGCTCTGGCTGGGCCACAATGCTTCACTGTAGAGATGGTGCCAGGTTTCCAAACATGACACCTGGTATTCACGCCAAAGAGTTTAATCTTTGTCTCATGAGACCAGGCACTAGAGATGGTTGCCCTTCTGGAAGGTTCTCCTTTCTCTACAGAGGAATGCTGGAGCTCTGACAGAGTGACCATTGGGTTCTTGGTCACCTCCCTGACTAAGGTCCTTCTCCCCTGATCACTCAGTTTAGACGGGCTGACAGCTCTAGGAGGAGCCCTGATGGATCTGAACTTCTTCCATTTAAGGATGATGGAGGCCACTGTGCTCACTGGGACCTTCAAAGCAGCAGAAATGTTTCTGTACCTTTCTCCACATTTGTGCCTCGAGATAATCCTGTTTTGGAGGTCTACAGACAATTCTTTTGACTTTATGCTTGGTTTTTGCTCCAACATGCATTGTCAACTGTGGGACCTTATATGTAGACAGGTGTGTGCCTTTCCACATCATGTCCAGTGAATTAAATTTACCCCAGGTGGACTCCAATTAAGCTATAGAAACATCCCATAATGATCAGTGAAAACAGGATGCACCTGAGCTCAATTTAGAGCTTCATGACAAAGATGGGAATACTTATGTATGTGTGATTTCTTTTTTTTCCTTTAATAAATTGGCAAAAATCTCAAAGAACAAAACAAAAACAGTTTTTACATTGTCATTATGGGGTACTGTTTGCAGAATTTTGAAGAAAAAATGAATCTCATCCATTTTGGAATAAGGCTGCAATGTAACAAAATGTGGAAAAAGTAAAGTGCTGTGAATACTTTCTGGATGCACTGTATTTAGCCTCATGTCAAATTTTCATTACTTGCTGCTAATAATAATGAATTTAGTACTGAATATTCTTCAATGACTCGACAAACAACAAGGCTGGGGTTCACAGTAATTACACACTGCATGTGTGTGTATACTGCAACAGCTAAATCATAATCATGGCAGCACTTGGCTCTGCTTGGAGCTCGGAATCCTTTCTGCAGGTAACATGACGTGCACACGATGGCTGAGCCGGCGTTTACCTGAACAGGCCCGATGCTTTTGTTCCGTCCTCCTGGCATGCCATCCTCTCTGATTGCTAAAAGACACGGGGGGGGGGGGGGGGGGCACAAAGTTACTTTAGGATCACAGCTCTACCTAGTGGCTCAAACAAATTCCACAGCCCTTTATGGCACATAATTTACTTCCCTGTGGAGATAACTGTCTCCTCACTCATTTTTCTCCCCATTTATAATTGAAGGTATTTGGGTTTTTGTTGGCTCACAGACAGAGTTGATGTGTTGAGGAGTTCTTGTTCAAATTTGGGAGTTAAGTAAATCTCCTTTGCATGTCAAGACCAGCTTGCCTCAATAAAAATACCTGGAGGTAAATCATATGAAACGAAGGCCTGATGCTGAAGGAGCACACTGTGCATTTATGAGGTTCAGTCAACAGGGGGCAGCATGAATCCAGTATTATGCGAGAAGTAAACCTTGGCCACACACATATTTAGGTGTATGTTTCAGACAGGAGGACGGTGCCGTGGCTGCACGTTACCTTTGCGGTTCATCCCCATTTGCAGACACTTGAGCAGGCGGCAGTACTGGCACCGGTTGCGCTGCTTGCGTGACATCTCGCAGTTCTTGTCACGGCTGCAGCGGTACACACGCTTGTTGCAGATGCTGCGTTTGAAGAAGCCCTTGCAGCCCTCGCAGGAGATGATGCCATAGTGCAAGCCGGTGGCCCGATCGCCACAGATAAGACAGGTTCGCTGGTCAGCCGGATCATCTGCACAAGGAAACACAGGAGAAGACCTTCAGGCCGGTTCTGTTTACATGGTGAAAAATGGTGAGCGTGAGAAAGCTTGCTGAAAGCACACGCTATTAAATGAGATCGGGGTGGTTGGGGCTACAGCGTGAAGCAGGTGCTGCTAATCCACAGATTCCTGAAGCTCCAACCATTCACTGTGTGAATGGACAGAGTGGAGACATTTTGTGGACATGATTTTCAGAACCTCTTGATGAGGAGGCAGCAAGCTGTCTTCCTGTGGTCATCACTCAGAGCGCAGGAAGAACCTTTTTTTGTCTGCAGAAACCCAGATGTGTGCATCATGTGCATTTACTGTAACAAAGACTCTGGGAAAACAAACTGCACATCCATGTTGCACACAAATATCTCCTGACTCATTAAGCTTTGTGTTCCCTGAAAGGCTTCTGAGGAAACTTCTGTGAGGAGGCCTCTACCAAAGAAAACCAAACAAATATATTCCTTTGTACAGTTACTTTACAAAATGCCTGAATGATATTTAAAATGGTTAAAATCAGAAACATTGTTGTAACAGTGTTCTGTTGCAAAAAGTGACTTCTTTTTAAAACTTTGTCCCCTCCAAGACAACAAAATCTGAGGACTATAAATCAATCAATCAATCAATCAATTTTTTATATAGAGCCAAATCACAACAAACAGTTGCCCCAAGGCACTTTATATTGTAAGGCAAGGCCATACAATAATTATGTAAAACCCCAACGGTCAAAACGACCCCCTGTGAGCAAGCACTTGGCTACAGTGGGAAGGAAAAACTCCCTTTTTAACAGGAAGAAACCTCCAGCAGAACCAGGCTCAGGGAGGGGAAGTCTTCTGCTGGGACTGGTTGGGGCTGAGGGAGAGAACCAGGAAAAAGACATGCTGTGGAGGGGAGCACAGATCGATCACTAATGATTAAATGCAGAGTGGTGCATACAGAGCAAAAAGAGAAAGAAACAGTGCATCATGGGAACCCCCCAGCAGTCTACGTCTATAGCAGCATAACTAAGGGATGGTTCAGGGTCACCTGATCCAGCCCTAACTATAAGCTTTAGCAAAAAGGAAAGTTTTAAGCCTAATCTTAAAAGTAGAGAGGGTGTCTGTCTCCCTGATCTGAATTGGGAGCTGGTTCCACAGGAGAGGAGCCTGAAAGCTGAAGGCTCTGCCTCCCATTCTACTCTTACAAACCCTAGGAACTACAAGTAAGCCTGCAGTCTGAGAGCGAAGCGCTCTATTGGGGTGATATGCTACTACGAGGTCCCTAAGATAAGATGGGACCTGATTATTCAAAACCTTATAAGTAAGAAGAAGAATTTTAAATTCTATTCTAGAATTAACAGGAAGCCAATGAAGAGAGGCCAATATGGGTGAGATATGCTCTCTCCTTCTAGTCCCCGTTAGTACTCTAGCTGCAGCATTTTGAATTAACTGAAGGCTTTTTAGGGAACTTTTAGGACAACCTGATAATAATGAATTACAATAGTCCAGCCTAGAGGAAATAAATGCATGAATTAGTTTTTCAGCATCACTCTGAGACAAGACCTTTCTGATTTTAGAGATATTGCGTAAATGCAAAAAAGCAGTCCTACATATTTGTTTAATATGCGCTTTGAATGACATATCCTGATCAAAAATGACTCCAAGATTTCTCACAGTATTACTAGAGGTCAGGGTAATGCCATCCAGAGTAAGGATCTGGTTAGACACCATGTTTCTAAGATTTGTGGGGCCAAGTACAATAACTTCAGTTTTATCTGAGTTTAAAAGCAGGAAATTAGAGGTCATCCATGTCTTTATGTCTGTAAGACAATCCTGCAGTTTAGCTAATTGGTGTGTGTCCTCTGGCTTCATGGATAGATAAAGCTGGGTATCATCTGCGTAACAATGAAAATTTAAGCAATACCGTCTAATAATACTGCCTAAGGGAAGCATGTATAAAGTGAATAAAATTGGTCCTAGCACAGAACCTTGTGGAACTCCATAATTAACTTTAGTCTGTGAAGAAGATTCCCCATTTACATGAACAAATTGTAATCTATTAGACAAATATGATTCAAACCACCGCAGCGCAGTGCCTTTAATACCTATGGCATGCTCTAATCTCTGTAATAAAATTTTATGGTCAACAGTATCAAAAGCAGCACTGAGGTCTAACAGAACAAGCACAGAGATGAGTCCACTGTCCGAGGCCATAAGAAGATCATTTGTAACCTTCACTAATGCTGTTTCTGTACTATGATGAATTCTAAAACCTGACTGAAACTCTTCAAATAGACCATTCCTCTGCAGATGATCAGTTAGCTGTTTTACAACTACCCTTTCAAGAATTTTTGAGAGAAAAGGAAGGTTGGAGATTGGCCTATAAGTAGCTAAGATAGCTGGGTCAAGTGATGGCTTTTTAAGTAATGGTTTAATTACTGCCACCTTAAAAGCCTGTGGTACATAGCCAACTAACAAAGATAGATTGATCATATTTAAGATCGAAGCATTAAATAATGGTAGGGCTTCCTTGAGCAGCCTGGTAGGAATGGGGTCTAATAAACATGTTGATGGTTTGGATGAAGTAACTAATGAAAATAACTCGGAGAGAAAGAGTCTAACCAAATACCGGCATCACTGAAAGCAGCCAAAGATAACGATACGTCTTTGGGATGGTTATGAGTAATTTTTTCTCTAATAGTTAAAATTTTGTTAGCAAAGAAAGTCATGAAGTCATTACTAGTTAAAGTTAATGGAATACTCAGCTCAATAGAGCTCTGACTCTTTGTCAGCCTGGCTACAGTGCTGAAAAGAAACCTGGGGTTGTTCTTATTTTCTTCAATTAGTGATGAGTAGAAAGATGTCCTAGCTTTACGGAGGGCTTTTTTATAGAGCAACAGACTCTTTTTCCAGGCTAAGTGAAGATCTTCTAAATTAGTGAGACGCCATTTCCTCTCCAACTTACGGGTTATCTGCTTTAAGCTACGAGTTTGTGAGTTATACTACGGAGTCAGGCACTTCTGATTTAAAGCTCTCTTTTTCAGAGGAGCTACAGCATCCAAAGTTGTCTTCAATGAGTATGTAAAACTATTGACGAGATACTCTATCTCACTTACAGAGTTTAGGTAGCTACTCTGCACTGTGTTGGTATATGGCATTAGAGAACATAAAGAAGGAATCATATCCTTAAACCTAGTTACAGCGCTTTCTGAAAGACGTCTAGTGTAATGAAACTTATTCCCCACTGCTGGGTAGTCCATCAGAGTAAATGTAAATGTTATTAAAAAATGATCAGACAGAAGGGAGTTTTCAGGGAATACTGTTAAGTCTTCTATTTCCATACCATAAGTCAGAACAAGATCTAAGATATGATTAAAGTGGTGGGTGGACTCATTTACTTTTTGAGCAAAGCCGATAGAGTCTAATAATAGATTAAATGCAGTGTTGAGGCTGTCATTCTCAGCATCTGTGTGGATATTAAAATCGCCCACTATAATTATCTTATCTGAGCTAAGCACTAAGTCAGACAAAAGGTCTGAAAATTCACAGAGAAACTCACAGTAACGACCAGGTGGACGATAGATAATAACAAATAAAACTGTTTTTTGGGACTTCCAATTTGGATGGACAAGACTAAGAGACAAGCTTTCAAATGAATTAAAGCTCTGTCTAGGTTTTTGATTAATTAATAAGCTGGAATGGAAGATTGCTGCTAATCCTCCGCCACGGCCCGTGCTACGAGCATTCTGACAGTTAGTGTGACTCGGGGGTGTTGACTCATTTAAACTAACATATTCATCCTGCTGTAACCAGGTTTCTGTTAGGCAGAATAAATCAATACGTTGATCAACTATTATATCATTTACCAACAGGGACTTAGAAGAGAGAGACCTAATGTTTAATAGACCACATTTAACTGTTTTAGTCTGTGGTGCAATTGAAGGTGCTATATTATTTTTTCTTTTTGAATTTTTATGCTTAAATAGATTTTTGCTGGTTATTGGTGGTCTGGGAGCAGGCACCGTCTCTACGGGGATGGGACAACGAGGGGATGGCAGGGGGAGAGAAGCTGCAGAGAGGTGTATAAGACCACAGCTCTGCCTCCTGGTCCCAACGCTGGACAGTCACAGTTTGGAGGATCCAAGAAAATTGGCCAGATTTCTAGAAATGAGAGCTGCTCCATCTAAAGTGGGATGGATGCCGTCTCTCCTAACAAGACCAGGTTTTCCCCAGAAGCTTTGCCAATTATCAATGAAGCCCACCTCATTTTTTGGACACCACTCAGACAGCCAGCAATTCAAGGAGAACATGCGGCTAAACATGTCACTCCCGGTCCGATTGGGGAGGGGCCCAGAGAAAACTACAGAGTCCGACATTGTTTTTGCAAAGTTACACACCGATTTAATGTTAATTTTAGTGACCTCCGATTGGCGTAACCGAGTGTCATTACTGCCGACGTGAATTACAATCTTACCAAATTTACGCTTAGCCTTAGCCAGCAATTTCAAATGTCCTTCGATGTCGCCTGCTCTGGCCCCCGGAAGACAATTGACAATGGTTGCTGGTGTCGCTAACTTCACATTTCTCAAAACAGAGTCGCCAATAACCAGAGTTTGATCCTCGGCGAGTGTATCGTCGAGTGGGGAAAAACGGTTAGAGATGTGAACGGGTTGACAGTGTACACGGGGGCTTCTGTTTAGGGCTACGCTTCCTCCTCACAGTCACCCAGTCAGCCTGCTTTCCCGACTGCTCGGGATCTGCCAGGGGGGAACTAGCGGCGGCTAAGCTACCTTGGTCCGCACCGACTACAGGGGCCTGGCTAGCTGTAGAATTTTCCACGGTGCGGAGCCGAGTCTCCAATTCGCCCAGCCTGGCCTCCAAAGCTACGAATAAGCTGCACTTATTACAAGTACCGTTACTGCTAAAGGAGGCCGAGGAATAACTAAACATTTCACACCTAGAGCAGAAAAGTGCGGGTGAGACAGGAGAAGCCGCCATGCTAAATCGGCTAAGAGCTAGTAGCTACGCAACCTAGCGGATTCCTAAAAACACACAAAGTGAATAATGTGTAAATAATTTAAAGGTGATTCAGCAGAAGGAGTGCCCCAATCAAGGCACCAAACAGGCCATGAAGCAGCACAGGCAACGCACGACAACAGCGAACGCACGACAACGGTGCTAAAATAAAATAAAAATCAACTAAACACGCTGTGGAGCAGCACAGATAACGCACGACAACAGTGCTAAAAGAGAAAAAAAAAAAAAAAAAAGAAAAACGAAAGCGTTAGCAAGCTAGTTAGCTTGCCAACGCTGATGAAAGTTAGCTGATAAAAGTGCTCCGTCGCGATGTTTCGACCGTTAGAGGTCTTCCTTAGGCGTTGGAGCACAGTAAAAAAGTAAAAAAAAAAGTAAAAAGGTAAAAAAGTAAAAAAGTCTTGAAAAAGACTGTTAATTCAAGTCCAAAGCAGCAGGTAGCAGTCTCTGTGTAAACAGTCCCAACAGAGAGCCAAAAAGCCAGCAGTTTCAAATTTCCTTCAATGTCGCCTGCTCTGGCCCCCGGAAGACAATTGACTATGGTTGCTGGTGTCGCTAACTTCACATTTCTCAAAACATTTCTCAAGGAGTGCTTTAGTTAAGGCACGTAAAGATTACACTGGGAAACAAATCGTAATCTAGATAACTAGATCAATCTAACTGCGCAGATTTAACAGATACAGCAAAACACAGCTGTGCTCCGGAACAGGAAGTGATACAATACCGCAGTGAGAGCCAACCACCAGAGTTCAATGGTGAAGATGTGGAGGACACTTCACATCACACGTTCCTGGGTAGGAATCACTTGTCCTGGTTATTGAGAATTATGAAATTAATGCTTGTTAAATTTCACCAGATTCAGAAGGGAATTTTGGAGAGAGATACCATCAGAGTCCAGTGACATATATATATTTCTATATACTGTATATGTATACAGAATGACAGATATTCGTCCGAGTTACGAGCGACTGGACATGGACAGAGGGACTCAGAAAATGCATACCGCACTCCAAAAGCATGCTATTGTATTATTATTATTCTCTACAACCCAAATTCCAATGAAATTGAGATGTTGTGTAAAATGTAAATAAAAACAGAATACAATGATTTGCAAATCCTCTTCAAACTATATTCAGTTGAATACACCACAAAGACAAGATATTTAATGTTCAAACTGATAAACTTTATTGTTTTTGTGCAAATATTTGCTCATTTTGAAATGGATGCCTGCAACGCAAATAAAGCAGAAGTCCCAATACATTTGTATGGTTTTCCATGTAATAAACACCATATATACTGGATTTTGTACAACAGATTTTCACTTACATCAGACAAAACATCCCACCCCACCGCAATGTATTTTGATTAAAAACCCCTTGCATGTATCAGACAGGGCAGTTTGGACGTGCCCAGTTGCAACAGAGGTACAAAATGAAGTTCAGCACTGACACTAGCTAATTTGAGGAAAGTGGATACTGTATTTCCTTCATTAAATGAGGCACTAAACTAAAGGAGACAGGCGGTAATTCAAGGCCGGGGATTATTAAGAAAATGGTACTTGCTGCCTGCACTGTAATATGGTTTTAAGTTTCACACATATCCGTGGGTGTGGTGAACTGAAGCCAAACACTTTAGGGCCCAGTCACATGGCGACAGCTGAACAAAGGAAAAAAGTCACAAAGTCACAAAATGTTGAGAAAAAGTGGACGAATGAGCCTGCACTTCTCCCATCACTGAAAAGCCTGCAAGTCCAGAGCGCATAAAGGAATGAAATAAAACCGAAATAAAAGAAAATGAAGCGAACGGCAACCTTGACGCTTTAAACAAAATCAAAATAAAACATTCATGATGACATAACTTGAAAGCGGGTATCAGACCGAGCGCCAGCTTGTGGACATTTCTGCAGCCAACGTGCGCTCTCCACAGCAGCTTCAGGCACGAGAGTTGTCTTGACAGGTCTTCACAAAAACAACATGTGCACACACGTGCGTTTGCATGCTGTCTGTAGCAGGAACATTCAAGCCACAGACAGCTTGTGAATGTGCGCACAGCCATTTGTTTTGTACAGCCACTTGCGTGTGCACACAGCCTCTCCAGCCACAAACAGCTGGAACGTGCGTAGTGACAGTAGTTGATAATCTGTTCTTGCCGCTATTGTTTCTGTGAGACAACGTTGCTTTTTGTCCCACACATGGACGGGTCACTTTCAGCTCGTTGGATCTTCAGTTATTGATCCGTTCAGATATCGTCAGTGTTCGTGCAAGACGTCGGACTTGGGAGGTTGGACAAAGTTGGACGACAGTCAAACAGAATGCTGATGGTACGGGAACTACACAAACGATGAGGAACCATCAAGAAAGAAAGCAAAACGGAATACGGACAAATTGAAGTTGTCTTTGGGATTTGTTCACATTTGTTCAACAGTCACATTTGTTCAACAAATTCTGACAAAGCGCCAGCTGCAGGAACGAAGCTGGACAACTGTTGAACGATCTCTCCGAAAGTCAATGCAAGTCCAGATTTCTTGTTTCGTTTTGGCTTCAGTATCCTTCGTTAGTGCAGTGTGACCTGGCCTTTAGATCAGAGTCCTCTGTGTGGCTGTGAACCCTGACGGGCACCTGTTAAACAATGGAGATTGCAAAGGCTGTGATTGGTCAGTTTTTCGGTTTCACTCATTCATCTCCAGTCATATTTATAAGGTTTTTGCAGTGCGCCTGGTGATAACATTTCATTCATGGATCAAATAGATTTTGCAGAAAAATCTACAAATGTGATCAACTTCACAGGACGGAGTCTAAAAACTAACAAAGATGAGCAAATGACCAGCAATTGACAGAGGAAAATTGCACATACCGTCATGTTAGTTTGGAGGTTGATGACTGTATAAAGAAGTGGAGCGCACTGAGGGACAAATTGATCCCGAAAAGGCTACTGTTCCTGCTGTGAATTGCAATATGATGGCCACCAACATGACAGAGAACTTCAAAAGGGTCACACACATGTTGCAGAATTGCAGAAGCATAAAACAGGCTTTGGGATTTTAAGGTACCACTTCTGCAGTGGACTTAGAAAAAAGACCAAATGTAAACTCGACCAAATGTAAACCTTTTTCATGCATATAATGCCCGGCACTTACTTAAGGCAGGCATTTATTTTTTCAGATGAAGTTTTGACCCGGCAATTAAATGAGGGAGGTCCCAATTTAAGGTCAGGCATTTAATCAAGTCAATACGTAAGCCTAATTGGAGCTGAAGATTCCTTGTAGATTGTTCAGCACCTCCTGACTGTTATACGTAATCCGTTAACACACAGTGAGTCAAATAAGTATTTGATCCATCCACAATTTTGAAAGTTTTCCCACCTATGAAGAATGGAGAAGTCTGTAATTGTTATGATAGATGCACTTCAACTGTGAGAGACAGAATCTAAAAAACAAAACAAAAACAAAAAACCAAACAAAAAAAAAAAACTGAAAATCACATTGTATGATTTTTAAGTAATTTACATTTAAATATTTATTTCATTACATGAAATAAATATTTAATATAATAGAAAAATAGACCTTAATATTTGGTACAGAAACCTTTGTTTGCAGTTACAGAGCTCAGACATTTCCTGTAGTTGCTGACCATGTTTACATACTGCATCAGGGATTTTGGTCCACTCCTTCATACAGATCTTCTCCAGATCTTTCAGGTTTCGAGTTTCAGCTCCCTCCAAACATTTTCTATTGCGTTCAGGTCTGGAGACTGGCTCGGCCACTCCAGGACCTTGAAATGCTTCTTACGGAGCCACTCCTTAGTTGCCCTGGCTGTGTGTTTGGGGTCACTGTCATGCTGGAAGACCCAGCTACGTTGCATCTTCAGTGCTCTCATTGACAGAAGGAGGTTTTTGCTTAAAATCTCATAATACACGGCTCCGTTCATTCTTCCCTTAACACGGATCATTCGTCCTGTCCCCTTTGCAGAAGAGCACCCCCAAAAATGATGTTTCCACCCCCATGCTTCATGGTTGGGACGATGTTCTTGGGGTTGTTCTCATCCTCCAAACACGGCAAGTGGAGCTGATACCAAAAAGCTCTATTTTAGTCTCATCTGACCACAGGACCTTCTCCTATGCCTCCTCTGGATCATGCAGATGGTCACTGGCGAACTTCAAACAGGCCTGGACATGTGCTGGCCTGAGCAGGGGGACCTTGCTGCCCTGCAGGCTTTTAAACCATGAGGGCATCGTGTGTTACTAATGTAATCATTGTGACTGTGGTGCCAGCTCTCTTCAGGTCATCAACCAGGTCCTCCTGGGTTGTTCTGGACTTTCTCAGAATCATCCTTACCCTACGAGGTGTGATCTTGCATAGGGCCCATAACTGGGGAAGATTGACAGTCATCTTGTGTTTATTCAATTTTCTAATAATTATGCCAACAGTTGCTGCCTTCTCACCAAGCTGCTTGCCTATTGTCCTGTAGTCCATCCTAACCTTGTGCAGGTCTACAATTTTGTCCCTGGTGTCCTTAGACAGCTCTTTGGTCATGGCCATGGTGGATAGGTTGGAGTGTGATTGACTGAGTGTGTGGACAGGTCTTTTATACAGGTAACAAGTTCAAACAGGTGCAATTAATACAGGTAAAGAGTGCAGAATAGGAGGGCTTCTTAAAGGAAAACTAACGGCTCGGTAATAGACAGAATTCTTGCTGGTTGGTCGGTGACCAAATATTTACTTCATGCAATAAAATGCAAATTAATTATTTAAAAATCAAACAATGTAAATTTTTCAGATTTTTTTTTTTTACTCTGTCTCTCACAGTTGAAGTGTACCTATAATAAAAATTACAGACCTCTCCATTCTTTGTAGATGGGACAACTTGCAAAATCAACATTGGATCAAATACTTATTTGCTTGACTGTATGAGTTTCCCTTTTCACAGGACCTACCAAACTAGTAAAACAAAACAAAATAAACAAAACAAAAAAAATCATAAATCACAACAACTATGACAGCCTTTGAAAAATAAGGCAATCTTAATACACAGATTTTTTTGTTGTCATTGTAACGTATACAACAAAAAGTAAGGTGTAAGCCTTGCAGTGCAAATATAAACCTGATTATTATATGGCTGTGACACCGGTTAGCCCATGATGGCGTATGCATCAAAACTGCACCAATAGACCTGATCACAGTTTGGGTTGCAGCATCTTGTGTGCACGTGTCAACGTTGAGGTACCCTGGCATATAATGAGCCACCTAGTCTGTTTGAGCATTACGAAAACAGACCCTTTCCAAGCAGTTATTATTATTATTTTTTAATATATCGCTCCACTTACTACAGTGGGGTAAAAAAGTATTTAGTCAGCCCCTGACTGTGCAAGTTCTCCTACTTAGAAAGATGAGAGAGGTCTGTATTTTCAACATAGGTACACTTCAACTATGAGAGACAAAATGAGAAAAAAAAAATTCCAGGAAATCACATTGTAGGATTTTTAAAGAATTTATTTGTAAATTATGGTGGAAAATAAGTATTTGGTCAACCACAAACAAGCAAGATTTCTGGTTCTCACAGACCTGTAACAACTTCTTTAAGAAGCTCTTCTGTCCTCCACCTGTTACCTGTATTAATGGCATCTGTTGGAACTCGTTATCTGTATAGACACCTATCCACAGCCTCAAACAGTAGGACTCCAAACTCAACCATGGCCAAGACCAAAGAGCTGTCAAAGGACACCAGGAAGAAAATTGTAGATGTGCACCAGGCTGGGAAGAGTGAATCTACAATAGTCAAGCAGGTTGGTGTGAATAAATCAACTGTGGCAGCAATTGTAAGAAAATGGAAGACATACAAGACCATTGATAATCTCCCTCGATCTGGGGCTCCACGCAAGATCTCATCCTGTGGGGTCAAAATGATCATGAATGGTGAACAAAAATCCCAGAACTACACGGAGGGACCTGATGAATGACCTGCAGAGAGCTGGGACCAAAGTAACAAAGGCCACACATTATGCAGAGAGGTGCCAGGCATGTCCCCCTGCTTAAGCCAGTACATGTCCAGGCCCATCTGAAGTTTGCCAGAGAGCATATGGATGATCCAGAAGAGGATTGGGAAAATATCATGTGGTGAGATGAAACCAAAATAGAACTTTTTAGTAAAAATTCAACTAGTCATGTTTGGAGGAAGACGAATGCTGAGTTGCATCCCAAGAACAGCATACCTACTGTGAAGCATGGGGATGGAAACATCATGCTTTGGGGCTGTTTTTCTGCAAAGGGGACAGGACAACTGATCCGTGTTAAGGAAAGAATGAACGTGGCCATGTATTGTGAGACTGTAAGCCAAAACCTCCTTCCATCAGTGAGAGCATTGAAGATGCAATGTGGCTGGGTCTTCCAGCATGACAATGATCCCAAACACACCGCTCTGGCAACAAAGGAGTGGCTCCATAAAAAGCATTTCAAGGTTCTGGAGTGGACTAGCCAGTCTCCAGACCTCAACCCCATAGAAAATTTGTGGAGGGAGTTGAAAGTCTGTGTTGCCTAGCAACAGCCCCAAAACATCACTGCTCTGGAGGGGATCTGCATGGAAGAATGGACCAAAATACCAGCTACAGTGTGCGCAAACCTGGTGAAGACTTACAGGAAATGTTTGACCTCTGTCATTGCCAACAAAGATTATGTTACAAAGTATTGAGCTGAACTTTTATTACTGACCAAATACTTATTTTCTACCATAATTTACAAATAAATTATTTAAAAATCCTACAATGTCATTTCCTGGAGTTTTTATCTCATTTTGTCTCTCATAGTTGAAGTTAGGGATGAGCGAGTACACCACTATCTGTATCCGTATCTCTACTCGTAATGGGAGGGGCCTAAACCAGAAGTGGCCATGGTTTAACCTGAAATGGCTGGGGCTTAACTCGGTACATTATTTTAAGTCTGAAATTGATATGGATTGATCAGAAGTTGCTATATCTAGAATAGAATAGAATTTATTATTATCATTGGACATGACACCAGATCCCAAGCTATCCCAAGGAGGTCTATTCGCCTCCTATAAGCTGTCTTGGCACGTCTGATCACCTTCTTCAGGTTGGCTCTGGCAGCGCTGTACTGCTCCCCATCACCACACCTGAAGGCGGAGTTCCTCTCCTGGAGCAGGTTCCGCACCTCCCGAGTCATCCAAGGATTTGTGTTGGGATAAACATGGATGTACTTGACGTCATACTTGACCAGTCGTTCTCACTTTGTTTTGTACAGTAACACTACCTCTAACCTTAGTGACATGAAATTTGGGGTTCCACAGGGGTCTGATTAAGGCCCCCTGCTTTTCTCCCTTTATATTGCACCCCTTGGGCACATATTGCAGCGTTTTGGGATTACCTTTCACTGCTATGCAGATGATACTCAGTTATACATGCCAATAACTGCTGGTAATCTCATTCACATAAAATCCTTAGAAGATTGCCTTGCAGCAGTGAGAAGTTGGATGTCTAGAAACTTCCTACTTTTAAACTCTGATAAGACTGAAATGATGGTTCTTGGTCCAGTGAGACATGGGCATCAATTTGACCAGTTAACGCTCAGCCTCGGCTCGTGTGTCATACATCAAGGTTCAAAGTTACTTTATTTGTACCAAAAGGTAAATTTGGTTTGGCAGTGAGTCACTACATTCATAACAATCACATAAACACATAAATACTGATAAAAAATACAATAAATATAATAAAAATACAATGAGCAGTGCAAGTACAGACCAATAGCATGGGATCCAGAAGAAAGTCACAATGTGCCTGCCATCTCTATACAAAGTAGCAAATAAATTAAATATACATTCAAAGTCATCTGTTAAGAGCACTAATAGCAGCAGGAATAAAAGTGCTCTTGTAGCGCTTAGTTCTGCAGGAAGGAGCTTTATACCTCTGTCCTGAAGGGAGCAGTTCAAACTGATCAAAAAGATGATGTGAGGCGTCCTTTAGAACTGCCTCAGCCAATCTCTGGACCTGCCTCATGTACAGAGAGGCTGGATACAACTGAGACTCTCCTCCAAAGATTTTGCTCGCCCATTTTACAATCTGATTCAGACTGTTTTTGTTTTTAACTGACAAATTTCCAAACCATGACACCAGACAGAAAGATAAAACAGATTCAATATAACAACGATAAAACATAGTTAACAGTGATTTGTCAATGTGAAAGGATGCCAGTTTTCTAAGACAGAACAAGCGCTGGTTTCCTCTTTTACATACCACTTCACAATTAGACTCAAAGGTGAGTTTGTCATTAATGACAGTACCCAGATATTTATAGGTGCTCACAGTTTCTACAGCCTGACCTTTTAGGAGAGTTGCTCCATGTTTGTGGGCACCCTTCCTAAAGTCAATGACCATATCTTTAGTCTTCAATACATTTATCTGTAGGAAAGACTTCTCACACCAGTCCAAGAAATCATCTAAAACAGGACCGTGGCCAACCTCATTGTCCTGTAGCAGGCTGACAATAACAGTGTCATCTGCATACTTAAGAATAGTCCTCCCATCCCTCCAACTTCTGCAGAGATCAGTGTATAAAATGTACAAAAGTGTAGAGATAGCACTACCTTGTGGTGACCTGGTGGAGGACTGGGTCTGATCAGACAAGACCCCATTTACTCTAACTTTTTGTTTCCTGTTAGTGAGGAAGCTTAGAATCCAGCCCACAAGACTGCAACTTAGATTAAAATGTTCTAAAAGTCTTGAGGCTAAAATGTGGGGCTGAACTGTGTTAAAAGCAAAAGAAAAGTCAATGAATAAAAGTCTAGCATGTACACCTTTCCCTTCAAGGTGTCTGAAAAGTAAGTACATTAAAGTGACTGTGGCATCCTCAAAAAAGAGAGTGATCACACTGACAAAGTGAGGAACCTTGGGGTAATTTTTGATCCTTCGTTGTCCTTTGGCCTCCACATTAGAAATATTACTAGGACTGCTTTCTTCCACCTGCAAAATATAGCGAAGATTCGTCCCATCCTCTCTATGGCTGATGTAGAGAAACTGGTGACAAACTGGAACTGGGTTTCAGTACCAAACTTTGGTTTAGTCAGAACTTTTTCTGTCTGCTATGTGTTATGCCTTCGTCACCTTAGGTAAAAATAAATAAATAAATACCAAACGCAGGCCCAGATCCAGACCGGTTTAGATTTTTTTACGCATCGTTCGTCTTCGGTAAAAAAAAAAAAACTTGAATAATCCCGAATAGTGCCGAACGTGTCCCCGCGGTGAATACAGCTTTTGATTTGATCCCACAATGCACCACGCAGGTGTACACATTCAAACCGGATCAAACAAACATAGCGTCAGTTAAGTCGATGATCATGTCATCCAGGAAAAAAGTTGTGCGAGGAAAATTGGGCGCTTATTTCAGCAAGAAACGGTGAGTGGTTTATAAATAGTTTTCAGACAACAGCATGTTTGAAAGGCATTCTACGATGATTGAAATTACATTTTCGGTGGTTTTCCGACCATACATGTCAACCTATATGGATTGTCCGTAAATTATACAGATTTTTCCGAGTTTCAGAGTCATACAGACGTATACATAAAGTCGGACATTCAGGGTTTTGTCTGCAGCGGGTCTGTAATCAACCGTTTCTGCAGTGCGACTCCACTTTGAACCATTGAAGCAATGCTTCAATCCACTAGCTCATTGGCTCTTTGATTTGCTGCTCTTCAGTCCGTTTCTTAACCCTTCTCAAAGCCATTAAAATATCGTGAGTCACTTTTGTGTGGATTAAAGTCACTAACTGGAATTCTTATCTTGTTGCAGTCAAGAAACGAGAATCGTCCTCCGTTCCGTTGGCACAGCTCCAAACGCTGCACGGCTCTCTGCTGAGACAGAGTCCGGTCGGAATTAATAACTTCAAAATGAATTGCCGCTTTAAATAAAATGACACCTCTTACAAACATTGTAATACAGACAAGAAACTACAATCGACTAAAATGTTTTTTTCCTCCCAAAATGAGATGTGCTGTATTTCTTTATAAATTACATCCTGACGTGCAGCACAGCAAGAGCTCAGCTCAGATATATGGAAAGACATTCATGCCAATAATATCTGAAAGGAAATGCTTTTGTCAAAAACTACAGATTTTGTTTATTCCTATTCATGTCCAGAGATCAAGGATCCACCATGTAGAGTTTATTATGTCCAAAGTTTAAGGATCCACGGACCAATTTCATATTTATTTACTTTAAGACTCAATAAAATGTTGTTCAATTTCAATTTAATCGGCTTATAAAGCCCCAAATCACAACAAACTCCATCTCAAGGCACCTCACATAGAACAGTTTAACATTAAAAAATAAATAAATAAATAAATAAAAATTTAAAAATTCAAATACATAATTAAAAACAGAAGTAAAAGAATAAAACAGATAAAAATAAAAAAAAGTATTCAAAAGAAAGAGAATAAAAATAGGCTTTAAGTCTTGACTTAAAAATGTCCACGAACTCCGACTGTCTCACGGTCGCAGGAAGACTGTTCCACAGAGCGGGTGCACGATAAGAAAAAGATGAATAAAAGAATAAAGATTATTGAATAACAAGACACGCATGATTTTTATTTTATTATTGGGCAAAAATGCATCTGTCAGATTTTCACTCTGGATCCAGGTCTGAATAGTACAGATTTCCCTGCCAGTCAAAGCATGCAGGTGGGTAAGCGCAGACAGTTTAGAGTGCAGACTAATTGGTTTCCAGTTGAAACCAATCAGAGTGGCAACTGTCATCGCCTTTAAAATCCCACACACACACACACCGCTAATTATCTATATGTTTTGGACTTTCATGCACACTAATCCACCATTTTCTCTACTCGAAAACAGCTTGACACTGCACTCCAGAGCAGATCAAAACAAAAAAGGCGAAGTCGTTTCTCTGTGTGAACAATGAAAAGGCGCAATAACATTAACTGCCAGTGGGGGAGCAGTAATGTCTGTCATCATTGTGAAAATGCTTTTAAAAGTAACACAGAAGATGTCTCAGAGTCCAGCATGAGACAACTGCATGTTGCTTTCGGGTGGAATTTTGTACTTAAATATGTGTTGACAACTCACAAAAAGGATTTTACAGGCGGCACATGACCGACTGCACAAGGTGCTTCTGTTCAGTGATAAGAAAGCAATGACTGAGCAGCCCGCAATTAAAGTATAACTTTTTAAAGTTAATTTCAGCTACAACTACTAAAGGCACTATTTTTGAAAAATCTAACTAAAACTAACGAACGTCATTTACGAACTAAAAAGCTGCTGCTTTTTTCACACGCTTTGATCTCTGTGGCTCAAACAACCGAAATACGTCCATTAATGCATTGACTGGCAGAATAAAATACACGTAGTAAATATAAATTCTTACCTGTTAGTTAAAAAAAAAAATTCACATAAAGTGTCCCTTTTAAAAAAATCCAAAACACTCTAAACGTGAAGAAAATTCCCTCTGTACACACAGCTGCACCGTGAGAGCTCCTCTCCCCCACCGAGTCTTGGTGATTAAATTACAGCCACAAGGAAATAAAATAATGTTAAAATTAGTCTGCTTTGTTTTTGTGCCAAAAAGTGGACATTTTTCATCCCAGTTGGTTACAAAATCAGCCTTTTAAGATTTAAAAGTGTTCATTTCTCACCAACTTTTACAAAATATATGAGGAAAAAATGTCTGACAAAATCAGCTGTCTTGTCGTCTATTCCGCCATCTTGGCTTATTTTGTTCAAATGACCAACCAACGTGTCACGGTGACATCACACTGCCTTCACTCAGGCTTCTGCTCACAGTGTCACATCACCCAGTATTTGCATAAAATCAACTTCTTGTCAATTTTGGCCCCACCTACCTTACTCCATAGAGACCCCTTGTCTCTTATCGCTCTAAAACGCCTTCTCTGACAGAAAATGAATGGCAGCGCATCACTTTGCCTCTGTGACTTGTAGCTGATGTGACCAAGGGGTGACACCGGTTCCTTCCACTTCTGGATGAAAACGGTTCATGGAGCGACATGGATTAATACAGTGATTCTCAACCGGGGTGCCGTGATCGATCGTCAGGGGTGCCGCGGGCAATTATCAAATATCACCATTATCGGGTGTATGTGCTGTAATAGTGTGGCAGATGATGTAATGCTCTTTTATTCCAGTAGATAGCAGCAAAGCGCTATACTACTAACTGTTATAACTTTTCTGCATAACAAAAAACAAGGTGGAAAATTGTTAAACTAAAATTGTATTTAATATAAAACAATAAAAATCATTAAATAAAAATTGTCCCACAGGGTGAAATAATACTTAAATGCATAACAAACGAAATACAACAAAGGAAGTATCAGGGAAGCGTTTCACAAGATTTAATATTTGTTAAAATACTTACAATTAAGAACCACAATTTACACCAGAACAGGCCTTTTATGTAACAATAACAGACAAAAATGACTGCCTCTTAGCGGGTCATAGCAAACAAATTTAACATTTACACACGGGTGATGGTTCGGGAGGCCCAGGTTACGGGTCTTGGTCCGGGCGAGCTGGTTACAGCCGCTCCCGAGTGACAGTCCTGGGGGGGTCTATGGGCCTCTCCAGCGCAGTGGCAGCTCCTGACAGGTGAAGTAGACAGGTGCTGCACCCGCCAGAGAGCAGTCGACTGCAGGAGACTACTGGATACAGGGACCAGGATGCTGATCCCACACAGTGAAATGAACGTGGTCTCAAACCAAAACAAAACTGGGTGAAGAGCTACAATTTCTGCATTACAGAATTTTGCATAATTAAAGCCATATTTTTGAAGTGTCGATAAAGTCAAATTGACTTGCGTAAGTTTACATATGTACATGGTGGTTTTGTACATA